>NC_088395.1:46001538-46307692 GCF_037993035.2 Macaca fascicularis | reverse complement strand
AGCTGAAGAGACCAGGCTTCTCCACTGCATAAGGCCTGAATTCCTGGTAGCTCTACTCCATTCCCGCAGTGCATTTGGGCCTCCAGTCTGTTGTGAGCATGCCCAGGCTAGACCCTGTGCAGGTTCCCTTATCTGCACAAAAACATCTGGTATAAACACTTGTGGGGTGGATCAGAGATTCTCTGGGGACACTTCCTGATCTGCCTAGGCATTTGTCTGCCGCCTGCATCTGTCACTATTTCACATTACCATCAGCAGTATATAAGAGTTCTGGTAGCTCTACATCTTTGCCAACATTTGATATGGTTGGTCTTTTTAATTTTAGCCATCTACTAGGTGTGTGGTGGTATCCCATTATGGTTTTAGTTTGCATTTCCACAACTGTGAATGATGTTGAGCATAAGATGGTGAATGTGCTTTATTTGCCATTCACCATCTTAATTGCTAAAGTGTCTGTTTAAATCTTGTGCCCATTTTTATTCAAAATTTTTTCTTTTCTTTTCTTTTTTTTTCTTTTTGAGATAGAGTCTCACTCTGTCACCCAGGCTGGAGTGCAGTGGCACAAACATGGCTCACTTCAGCCTTGACCTCCTGGGCCTAAAAGTGATCCTCCTGCTTCAGCCTCCTGAGTAGCTGGGACCACAGCTGTGCACCACTATATGTGGCTTTTAATTTTTAAAAATTTTTTTGTAGAGATGGGGTCTCACTATGTTGCCCAGGCTGGCCTCAAACTCCTAGCAATCCTCTCGCCTTGGCCTCCCAAAGTGCTGGGATTATAGGCATGAACCATCCTGCCCAGCCTAAATTTTTTTCTTATTATCGAGTAGACTAATGGGTAGAGCACAGTGTATCTCTGCATTTATTGAGGTGTTTTTAAAATTTATCTCGGCAATGTGTTGTTGTTTACAGCATTCAGTTATTGTTATTAATTTTATTTTATTTATTTATATATATATATATTTTTTGAGATGGAGTTTCACTCTTGTTGCCCAGGCTGGAGTGCAATGGCACGGTCTTGGCTCACTGCAACCTCTGCCTCCCAGGTTCAAGGAATTCTTCTGCCTAAGCCTCCCAAGTAGCTGGGATTGCAGGCGTGCACCACCATGCCTGGCTAATTTTGTATTTTTAGTAGAGACAGGGTTTCACCATCTTGGTCAGGCTGGTCTTGAACTCCTGACCTCAAGTGATCCACCTGCCTAGGCCTCCCCAAATGCTGGGATCACAGGCGTGAGCCACCACACCTGGCTTAATTTTAATTTTCAATTGTTTTTTTACTATAACATAGACATACAATTAGTTTTTGAATATTGATCTTCTATCCTACAATCTTATTAAATTCACTGGCCAATCAATGCTTACCAGGTTTTGGGAAATATCCTAGGGTTGTTCATACTTGATCATATTGCCTATAAATAAAAAGTATTTCTAATCTGGGCAGCTTCTATTTGCCTTTCTTGTCTTGTTGCTGCCATAACAAATTTCCACAAATTTAGTGGCTTAAAGCAACACAGTTTTATTATCTTTTTTTTTTTTTTTTTGAGACAGAGTCTTGCTCTGTCGCCTAGGCTGGTGTGCAGTGGCATAATCTTGGCTCACTGCAAGCTCCGCCTCCCAGGTTCACGCCATTCTCCTACCTCAGCCTCCCGAGTAGCTGGGACTACAGGCGCCTGCCACCATGCCCGGCTACTTTTTTTGTATTTTTAGTAGAGACAGGGTTTCACCGTGTTAGCCAGGATGGTCTCGATCTCCTGACCTTGTGACCCACCCCGCCTTGGCCTCCCAAAGTGCTGGGATTACAGGCGTGAGCCATGGTGCCTGGCCAGTTTTATTATCTTACAGTTTGGGAGCTCAAGAGTTTAAAAATTGGTCTAACTGGGCTTAAGTCAAATGTCAGCAGGGCTGGGGTTCCTTCTGGAGGCTCTGAGGGGAGAATCTGTTTCCTTGTCTTTTTCAGTTTCTACAGGGTGCCTGCATTCCTTGGCTTGTGGGCCCTTCCTCCACATTCAAACTAAGCAACACAGCATCTTCCTGTCTGTCTCTCTCTCTCCCTCCCTCTCTGGCCTGTACTTCCATTGTCACATCTCCTTCTCTGACTGACCTTCTTATCTCCCTCTTAGACAGACCCTTGTGATTACATTGCACCCATTCAGATTAATCCAGGATAATCCCCCTCTGAAGACCCTTAATGCAATCACCCCTCCTCTCAAGGCCCTTAATGTAATCACATCTGCAAAGTCCTTTTTGCCATGTAACAAATTTCATGGGTTCTGGGTATTAGGGTACAGACATCGTTAGAGGATCATTATTTAGCCCACTACCATGTCTGGGGTTTTCTACTCTGTCTGGTGGGAACAAGGGCTGTTTTTTGTTCTGCATGAGGTTTGGA
Source organism: Macaca fascicularis (assembly GCF_037993035.2). Classification (NCBI taxonomy): domain Eukaryota; kingdom Metazoa; phylum Chordata; class Mammalia; order Primates; family Cercopithecidae; genus Macaca; species Macaca fascicularis. Next base: position 46,305,306 of record NC_088395.1, on the reverse strand, counting down.
GATTGTTTCCTCCTATCTGTTAAGTGGTTCTTTCTTTGGTCTTGGGTAGTTTCTTCACAAGCACGTGCTGATCAGTACTCAGCTAAATACTCAAGGGATCCATCTGTAATTCTCTAGAGCTCTCTCTGTGTCCAGTTTTCTTCTGTCTGGTACTCTGTCCTGTGGACTCTAGCAACCTTGCACCTCCCTGGACTCCTTGTTCTTTCTCCTCAACTCAGGATGACCACCCCACATCCTGGAATCCCTTTCCAAGCAATAAACTGGTAATTGCAGGATTTACCTTGTTTGTTTCCCATCTATTAGGGTTGAGTCACTGTTCTCCATTGCCTGATCTCTAATATCTTGAGACTTATTGTTTCATATGGTTTTCTAGTTTTCTAGTTGTTTTAGGAGGGAGAGTAAATATGGCCTTTGTTAGTCCAATTTGACCAGAAATGAAAGTCAAGGTTTTATTTAAAAAATATTCTTGATATTATAACTGTCATGGTCACAGAAGCTTGTAAAATAGGAGCCTATGAAACAAGAGCAACATCGGACAATTCAACGTTTACTGAGCAACTTTTATGTGCAAGGTAATGTGCTAGATGCTGTGAGGAATACAAACATGCTCCCTTGTAATGAGAAGCAGACACGTGTGAAGCAATATAGGGCTTTTGGAGGCATTAGGATGAGAGAAGGAGGAGTTATATCACAATATGTGAGAAAGTTCTATTTCTTCCAGAACAGCTCTTAGAATGAGGCATAGACTGGAACCACTCTAGGTTGCCTGGTTTTATTTCAGATTCCCTAAGCAAGGGAAGTCCCTGGGAGGGTAGCTTCTCTACTTGGAGGGAGCTGCCATCACCCTGCCTTGATATACCCCATTGCCACTGACTAATTTTTCTCACCAATTCCCTAAAGTGCTTGCTTTTGTCCACTATGTACATGATGCGCAACAAACAGCTCTGATCCTTGCAGGAGGCACATAAAGGAAAGCAAGTCACATTTAGTAAACACTGTCAGTCAGATAGCCATTTCTATATGCGTATCGTTCGAGAGAAAACTGAGGCTCAGAAGTGTTTTAAAACTTCTCTACCTTAGGTCCCCCAACTAGCAAATGGTAGAGCTGGCGGAGGGATCAAAATCTAACTTGAAGACCTTATGGTCTTATTTTCCGGCTTAGGTGAAAGACTGCCTTGGTTTCAAGAGTGCACAATTCTCCACTACTGCTCGTGTCATTTGCTGTGTTCTCAACACACGGAATCTCCTGAGTTTTTGGTTTCTGATTTTAACTTCTTTACATTGGAAAATACAAGCCTCTGTTACCTGCCTGAGTGAGACTCCCGACGCCGCCCTGCTCTCCAGTTATCTGTGTATTTCCATATCCTCATGTTCTTCCTTACACCTGCTTCTCAGTCACTACTTTGATCTGCTGCTTTGTAAATTTGCCTTGTATGTAGTCTTGTTTCCAGAATCCTCAGTTCATTCCTGGTCCCTAGCATTGCTATTGTAGGACAGATACCTTTCCATTCTCAGCTTCTAAATTTGATGTGCTGCTTCTAGTTCTGACTCCGGCCCAGTTCCACAAAGCAACCCCTTAGCTGACTTTCAGACATTATCGAGTGTTCACATGTACATGAATATTCAACATTCATTGATTGATTTATTTGCTCACAAACACAGTTTCACTGAGCACCTATTACACGACAGACTGGAGATCTAGTAATGTACTAACAGAAATAGGTGGAACATCTGGCCCAGGGAGCATAGAGTTCTAGTGTCAGGGTGACTGACAAACATCTAGGGGGTGTCAATCCTACTGCACCACTTCAGCAGAAACAGATAATCACTAGAATGACCAGGAGAGATGAGAGAGAGTAGTTAAAGAAAAAACACTCAGCATATCATCTCCATAGAGCATATGGGAATGTGTAAAATGAGGTATTCACTGTGTAATGTGCTGCCCAGAGCTCCCTGGATTCCTTTCCGGAGGCTGCAGTAACAAATCATCACACACTGCGTGGCTTAAAATAACAGAAATGTATTGTCTCACAGTTCTGGAGGGTAGAAGTCCAAGATCAAGGTGTTGGCAGGGTTGGTTTATTCTGAGGGCTGCGAGGGAGAATCTGTTCCATGCCTCTCTCCTAGCCTTTGGTGGTTTGCCGGCAATCTTTAGTACTCCTTGGCTTTTCCTCTGTCTTCATGTGGTGTTCTTTCTGTGTCTTGTTGCATCATCTTTACTATGTGAATCTGTGTTCAAATTTCCCTTTTTTATAAATACATCAGTCATATTGGATTAGGCTCATTCTAACGAGCTGATTTTAACTTGATCACCTCTGTAAAGACTATTTCCAAATAAGGCCACATTCTGAGGTGCTGGGGGTTAGGACTTCCACATACCATTTTTTTTTTTGGCAGAGACAATTCAACCTCCGTTTAAGGAAGGTCTTATTGCCCCAGCTGCTGGGAGAGCTGCCAGCAAACAGCCTCCAGCTGTCAGTACCTATAGGGGCTGCCTCAGCTGCAGAGAATCACCGCCTCAGAGGCCATGTCCCTGCCCAAGGTGGTCCATCCCCAGTGATTGACAGAGGCAGGGATATAAAGTTCTTATCATCTTGTCCCAACTTGGAACAATCCCGAAGGGCCATTCTAACTCCAGAGTGCCTCATCAGGTCACCTGGGCTGGCACCGCAGCTTGGACTTCTCCCTCTGCCCACATCTGCTTGAACCTCCTACCTCCATGGGTGTTGACCCCTTCATGAATAGCCTGCATGCTAAACCCTGCCTCAGGGTCTATTTCTAGGAAAACCCAATCTGTAACAGGTGGAAAGAGGAAACAAAAATCTTCGGGGTGGAAAGGTCCTGGTAGGCAAGAGGGAGAATAGGAAGGGATGAAACCACAGAGGTAAGCAGGGTCCACATCACGCACAACTTTGTAAGCTCTGAAAGAGTTTGGATTTTATTCTAGATGCAATAGATGGGAAGCCATGGAAGAATTTTGAGCCAGGAGTGAGAGGATCAACTTGTATTTTGACAGTTTTGAAAACTGGCTGCTATTTGTGCCACCTGGTCTTCGGGCCTGTTAAATCTCCTGTGACATGTGTTGCTTTCCTTGAGACATGGTGGCTGCTTGACTCAGAGGGGCATATGCTAAGACCACAAGGAGAGGACTCCAGCTTCAGCTCAACTTGATCCTAGAACCACTTCACCCCTGTAGCCTCTCCTCAACCATTCTCTGGCTGCCTTGAGCTGAAAAGAACAATGACATCTCCAACTACCTTTATTTTCAAGGAGTTTTGTTGGCCAAGGTGGCGTGGAATTCCAAACTGGCTTTTCCTCCTTGGGTAGACTTTCAGTCAATTCTTTCGAAACCAATTTAATTTTTGTTGTTCTCATTGTAAACAAACAAACAAACAACAACAACAAAAAGCATGCTGTTTGTAAAAATTTGGAAAGTAAACTTTTCAAGAGGAAAATTATACTCCAGAGGCTGAGGCAGTAGGATCCTTGAGTCAAGGAGTTCGAGGCTGCAGTGAGCTATGATTTTGCCACTGCACTCCAGCCTGGGTGACAGAGCAAGACTCCATCAGGAAGAAGAAGAAAGAAGAAGGAGAAGGAGAGGAAGGAGAAGAACAGGAAGGAGAAGAAGGGGGATGAGGAGGAGGTGTAGGAGGAGGAGGAGAAGAAGAGAAGCAGAAGCAGAAGCAGAGGAAGAACAAGAAGAAGAAAGAAATTAAAAATCACTCAGTAATAGTTGCTGTTTGTGGATGTACATATCATACAAACAGCATGGATTTTAAACTTAAATAGCTGTTCCAGAGCCAGGCAGATGACACAAAAATACCGATTAGGTGAATATTATAATGGTCTGGAGAGTTCATGCCCCATCAAAAGAGGCTTAGTTTCTTTTGACTTCAGCTTGCTGAGTTTGGTATAAACTGGTTCCCTTTTATGCTTTCTCTGTCAAAAGGATATTCAAGTTATCTCACTTACATCTCTATCATCTTTTTTCACTCTCTTTAACAACACTGGCCTTTTTACTGTTCCTCTAGCATACTAAATATGCTCATTTCTCAGGGCGTTTACACTTGCTGTTCCCTCTGTCTGGAAGGTTCTAACTATCCACATGGCTTATTTCCTCACTTCATTCTGAGCTTTGCTCAAAAATTCTCTCCATGAACAGGTCTTTTGTTACCAGGTGCATAAAATCACACTGCCATTATTCTTCTCCTGACCTTGATTTATCTTTCCTTCATATCAATAACTGTTATATTACCTGTTTATTTTCCTTGTGTAGGACTTCCTAACATTTTCTCCATCGTGGCACACTGAGAAAATGATACTATTTGAACAGCATGCTGGAGAAAACGGAGGAGGGCAATTGTGTTTGGTGTCAGTAAAGCTGAGGTTAGGGAGAGGCTCCAGCCTCCATGGGAACCTCAATGGATGACACACCTCTGTCATTCATCTGACTCCTGTTGACATCTGTCCCTCCACCAGAATGCAAGTCCCGTGATCATGAGTACTTTATTCACTGCTCTGCCCCCAGTCTTTTTGGTTTTTGCAGTTGCAAGATTTAATAGAGTGAAAACAGAGCTCCCATTACAAGGGAGGGGACCCACAGGGGGTTGTCCCTCCCGGCTCAAATGCCTGGGGTTTATATCCCAATCATTGTCTCTCTCCCTGTGCTCTCAGATGATAGATGATTTGACTATTTCTTTACCTCCTACTTTTAGCCTAATTTGTATTTTAGCGAGCCCTCTTTACTACCTGATTGGTGGGGTGTGAGCTGAGTTACAAGCCCCAGGTTTAAAAGTGGGCGCGGTCACCTTCCCCAGCTAGGCTTAGGAATTCTTGGTCGGCCTAGGAAATCCAGCTAGTCCTGTCTCTCAGTCCCCCCTCTCAACAGGAAAACCCAAGTGCTGTTGGGGAGGTTGGCCAATGACCGCTCTAACTGCTTCTGGCTGAATTGGGGCATAGTAGGGGTCGTGCAGTTGAGATTTCCTCGGGAGGGGTGACTCTGATGTTATCAACATTGGAGCATGGGCTAGCAGGCCGGTCCAGGGGTCTGTGGTAGATCTTAGTCATAGACTGCATCTGGGCTCCATTTGAAGAACCATTCATAGTTTTACAACTTCGATTCTGGAAGAGACAAACTTAGCAAGGAGGTTAAAGATACAGGGATTGAAATGTATGGCCTGAAGTGCAGGGGCGTATGGGTGTTGGCTTTGAAACTGGGGTTTCCTTTAGAAAAACTCCTATATGATGGGACATCAATATTTCTGGGAAGCCGCATTCTCCAAAGAAGCTCTTGGTAAGGGGAGCTACTGGTAGTACAGTGGCATGGAGGGGTGCAGTGAGAGTGAAAGGGGGTAAGAGAACAGTAAAAAGAAAAATATGGCGAGGGCCATGAGGATCTACAATTCTGGTTACTTTCCTCACGGTTGTCGCTTGAAGAGCAGGCACAGATCCTCTAGAGGTCCACAGGAATAGCTAGTGTTGTCTCCTGGATTTTCAGGTTCATTTGGCAGTATCCAGGGTTTGACTTGAGTGTGATGTATCCAAGACTCCACTCCAGCCACTTTAACCGCGGTTGGGGTAGATAAAATGACTGGCTAGGGTCCTTCCTAGGATGTGTATAGGGATGGGGAATTAGAGGGAAGGGACTTGACTAATACCATGTCACCAGGGTGGAATAATTCCCCTCCTCTCGGGGACAGGTTCCTCGTAATGTTTTAAGAACTTGTTGATATTTGGCTAAGGAGGTGATGTCTGCAACTAAGTTGGTTGTCTCTCGGTCAAGCACAAGGTCATTGGTTAGGAAGGGCCGTCCATATAGCATCTCGTATGGACTAAGTCTCGCTTTTTGGAGAGAGTTTCGGATTCTTAGTAAGCCTATAGACAACAGAGCAGGCCATGCGAGGTGGGTTTCCTGGGTTAGTTTTTTTAGATGTGGTTTGAGTGTTTCATTCATGTTCTCAACTTTTCTTGAGGATTGTGGCCTCCAGGCACAGTGTAAGTGATATTGTATGCCTAACGCCTGGGATACTCCCTGGGTTACTGCAGCGTTGAAAGCAGGTGATTGTCACTCTGTAAGCCTCAGAGAAGTCTGAATCTGGGAATTATTTCATGAACAGTGCCTTTATTACCACTTGGGCCTTTTCTGTCCAACCAGTGAAGGTATCTACCCAGACTAGTAGATACCGAAATCCCTGAGATTTGGGCATGTGGGTAAAATCTAGTTGCCAGTCTTCTCCTGGGTGATGGCCTGTTCTTTGTTCTCCTGAAGAAGCTTGGCGATAAGGCAGGGGATTATTTCTTTGGCACACTTCACGGGCCCTGACTATCTGCTTGATAGTTTTGAAAAGGCCTGGTCCAGTAAATAATGATTTGGCCATCTGATGGGTGCTATCAATGCCTAAGTGAAAGGTCCGGTGAAGGTTTTTAAGTAATTTCCATTGGTTAGCTGCAGGCAAAAGTATTTTTCCTTCTTCAGTGGCTAGCCATCGTAAGGGGAGGAAACTATGTCCTCATGAGGTTTCCCATTCTGCTTTTTCTGTTGAGTACTGGGGCTTGGTTTCCCAGAGGGGATTACCTCATACTAGGGGTCTTTCTATAAGCATTTCTAATGGAGGGTCCCACCTTGCAGCTCTTTTGGCTTCAATATCTGCTTGGCAGTTCCCTTCTATTTCTTCTTTCCTTTCCTTTTTGATGACCCCGGCAGTGTAAGACTGCCACCTCTTTAGGTTTCTGTACAGCCAATAGTAATCTCCTGATGGCTTCCTGATGTTTGATAGGTGTTCCCTCGGAAGTTAGGAATTCCCTTTCTCTCCATATTGCTGCGTGGGCATGGAGGACTAGGTAAGCATACTTAGAATCTGTATATATATTTACTCTTTTTCCTTTCCCTAATTCTAGTGTATAATGGCTCCTGCTTTTGCTAGAATGTCTCTCCCTAACAAAGGAATGGGGCTTTCAGGCATAATTAGAAAGGCATGTGAAAAGAGTGAAGTTCCACAGTCACAACTCAGTGGCTGGGAGAAGTTATCTAGTGACTGCTTGTCCTAGGACCCCTCGGATAGTGACAGATATAGAGGACAGTTGTCCAGGACAGGGGAGTAAGACTGAGAAGGCTGCACCAGTGTCCAGGAGACAGTTAACCTCCTGGCCCTCAAAGGTCAAGCATACCCGGGGCTCTGTGAGGGTGATGGCATGGGCTGGCACTTGCCCCGGGCACCCTCAGTCCTGCTGCTGGATCATCTGGTTAGTGGCTTCTGACTCAGAGGACCTTCATTCCCTGGGGCAGTGGGCCTTCCAGTGATTCCCTTGACATAAGGGGCATGGAGGAGGGGGCGGCTTATATCTATTCGGTCTGTCCCCAGTCTTTAAAAAAATCCTGATACGAAGTACATGCTAAATAAATATTTGCTGAATGAGTAAGTTGCATCATGAGTGTTTCTCCTTATCATTAATAACCTATAAACATTTTAAAGACTTTTTGATCTTTTGTCACATCGGCACTACATATTTTATTTAACCGATTCTCTATTATTGTACTTGTGGGGGTTTTTGGACTTGGTTTAAATATAAAACCTTCTTGTCTCCTTAAAAATAAATTGTTGAGGACTTGGAAGGAATCATATGCAAGTCTTTCACCATTTCAACTTGGATGCACAGATAAACATCATGCCCTAACGAATCCTGGTATGTGTGTTCCTGGGACAATCTGAAACATCTCTGGGCACGTTTAGTGTATCATTTAAAAGGAATGAGACTTGGTACCTGTCAAGTTCTCTGTAAATCTCACGTCTAACATGAACCACATAAGAATTCCACCAGCAATTTTTTTTCTTGATAATCACTTCTAAAACAGAAACTTGGATTAGAATCAGGAAGGGATGTAAAAGAGAATGAATATATGAGGAGCAGACAGAAGGGAGATGCTGCTGGTGGAACTGGACCCTACTCCCTCCCAGTGATAGAAGAAGCTATGTAGACTGTTGTACTTTATGAATGCCATAGGCATTTTTCTCATTCCTGATGAGCAAGGTGGAAGGTTAGGTCCTTCTAAATTGTACCTGTGTGCTAGGCCAGTTAATCAAAGTGTATGTACAGGACAAACACCCAAACACCTTTCATAACATTCAATCCATCCCTGATGACACAGCTGTCTTAACCATCAGAATGTTAGTGACCTGTGGAAATTTATGTGTTTATGTACATCTTCTTACAAGAATTGTTCTTACTCAGGAATGGGTGTAAACACCAGAAAGATTTTTTGATAGATATACTGTTAAGGGCATGAATCAAGAACTTCTGAACTTAAATCCTAGTTCTTCCACTTACAAATGTATGATCTTGGACAAGTTACTTAACTTTTCAATATCTTAGATTTCCAAGGATAGTGAATGTATTACACACAATATTAGAAAATGAGATAAAGACTCTTAGGGCTTTACTGGTAATGTAACTTGCAACAGGATGAAGAAATAGATTTTCTCTCCCTCTTTTTCAAAATTCTCACTCTATACAGCTAAATTTCTCGCAGTGTGTTCCACAGAGCATGGGTTCCAAGACATGCTCAGTAAAAAGGGATTACTATATACTACCTTCTCTCTTAGATATTTGGGAAGCCAATTAGCATGCTGAAGGCTCAAGGAAATGTACACTAGAGAAAATTGGTTGACTTTGTTTAATTTGGTATTTCCCAGTCTGATTTAATGAGGAATTTTTTCTTATGATACCTCTTACTAGCTTTTTCAATGACTGTGATGAAACACATTATTAGAGTGGATCTCCTAAGGCTCCACCAGAACAGAGGATCACTGAATTTAGGAGAAATCAAGAGAATTCACAGTGAAGGTGTAATATCTCATTTAGAAAACTAGAGGTCCTAGATAATTTATAGACATGCACAACTTGTAATGAAGTGACAATATGGCCTCCAATGTTTTCATAATCCCAAATAATTATTAATTTTATATCTCAGTATTCTTTTTTCTGCTTGATATCTTTTTGTTTGTATCAGCCTCTTCTGTCATATTTTGGCTTGTTACTTATCTTTTATTTTCTCAAGTATCAACTCTTGATTCACTCAGTGTGGGTGTATACGGGTGGAGTCTCCCTTCTTCACAAAACCCTTAGGTAGTGCAGTTTTTAATAGTGGTGACTCATGAATGACAAGACTAGGAACACTTTTTAAGCATTGATTATAATGAGAGAGCAGCAAGTTATTGCTTGATGAAGTTGGATTTATTAATAGATGAGATAATCCAGTTGTTACAAAAAGTCTGACTTGTAGTTTCTTCGAAACTTCTTATAATCCTCCCTTATTTATTTATTTACCTTTAAAATTTTTTTCTGAATCCAATCCCATCGCCATAAAACTCAGAAACTTCTGCATCAGCACTTGCTAGGTTTCCCAGAAAAACAAAGAAAGCGAATTAAAAAAATTAAATGTAGGCTAGCAGACCAAGAATTAAAGTAAGACAGGAAAAATAAAAAGTTCTCCTTCATCCCTCTGTCCCTCCCACAAAAAAGACCATAAAAAGAAACTTACAAACCTCAACCCTTGTCCTCATGCAAATAAGAGAAAAACAGGAAAGAAGAATAAAAAAGACTTGTAAGCACAAAATAGGAAAGGCAAATTTGAGAATTGCTAACAAATATTTTGTAACATAAAGGAAATTATAAAATTATAGAAATATGTCTGAAAAGAGAAACTGATAGAGAAAAAGACGTTTTTGACCCTTCCCTCACTAATAGATGGGGAAGAAAATCTTTTCTTTGCTGATGCCAAAAGACGAAGACTCCTATTGAATGTTCATTTTTCCCCTAAAATAAGGTTGTTGTTTGCAGAAACTGGAATGGGCAACCCCTCCTCACAACAATAAAGTGAAAATAAATAAAAATAATGCACTGTAGCCTTGTCACATCAGGACCTATACAATTCCAATCTGTAGTGGGGCTTTTCTCTGAATATTATCCATTAATTTGTTTCTATTAATATTCAGTTAGGTTATTTGGACCAATCTTTTTGCAGGGAGAAAACCTCATATATTACGGATAAAATGCAAAAAAAAAAAAAAAAAAAGTTTTTAAAAAACATTGAAAAGCTGAAAGAGTGAAGAATTTCCAGGGCAAATTTGAAGGGAAAGCAGGAACCCAGAGAGGTACGGGGAGCCCAGAGGCCACTGAAGGTCTTTGCCAATCTGGAGAAGTTGGAACTTTAACAGCCAACGTGACATCGCCTGCCCAAGGTGGGAGTCTAAGAGGAGATCGTCTCCATTTAAAGCTGAAATTCCAAAGGGCTCTACCCTTCAGGTCAGCGTGAAGCAGAAGTAAATTGGCCTTTCAATGTATTGTTAGCTGAAATTGACATCTTTTGGAATGCCAAAACAAGCCCAAACCCCTCAAGCATTGAATTTAGTCTGAGTGATTTTGAACAGATAGTGTCTTTAGATATTTGGCTTAAGCAAATGTGCATTTTCTTTTGAGGAAGTACCTTTCATACCAGAACTCAAATTTTTTTCCCACAAATAAGTTTTCAAAAATATTTTAGCATCAAACAGTGTTATTCACACAAAAAGAAAGCACAATGCATAAGGACAAACAGAAACAACAGACAACAAAACAAAATTCACGAAGTCTCCAGATATTGGAATTATTAGTCAAGGGTTGTAAAACCAACTATGCTTTCTTTTTTTTTTTTTTTTTTTTTTTTTCTGGAGACGGAGTCTCGTTCTGTCGCCCAGGCTGGAGTGCAGTGGCCGGATCTCGGCTCACTGCAAGCTCCGTCTCCCGGGTTCACGCCATTCTCCTGCCTCAGCCTCCCGAGTAGCTGGGACTACAGGCGCCCGCCACCTCGCCCGGCTAGTTTTTTGTATTTTTTAGTAGAGACGGGGTTTCACTGTGTTAGCCAGGATGGTCTCGATCTCCTGACCTCGTGATCCGCCCGTCTCGGCCTCCCAAAGTGCTGGGATTACAGGCTTGAGGCACCGCGCCCGGCCTGCTTTCAATATTTACGTAAATAAAAGACAAAGTATCTGTGCAAACAGGAAACCTTATAAAGTGACAACAGATTTGGAAAAGAATCAGATATCCAACAGATTTGGAAAAGTTATAACTTCTAGAAATGAATATATATGGATATATGATAATTAATGTATAAAATTATTAGCAGATTACTCACGGATAAAAGGATAATTGGTGAATTTGAAAATAAGTCTGAAAAAATTATCCAGAATTCAACACAGAGAAAATAAAGGATGGAAAATAAAACAAGAGATTAAGAGACATGGGGTGATAGAGTGAAAACATCTAACAGTAGTTCATATAGAATCCTAAAGTACAATAGAGAATGAAGATATAGTAAAAATTTTCTAGAGCTGATGAAATACATTACCCCACAATTCCAGAAGCCCCTCAGTTTCAAGTGAGATATTTAAAAATATTTCTACCTACCCCTAACAGTGAAAATGAAGACCAGCAAAGACAAAAGGAAAACAAAAATGTAGGCCCAGAAAGTAAGACAGATGACATTCAAAAGAGTGGCATTTATACTGATAGCTGACCCCTCAATAGCAACAATGGAAGGCAGATGGAAGTGAATTGATCTTTTTCAATGTATTGAAAGAAAGTAACTATAGTCTAGAATTATACACCAAGAGAAAATATATTTGAAGAATGATAGCAAAATGAACACATTTTCATATTAAGAAATTGAGAAAGTTTTTCATTAAGAAAAAGTACAAAAGATAAAGCATGAAGGATATACTTCAAGAAGAATAAAAATGAGATGGAAAATATGAGATGTGAAAAGGAAATAAGAGCAAAGAAAATGGCAAATAGACAGGTAAATCTAAAAGAAAGTTGAATGTATAAAATAATGCCTTGAAGGGTTGTCAAAAAACAATTAAAACACATTATAAAAGTTAAAGCTCCTTGAAGTAATTAATGAGTTTTATAAGGTTCTAGGATATAAAGATAATATACAAAAATACATTATCTTTTTATATATAAGAAATGAACTATTGAAACCCACAATTTTTAAGCATACCATTTAAAATAGTTATAATAAAAGTGAAACACTGTATCTTTGACCAGCCTCTCCCCATCCCCCACCATCTTACTCTCCCTGGCTTCTGGTAACCACTATTCTACCCTCTACTTCTTTTTTTTTTTTTGAGACTGAGTTTCGCTCTTGTTGCCCAGGCTAGAGTGCAGTGTGGCTATCTCAGCTCATTGCAACCTCCACCTCCTGGGTTCAAGTGATTCTCCTGCCTCAGTCTCCCAAGTAGCTGGGATTACAGGCGCGTGCCTCCACGTCTGGCTAATTTTGTATTTTTAGTAGAGACTGGGTTTCACCATGTTGTTCAGGCTGGTCTCAAACTCCTGACCTCAGGTGATCCGCCCGCCTCGGCCTCCCAAAGTGCTGGGATTACAGGCGTGAGCCACTATGCCTGGCTCTCTACTCTCTACTTCTATGAGATCAACTTTTTTAGATTCCACATGAGTAAAATCATATGGTATTTGTCCTTCTGTGCTATGCTTATTTCACATAATGTAATGTCCTCTAGGTTCATCCATGTTCATCCATGTTGTTGCAAATGACAGAATTTTGTTCTTTTTAGGGCTGCATAGTATTCCATTGTGTATATATACTATGTTTATCTGTCCATCTGTTGATGAATACTTAAGTTGATTCTATACCTTAGTCATTATGAATAATGCTGCAATAAACATGGGAATGCAAATATGTCTTCATCATACTGATTTCATTTCCTTTGGATATATACTCAGTAGTGGGACTGTCAGATATTCTATTGCACATTAGGGTGACTATAGTCAACAACAATGTGTTGTATACTTCAAAATAGCTATAAGACAGGATTTTGAATGTTCTCACTACAAAAAAATTACAAGTGTTTGAGGTGATGGATATACTAATCATCCTTGTTTGATCATTATACAATGTATATATGTATCAAAAATCACACTGCATCCCATAAATATGTATAATTATGTGTCAATTAAAAACAAAATAAAACTTAAAAAATGAAATAGTTATAAATCTACAAATGTTCTGTGTCTGGATGCTTCAAACTACAAAACAATGATGAAAAACTCAAATAAGTTTGAAATTAATGAAAAAATATACAATGGTCATGTGTCAGAAGACCCAACACTGTAAGATGTCAATTCTCCCTAAACTGACCTATAGATTTAACACAAACACAATCAGATTTCTAGCCATATTTTTTTTGTAGATATCTAATGCTGATTGTATTGAAAGATAAAGCAACAAGAATAGAGAAAATAATTTTGAAGAAGGAAAACAAAGTTGAGGGATTCACACTACTTGATTTCATGACTTACTCTAAAGCTACAGTAATCAAGTCAGTGCGGTATTGGTGAAAAGACAGACACAAGATCAATGGGACAGAGTACAGAATTCAGAAATAGACCCACTCAAATATGGCCAATTGATAACAAAAGTATTCAATGGAGAAAGAACAGTATTACCAACAAATGACATTAGAACAATTGGTCATCATAGGCATAAAAATGAACCACATTCTGTATCTCACATTTGATAAAAAATAGACTAAAAATGGATCATAGATTCAATATAAAAATTTTAAATAAAATACAGAAAATCTTGTGTGACCTTGAGTTAGACAACAAGTTTTTAAATGCACAACAAAAGCATGATTCAGAAAATAAAAAATTGAATGAGGATTAAGATGGCAGATAGGAGGCAGGACTAGTTTGCAGCTCCCACTTGGATGGACACAGCAGTTTTTGGAGACTCATATTGTGAACTTTTACTCCAAATATGAACATACCAGGAAAGCTGAAAGAATCCACAGACCCTTTGAAGGAAATGGATCACAGCTGCAGGCTCCCTGAGATGCCAAAAAAACTGTGAGTCTGGTTACATTCTCAACAGGGAGGCTTGTGGTCTGGGGCAAGTTCTTAGCCCAGGTCACCAACTGCCTGTGACTGCCAGCCTTCCCCCACTTCCCTGACAACCTGCATGACTCAGCAGAGGCAGCCATAATCCCCCGGGGACTATAACTCCATTGAACTGAGAACCACACCCCCATTCCCACAGCAGCCACAGCAAGCCCGGCACTAGGAGAAGCTGAGCTCAGACAGGCCTATCGGTGCCCTGACCTGGTGGTCTTTCTCCACCTGCTCTATGGCCCTCCCCACCACTTGAGAAACTTAAATACTTAACAAGGTGTCCCTAGGGCAAGTTTGCATCCTCCCTTTAGGGATGCAGCTGATGTACTCTTGAAAGCACCACCTCCTGGCTGGAGGCCAAGCAACACAAAACCAGCGCACTAAACAAAAACACAACCAAGGACCCTCACAGAGTCCACTTCAGTCCCCTGCTACCTCCACCAGAGCAGGTGCTGGTATCCACAGCTGAGTAACCTAAAGGTGGATCACATCACAGGATTCTTTGCAGACACTTTCCAGTACCAGCCTGGAGCCCAGTAGTGCCACGGAGTGGCTAGATCCAAAAGAGCAAAAACAATCACTACAGTTTGGCTCTCAGGGGAAAGGGCAGAACACCACATCAAGGGAACACCCTGTGGGACAAAAGAATCTCAACAGCAGCCCTTGAATCCCAGATCTCCCCTCTGACCTCGTTTACCCAAATGAGAAGGAACCAGAAAAACTATTCTGGTAATATGACAAAACAAGGTTCTTCAACACCCCCAAAGATCATATAAGCTCACCAGGATTGAATCCAAACCAAAATGAAATCTCCGAATTGCCAGAAAAATAATTTGGAAGGTCGATTATTAAGCTAATCAAAGAGGCACCAGAGAAAGGTGAAAGTCTAACTGATAGAAATAAAAAGCATGATACAGGATATGAAAGGAAAATTCTTTAGTGAAATGGATAGCATAAATAAAAAACAATCACAACTTCTGGAAGTCAAGGACACACTCAGAGAAATACAAAATGCACTGGAAAGCCTCAGCAATAGCAGAAGAAAGAACTTCAGATCTCGAAGACAAGGCTTTCTTTTTTTTATGTTATTTTTATATTTTATTTTTTGCATACAGCGTGATATGGGAATATTGGTACAATTTCAAATTGTCCTCAGCAATAGTAACAATATGCAATTAAGACTTATTTAAACAATTAATCGAGCTCTGTCCAAGGCTGCTATCCTCCATGAAGTTATAGTAACAGTCTAGAATTTCTTCTATCTAAAAACTGACTCCCAACAGACTACATTGTTCTGGGGCTGTAAAGTAGGTTATCTCTGGGAAAAAACAACTACACAGGCACCCCATTCCACAAGTAGTGTGTGTGTAATTTATGAATTTATCTTCATTAAATCAGGTTAACAATACGAATGACAGGAAGAAAATTTATGAAAGAACACCCAAAGCCATGAGGGAGGGAGGAGAGGAAGTGGGGGTGACTTGCTGATCATGGAGATGGTAAGAGTGAGAGTGTGGTGAAGACTACGAAGTATGCAAATACCACAGGTCTGCTCTACCTCTTGCTGAAAGAAATTCCTTTTTCTCCTCCAACAGATGCCTCTTTGAATCTTTGTGGATGCTTATCAACTTCATCAAAGGTCATTTTGTAAATATACAGTTTAATTTACACAAATTTTACTACCTGGAAGAATAATTTTCCCACATTGCCTTCACTTCTGTGCTTCAAACCCTCACTTAGGAATTTCCAGGAAGGTCTCCATACCATTGATCAACTAGACACTAACTTCTCTGTGATGGGCATCAACTACTGTTATATTACATATCTAACACAAGAGTGCTGGATTTGTAATAAGGAAGAGTTTTAGCTCCACTTATTCTGTAAAGGAGTATAAATAAGAAGTGATGATGTACTTAGGGATCTAGCATCCAGATTGGAGAGAGTTAGTTGATTGGTTACCTAGGTAACAAGTGAGTTCCAAAAGGAAAAGTACTGACCTGATGGCGTGTATGTGATCAAAGGTTAAGTTATCAACCATAACTTTCTGCAGCCTACATCTCAGATTTTCCAGTCTTCTCTGATCTTTGAGCCCTAGGGGTGAGTCATAATAGGAAGGACAAGGCTTTCAAATTAACCCAATCCATCAAAGACAAAGAAAAAAGAATTTAAAAAAATGAACAAAGTTTCCAGTAAGTTTGGGATTATGTTAAATGTCTAAACGTAAGAATAATTGGTGTTCCCAAGCAAGAAGATAAATCTAAAAGTTTGGAAAACAAATTTGAGAGAATAATTGAGGAAAACCTTCTTAGCCTTGCTAGAGATCTAGACATACAAATACAAGGAGCTCAAAGAACACTTGAGAAATTCGTCACAAAAAGATCATTGCCTAGGCGCATAGTCATCAAGTGATCTAAAGTCAAGACAAAGGAAAGAATCAAGAGTTATGAGGAAAAAGCATGAGGTAACTTGTAAATGAAAACCTATCAGATTAACAGCAGATCTCTCAGCAGAAATCCTACAAGCTGGAAGGGATTGGGGTCCTATTTTTAGCCTCCTTGAACAAAACAATAATCAGCCAAGAATTTTGTATCCAGAGAAACTAAACTTCATAAATGAAGGAAAGATACAGTCTTTTCCAGACAAACAAATGCTGAGAGAATTTGCCACTACCAAGCCAGACCTACAAGAACTGCTAAAAGGAGCTCTAAATTTTGAAACAAATCCTCAAAATATACCAAAATAGAAGCTTCTTAAAGAATACATTTCACAGAGCCTGTATAACAACAATACAATGAAAAAAAAAAAAAACAAAATATTCAGAGAACAAGTAGCATGATGAATACAATTATATAATACCTCACATCTCAACACTAGCACTGAATGCAAATGGCTTAAATGCTCCACATAAAAGACACACGGAATGGCAGAATGGATAAGAATTCACCAACCAAGTTTCTGTTGTCCTCAGGAGACTCATCTAACACATAAGGACTCACATAAACTTAAGGTAAAGGGATGGAAAAAGATGTTGCATGCAAATGGACACCAAACTCCAGCAGAAGTAACTATTCTTATACTAGGCAAAACAAATTTTGAAGCAACAGCAGTTAAAAAAGACAAAGAGGGACATTATGTAATAATAAAAGGACTAGTCTAACAGGAGAATATCACAATTCTAAATATATATGCACCTAACACTGGAGCTCCCAAATTTATAAAACAATTACTGATAGACCTAAGAAAGGAGATAGATGGCAACACAATAACAGTGGGGGAGTTTAATACTCCACTGACAGCACTAGACAGGTCATCAAGACAGAAAGTCAACAAAGAAACAATGGACTTAAACTATACAAATGGACTTAACAGATATTTACAGATCATTCTACCCAACAACTGCAGAATATACATTCTATTAATCAGCACATGGAACTTTCTCTAAGATAGACCATATGATAGATCACAAAACAAGTCTCAGTGAATTTAAGAAAATCAAAATTACATCAAGTACTCTCTCAGACCACAGTGAAATAAAATTGGAAATTAACTCCAAAAGGAACCCTCAAAAACATGCAAATACATGGAAATTAAATAACCTGCTCCTGAATGATCATCGGGTCAACAATGACATCCAGATGTAAATTTAAAAATTCTTTGCACTGAATAATAATAGTGACACAACCTATCAGAACCTCTGGGATACAGGACAAGTGGTGCTAAGAGGAAAGTTCATAGCATTAAATGCCTACATCAAAAGTCTAAAAGATCACAAATAGGCAATCTAAGGTCACACCTTACACAACTGGAGAAACAAGGACAATCCAAACCCAAACCCAGCAGAAGAAAAGAAATAACGAAGATCAGAGCAGAACTAGATAAAATTGAAACAAAAACATACAAAAGATGAATGAAACAAAACTTGGTTCTTTGAAAAGACACATAAAATTGATAGACCATTAGCAAGATTAACCAAGAAAAGAAGAGAGAAGATCCAGATAAGCTTAATTAGAAATGGAAGGGGAGATATTACAACTGATACCACAGAAATACAAAAGATTATTCAAAGCTGCTATGAACACCTTTACATGCATAAACTAGAAAATTTAGAAGAGATGGATAAATTTCTGGAAATATACAACCCTCTTAGATTAACCCAGGAAGATATAGAGTCTCTGAACAGACCAATAACAAGCGGTGAGATTGAAATGGTAATAAAAAAATCGCCAACCAAAAAAAGTCCAGGACCAGGTGGATTTACAGCTGAATTCTATTGGACATTCAAAAAAGAATTGGCACCAATCCTATTGACACTATTCCAAAGAGAGAAAGAGGGAATCCTCCCTAAATCAATCTATGAAGCCAGCATCACCCTAACATCAAAACCAGGAAAGAACATAACAAAAAAAGGGAACTACAGACCAATATCCCTGATGAACATAAATGCAAAAATCTTCACCAAAATACTAGTTAACCAAATCCAACAGCATACGAAAAAGATAATCCATCATAATGAAGTGGGTTTTATACCAGCAATTCAGGGATAGTTTAACATATGTAAGTCGATAAATGTGATACACCACATAAACAGAATTAAAAAGAAAAATCACTTGATCATCTCAATAGATGCAGAAAAAGCATTTGAGAAAATCCAGCATCCCTTTATGATTAAAATCCTTTATGGTTAAAGCAAAATCCCTTTATGGTTAAAGCAAAATTGGCATAGAAGGGACATGCCTTAAGGTAATAAAAGTAATAAAAGCCATCTATGACAAATCCACAGCCAACATTATACTGAATGGGCAAAAGTTAAAAGCATTTCCCCTGAGAACTGGAACAAGACAAGGCTGCCCACTTTCACCACGTCTATTCAACATAGTACTAGAAGTCCTAGCCAGAGCAATCAGAGAAGAGAAAGAAACAAAGGACATCCAAATCTGTAAAGAAGAAGTCAAACTGTCACTGTTTGCTGACTATATGACTGTATACCTAAAAAACCCTAAAGACTCATCCAAAAAGCTCCTAGAACTGGTAAATGAATTCAGCAAAGTTTCTGGAGACAAAATTAATGTACAGAAACCTGTAGCTCTTCTATACACCAACAGTGACCATGCTGATAATCAAATCAAGAACTCAACCACTTTTACAATAGCTGCAAAACATAAAATAGAATACTTAGGAATATACCTAACCAAGGATGTGAAAGGCCTCTACAAAGAAAACTACAAAACACTGTTGAAAGAAACAATAGATGACACAAACAAATGGAAACACATCCCATGCTCATGGATGGGTAGAATCAACATTGTGAAAATGACCGTATTGCCAAAAGTAGTCTACAAATTCAATGCAATTCCTGTCAAAATACTACCATTATTCTTCACAGAACTAAAAAAAAAAAAAATCCTAAAATTCGTATGGAACCAAAAAAGAGCCTGCATTGCCAAAGCAAGACTAAGTAAAAAGAAGAAATCTGGAGACATTGTATTACTTGACTTCAAACTATGGTATAAGGCCATAGTCACCAAAACAGCATGGTACTGGTATAAAAATAGGCACATAGATCAATAGAACAGAATGGAGAACCCAGAAATAAACCCAAATACTTACAGCCAACTGTTCTTTGACAAAGCAATCAAAAACATAAAGTGGGGAAAGGACACCCTATTTGACAAATGGTGGGGGGATAATTGGCAAGCCACATGTAGAAGAATGAAACTGGATCATCATCTCTCACTGTATACAAAAATCAACTCAAGATGGATCAAAGACTTAAATATAAGACCTGAATCCATAAACATTCTAGAAGATAACATTGAAAAAACCCTGCTAGACATTGGCTTAGGCAAAGACTTCATGACCAAGAACCCAAAAGCAAATGCAACAAAAACAAATATAAATAGATAGCACTTAATTAAACTAAAAAGCTTCTGCACAGCAAAAGAAATAATCAGCAGAGTAAGCAGACAACCCACAGAGTGGGAGAAAATCTTCACAATCTCTACATCTGAAAAAGGATTAATATCCTGAATCTACAAAGAATTGAAAGAAATCAGCAAGAAAAAAACAAACAATCCCATCAAAAAGTGAGCTAAGGACATGAATTGACATCTCAAAAGAAGATATACAAATGACCAACAAGCATATGGAAAAATGCTCAACATCACTAAGTATCAGGGAAATCCAAATCAAAACCACCATGCAATACCACCTAACTCCTGCAAGAATGGCCGTAATGAACAAATCAAAAAATAATAGATGTTGGTGTGGATTTGGTGAAAAGGGAACACTTCTACACTGTTGGTGGGAATGTAAATGAGTGCAACCACTATGGAAAACAGCGTGGAGATTCTTTAAAGAATTTAAAGTAGAAGTAGGTCTACCGTTTGATCCAGCACTTCCACTACTAGGTATCTGCCCAAAGGAAAAGAAGTCATTATACAAAAAAGATACTTGCACACACATGTTTATAGCAGCACAATTTGCAATTGCAAAAATATGAAACCAGCCCAAATGCTCATCAATCAATGAGTGGATAAAGAAAATGTGGCATATATATACACCATAGAATACTACTCAGCCATAGAAACGGATCAAATGATGGCATTCACAGCAACATGGATGGAATTGGAGGCTACTATTCTAAGTGAAGTAACTCAGGAATGGAAAGCCAAACATTGTATGTTCTCACTCATATGTGGGAGCTAAGCTATTGAAGACACAAAGACATAAGAATAATACATTGGACTTTGGGGACTTGGGGGAAAGCCAAGGGGGTGGCGAGGAATAAAAGACTACACATTGGGTACAGTATACATTGCTTGGGTGATGGATGTACCAAAATCTCAGAAACCACCACTAAAGAACTTATTCATGTAACCAAACACTAACTGTTCCCCAAAAACCTATTGAAATAAAAAAATTAATAATTAAAAAAAATTAAAAAAATTTTAAAAATAAAATAAAATAAAACTTTATGAGTCAGGCCTTGTGAAAATGAAAGCCTTTTTCTTTCTAAGACACTGTTAAGAGAATGAAAAGACAAGCTACAGAATGAAGAAAATGTTTGCAAATTAGATCTATGACAAAAGACATATCCAGAATATGCACTGAGTTTGCAAATTCAACAAGAAAACATACAGCTCAGTGCTCATCATCACTGGCCATCAGAGAAATGCAAATCAAAACCACAATGAGATACCATCTCACACCAGTTAGAATGGCGATCATTAAAAAGTCAGGAAACAACAGGTGCTGGAGAGGATGTGGAGAAGTAGGAACACTTTTACACTGTCGGTGGGATTGTAAACTAGTTCAACCATTATGGAAAACAGTATGGCGATTCCTCAAGGATCTAGAACTAGATGTACCATATGACCCAGCCATCCCATTACTGGGTATATACCCAAAGGATTATAAATCATGCTGCTATAAAGACACATGCACACATATGTTTATTGCGGCACTATTCACAATAGCAAAGACTTGGAATCAACCCAAATGTCCATCAGTGACAGACTGGATTAAGAAAATGTGGCATATATACACCATGGAATACTATGCAGCCATAAAAAAGGATGAGTTTGTGTCCTTTGTAGGGACATGGATGCAGCTGGAAACCATCATTCTTAGCAAACTATCACAAGAACAGAAAACCAAACACCGCATGTTCTCACTCATAGGTGGGAACTGAACAATGAGATCACATGGACTCGGGAAGGGGAACATTACACACCGGGGCCTATCATGGGGAGGGGGGAGGGGGAGGGATTGCATTGGGAGTTATACCTGATGTAAATGACGAGTTGATGGGTGCTGACGAGTTGATGGGTG
This sequence comes from Macaca fascicularis, assembly GCF_037993035.2. Taxonomy (NCBI): domain Eukaryota; kingdom Metazoa; phylum Chordata; class Mammalia; order Primates; family Cercopithecidae; genus Macaca; species Macaca fascicularis. The sequence continues at coordinate 46,283,529 of NC_088395.1, read as the reverse complement.
CAGCACAGCAACATGGCACAAGTATACATATGTAACAAACCTGCACGTTATGCACATGTACCCTAGAACTTAAAGTATAATAATAAAAAAAAAAAGAAAAGAAAACATACAGCTCATCAGAAATGGGCAAAATGTTTGAACAGATATCTCAATAAAGAAATTATGTGGATGAAAAATAAACATATAAAGATATGATTATCATCACTAATTAGGGAAATGCAAGTTAAAACCACAATAAGATACCATTACATACCTATTAAAATGACTAAAATAAAGAATACAGTATAAAGTACTGGTATAGATATGGAGCAGCTGACATACATTACTGATAGACATGCAGAATGATATAGTCACTCTAGAAAATAGTTTGGCATTTTCTTATAAAAGTAAAAGTATACATACCACATGACTCAGTAATCTCACTCCTAAGTATCTGCTATTTACTCTAGAGAAATGAAAAATTATGTTCCCACAAAAAATTTGTACATGGATATTTATAGCAGCTTTAGTCACAATAGCACCAAGCTAGAAACAACCCAAATATCCTTCTATTGACTGTGGCATGTCCATAAAATGAAATGCTATTCAGCAATAAAAATGAGCTAACTATAGATACCCACAACAACATGTGTGAATTGAAAATGCATTTTTCTAAGTGAAGGAAGCCAGACTCAAAATGTTACTGAGATGGTTTGGCTCTGTGTCACCCACCAAATATCAATTCGTAGCTCCAATAATTACTACGTGTTGTGGGAGGGACCCGGCAGGAGATGATTGAATCATGGGGGCGGTTCTTTCCTGCACTGTTCTTGTGACAGTGAATGGGTCTCTTGAGATCTGGTGGTTTTTAAAAATGGGAGTTTTTCTGCACAAGCTCTCTTTTTTTTGCCTGCTGCCATCCACATAATTTGTGACTTGTTCCTCCTTGCCCTCCACCATGTTTGTGAGGCCTCCCCAGCCATGTGGAACTGTAAGTCCAGTTAAACCTCTTTCTTTTGTAAATTGTCCACTCTTGAGTATGTCTTTATCAGTAGTGTGAAAATGGACTAGTACAGTAAACTGGTACCAGTAGAGTGGGGTGCTGCCGTAAAGATACCTGAAAATGTGGAAGCAACTTTGGAACTGTGTAACAGGCAGAGGTTGGAACAGTTTGGAGGGCTCAGAAGAAGACAGGAAAATGTGGGAAAGTTTGGAAATTCTTAGAGACTTGTTGAATGGCTTTGACCAAAAGCCCGATAGCAATATGGACAATAAGGCACAGGCTGTGGTGATCTCAGAGGGAGATGAGGATCTTGTTGGGAACTGGAGTAAAGGTGACTCTTGTTATGTTTTAGCAAAAAGAGTGGTGACATTTTGCCCCTGCCCTAGAGATTTGTGGAACTTTGGACTTGAGAGAGATGATTTAGGGTATCTGGTGGAAGAAATTTCTGAGCAGGAAAGCATGCAAGAGGTGACTTGAGTGCTGTTAAAGGCATACAGTTTTATAAGGGAAGCAGAGCATAAAAGTTTGGAAAATTTGCAGCCTGACAATGTCATAGAAAAGAAAATCCCATTTTCTGAGGAGAAATTCAAGACAGCTGCAGAAATTTGCATAAGTAGTAAGGAGCCAAATGTTAATCCCCAAGACAATGGGGAAAATGTCTCCAGGGCATGTCAGAGGTCTTCACAACAGCCCCTCCCATCGCAGGCCTGGAGGCCTAGAAAGAAAATATGGTTTCCCGGGCCAGGCCCAGGGTCCCCATGCTGTGTACAGTCTAGTGACTTGGTGCCCTGTGTCCCAGTCACTCCTGCCAGAGCCGTGACTAAAAAGGGCCAAAGTATGGCTTGGGCTGTGGCTTCAGAGGGTGGAAGCCCTAAACCTTGGCAGCTTCCACATGGTATTGTGCCTGTGGGTGCACAGAAGTCAAGAATTGATGTTTGGGAACTTCCACCTAGATTTCAGAATATGTATAGAAACACCTGAATGTCCAGGCAGAAGTTTGCTGCAGAGGTGGGGGGCTCATGGAGAACCTCTGCTAGGGCAGTGCAGAAGGGAAATGTGGGGTCAGAGCCCCCAAACAGAGTCCCTACTGGGGGCTGCCTAGTGGAGCTGAGAACAGGGCCACCGTCCTTCAGACCCCAGGATGGTAGGTCCACCGACAGCTTTCACTGTGCACCTGTAAAAGCTTCAGACACTCAACACCAGCCCGTGAAGGCAGCCAGGAGGGAGACTGCACCCTGCAAAGCCACAGGGGCAGAGCTGCCCAAGACTACAGGGACCTACCTGTTGGCATCAGCGTGACCTGGATGTGAGACATGGAGTCAAAGGAGATCATTTTGGAGCTTTAAGATTTGACTGCCCTGCTGGACTTCTGACTTGCAGGGAGCTTGCAGCCCCTTTGTTTTGGCCAATTTCTCCCATTTGGAATGGGTGTATTTACCCAATGCCTGTACCCCCATTGTACCTAGGAAGTAACTAACTTGCTTTTGGTTTTACAGGCTTATAGGCAGAAGGAACTTGCCTTGTCTTGGATGAGACTTTGGACTGTGGACTTCTGAGTTAATGCTGAAATGAGTTGAGACTTTGGGGGACTGTTGGGAAGGCATGATTGGTTTTGAAATGTGAAGATATGAGATTTGGGAGGGGCCAAGGGTGGAATAATATGGTTTGGCTCTGTGTCCGCACCCAAATCTCAATTTGTAGGTCTCATAATTCCCATGTGTTGTGGGAGGACCTGGTGGGAGATGACTGAATCATAGAGGCAGGTCTTTCCCATGCTGTTTTCATGATAGTGAATGAGTCTCACAAGATCTGATGGTTTTTAAAAATGGGAGTTTCTCTGCACAAGCTCCTCTTTTTGTCTGCTACCATCTATATAGACGTGACTTGTTCCTCCTTGCCTTCGGCCATGTTTGTGAGGCCTCCCCTGCCATGTGGAACTGTAAGTCCAATTAAACCTCTTTCTTTTATAAACTGCCCAGTCTTGGGTATGTATCAGCAGCATGAAAATGGACTAATACAGTTACATACGGTGTAATTTTATTTCTGTGGCATACTGGAAAAGACAAAATGATAGGAACACAGAACAGGTAAGTGGTTACCATGGGGTAAAGGAGGGAGAAAGATTGACTACAAAGAGGCAAGATGAGGTAACATTTTGGGATGAGTGAGTTGTTCTATATCCTGATTATGGTAGCAGTTATGCAGCCCTATGCATTTGTCAAACTCATGGAACTGTATGCCCCCCCAAAGGTGTATTTTACTGTGTGTAAATAACAATAATAGACAAAGGATAACTCTGAAAATGCGTCATACACCACAGAAATAAAGTTTGGCATTATTAGACACCAAGGTTGGAATGGTCTTGCAATCCACTCCTTGGAAACCTGTATTTTTTTTTTTTAAGTTAAAAATATGCTGCATTCTTTTTTACTGGTTCATTTGAGCCAGGAAAAAATGATTCATTTCAGAAGAATTCTTCCCAGGTAATCCTAAGTACAAGTATTAAGGCATGAATCACAATTGTCAGGGAAAATTCAGTAGATTCCTTTACAGCACCTCTTACATTTTATCAGAAAAATCTATAGAACTTTTCAAACTATACCATTTGAAAGATATTGGCTTAGGTAAACCTCCTTATTTAGTTTTGTAAATGAAGAGGCCACTTGGAGAAAGTGCTATGGCTTGTGCCAACATACATGTAGTTAAAAATATTTACAGTTTGTTATATTTGCATATAGTACCGAATTTTCTTTGAAAAAGTATCATGTTATTTAGTCAGTCTTGCAGCAACTCTCCAAATCATTGAAAAACTAACAATAAGGCTGGGCGCAGTGGCTCACACCTGTAATCCCAGTACTTTGGGAGGCTGAGGTGGGCAGATCACGAGGTCAAGAGATTGAGACCATCTTGGTCAACATGGTGAAACTCTGTCTCTACTAAAAATACAAAAATTAGCTGGGTGTGGTGGCACGCACCTGTAGTCCCAGCTACTCAGGAGGCTGAGGCAGGAGAATCACTTGAACCCGGGAGGCGGAGGTTGCAGTGAGCTGAGATCGCGCCACTGCACTCCAGCCTGGCTACAGAGCGACACTCCATCTCAAAAAACAAACAACCCCCTCCCCCCAAAACTAACAATAAAAGAGTGATATCCTTATGGAAGCTACACACCATACAGACACACAAATACACATGCTAACACCCATGCACACAGTGTCACCAACCCAGGTAGACACACATATGTACACACATGCCCCCCCCCACACAGGAGGCACTCATGTGTAAAAACACACAGCTATGTATATTTTTGCTCACATACAACATGCAAATGGGATGCCTCCCCATACCACGTGCATACCTTTTTTGTTTCTCAAAAATATAGACCATCTCTTGAAATCCAGAGTGTAAGAATTTTTTTTTTTTTTTTTTGAGACGGAGTCTCACTCTGTCACCAGGCTGGAGAGCAGTGGCATGATCTCAGCTCACTGCAATCTTCCCCTCCCGGGTTCAAGCAATTCTCCTGCCTCAGTCTCCCAAGTAGCTGGGAGTACAGGTGGGCAACACCACGTATGGCTAATTTTTCGTCTTTTAGTAGAGACGAGGTTTCACCATGTTGGCCAGGATGGTCTCGATCTGCTGACCTCGTGATCCGCCCGTGTCGGCTTCCCAAAGTGTTGGGATTACAGGCGTGAGCCACCACGGCCAGCCGGAGTATAAGAATTATGTTTAAAGGTTATGGTGTCTACCTTAAATAGAGAGCTTCTGCCTCAAATCCTTTTGGAAATAAGCTGTTTATAAATGAAGAACAGAAAAAAAGATCTGGCAATACTTGGGCTTCTCAGGTAAATTATTTAATAATATCCAAACATAATTCATTAGGTTTGGGATATTTGCTCTTGGAATTGGCTCCACCATGCTGTGAGGAGTCCAACAGTCATACTTCCCCCACCCTCAGCCCTAGCTGAGCTCCCAGCTGGCAGCCAACACTAACTTGTCATGTATGAACGAGCCATCTTGGAAGTGGAGTCCCTAGTTGGGCTGCCCCAGCTGATGCCATGTGCATTAGAGACAAATGTCCCTGCCAAGCCCTGCCCAGATTTCCTATTTGTGAGCAAAATACATGGTTGGTATTGTTTTAAACCACTAAGTGTTGGGTGATTTGTTGTGCAGCAATACATAACTTGTAAGTGCGGAATAAAATGTTGTTGGAACGATTTTATCTTCTTTCCCTTTGATACTGTCTCTTCTCCATTCTGCCATGCCACAAACTCTTCCACACTCCATAATTCACTTTACATACACACACACACACACACACACACACACACACACACACCCCATAAGCCCGAGTTCCAGAATAACATAAGGGAGAGATAGGTGGATAGGTGGAGGAAAACTAGAGGGAAATGAGGGGAGAGAATGAGCTTATTAGTATGATAATCCTGTATTGAGTAGTAAATGCAAGAAACCACTTCCAATATTTAGGTCAAGTGTGAGTGCCAGTTTAGGGAAGGTGTGTCCAGAGGGCAATCTTCAGGGCAGAATATGAGAAAGTGTTTCTTAGAGGCATTTAAAGTTTGTGGTGCCAATTTGGAGGTGCCACTTCTGGTACATGTACTTATTTTGTTGAAGATGATGGACTTATGGATGGATGTTGTGGGTCTAGGTAGCAGACTCAGCCATAGGACAGTGAATCTCTGGAGTGAGAACAAATCCTCTACTCTAAAAATTTGCCCAGAAGAGTCAGAGATGGATTTTCATGGCAGGGAGTAAGGATTGAGGGTATTTACCCATTAGGGATCTTCCCGAATGAGAAAATATGACAGGATAAAAGAAGCCCATATTGGAGCATTGGCCAGGGCCAGGGTTTGGTAGTTAGATGTCCCTGGAGCTTAAGGCACACCTGCTTTCCTTTCATCAAGTGATATTCATTGTTACTGCCTTAATAATTATTTCAATAAATATTTATTGAGCATACATTATGAGCTAGGCACCAGAAATATGATGATGAGCAAAGCAGACGTGGTTCCTGTCCTCATGGAGCTTATAAATTAGCTGGGGTGGAACAGAAACCAATTAAATATGACACAGACATGTAATTAGAAGCAATGAGAAGTGTTGTTAAGGAAAGTGCAGAGTTCTATGAGATAGGGAATCAGGAAGCCAAATTCATAGCTTCTGCTCTCTGGGTATTAACAGCTTTTCTTCTCCCTTCAGTTTTTTCATACCTTCCAAGAATATCTTGACAGACCCTTAATGTTATTCCTTGGGTTTTTGAGTACTTATGAATGATTTAATTAACTTATGTATGTATCAGCTTGAAGGGACAGGTACCGTAAGTAAATAGAAAATATACAGATTCAAAGGTCTTTAAAATCCACGAGTTGCGATCTTCAGGCTCATGTGGGTGCTAGGGATGTGGGTAAAACAGAGGAAATAAATGTTACAAACTCTGATTTCAAGGAACGCTCACCTAGCTGGTGAAACAAAGGTAATCTCCAATAAATGGAATCCTTTCATAAGGTACACCATACCATCATTAAGTCCTAGACTGTGTTGAACTGGCCTTTGATGCTGGAGAAATGCTGGAAAGCTATGACAAACCTGGTGTCATCAGAAGAGGCTACAAGGAAGAGGTGGGTTTGGAGAAGGGTATTGTTATTGTTGTTTGGTTAGGGTGTGGGACAGTGCAGAGAGAAGCATTCTAGGTAATGGAAGAAACACAATTTGAGACTCAGAGGTAGAATGAACGTGGTAAATAGAAGTAGATACATTCCCATTGCATTCATGAGGCTTCATTGTATCAATGTTTTGGGTGACATCAGATATTTTATTTTCATTTTTTATTTTTGAGACGGAGTCTCACTCTGTCACCCAGGCTGGAGTGCAGTGGCACAATCTTGGTTCACTGCAACCTCGACATCAGATGTTTTCATAACAGAGTTTTTAATGCATATAACCAAAACGGGGAGAATAGGAGTGTAGGGGTTGTGTGGGAAGTAAAGGTATTTGATAGATCATTTTAGAATGTATGAACAGTTAAATATGATCACATATCTAATGCAAGTTCCTTCCCCATGTATTCTATTAGTTTGGATAGTATGTCATTGTTAATATTCAATCATTTTGACCTACAGAAATACCAGTGTCATATGCTTTGCTTTCCTCAATTTCAATTACCTGTAGTTGATTGAAGCCAGAAAATAGGTGAGTAATAGTGGATCATTAAACAATATTTATAATTGTTTACCACATTCATCATCTCCAGGCAGTTTTACAGGTATTGAAAGTTAGAAATCCAGAAATTATCAAAGATATTTTTCTGCTATAGTTGATGCATGCTCTGAGATATTTTGAGATAGAGAGAGACAGAGAGAGAGAGAGAGACAGGGAGAGAGAGAGAGAAAGAGAGAGAGAGAGAGAGGAGACCACATTCACATAACTTTTATTACAGGATATTGTCATATTTGTTCTATTTTATTATTAATTATTGTTTACTGTGTCTAATTTACAAATTAAGCTTTATCATAGGCATGTATTTATAGGAAAAAGCATTGTATATATGGGATTTAGTACTCTATCTGTGGTTCCAGGCATCCACTGGGGGTCTTGGAATACCCCTGTGAATAAGCCGGGGGCTATTGTAGTGGATCATTAAATAATATTTGCAATTGTTTACCACATTCATCATCTCCAGGCAGTTTTACAGGTATTGAAAGTTAGAAATCTAGAAATTATCAAAGATATTTTTCTGTTATAATTGATGTACACTGTGATGTGTCACCTAGATTCTCCTTAAGAAAAGAAATCCTCTCCATTCTCTCTGGCCAGCCTCTGGGAATATTACTGACAGACAGTCCTCAGCTGTTAGCCATCTTCAGAGGTGCCTTCAGAGAGCTGCCTTGCCCAAGGTCATACTCTCTTCCCAGGGCAGCCCACATCTAATGACAGACTGAAGAGGAGGTCTGAAGGTCTGACTGTCTCACTTCGACTCATGATAACTCCAAAGAGTTATCCAAGTTTTAGAACTCCCTGTAGGGTCAGCTGAGACCGCCATTGATTCTAAAACACAGTTTCACTTCTCTCTCTTCCTAGTCTTTTTTTTCCCCCTTTTCTTCCAAGGGTGTTGATTTATAATAACTTTCTTGCACTGTAAACTCTGTCTCAGAGTCTACTTCCCAAGGTACCCAATCTACAACAGTTGGTGCCGGAACAGGGAAAGCAAATGCTGAGTAGATTTAGGAACTAGATCATCTGCCACACAACCGGCAAAAAGAATTCCATCACTGGTCGTAGGTGGAACATAGGCATGAGGTAGCCTTTGGCATGAGATAGCCTTTGGCATGAGGTAGCCTTTGGCATGAGGTAGCAGTACCATTGCTAAAACTTTCACTCTGGAGAAATGGGATGGTATACTGATGGAAAAGAATGTACCAGCTGATGCTATGATTCAGACATTTAAGAAATGTGGGGGAAAGAATAACTAAAAGGTGATTAATTGACAACCAAGTATGAAAGCCAGAGGGCCTGGTTATGCTTTTAAAGGAACTCTCATCTTCTTCAGATAGAGGGGCAGAGAAAACTAAAGACTGGGCCTGGAACTTAATTTTAAGAGTAGCAGCAGAGATCCAAAGAAAATAAACGTTTAAAATAACCAGATCTGCTCTGCCAATTTCCTGATCTTAGCTGGAAAAGAATAGGACCCTGGCAACCAGGTTAATATGCTTAACATTTTAAATTCCCAGATTCCCTGAACCCTCTGGCCTGTCTTCCCTGTAGAAGGTTAGCTCTCCCAACTTGGTGGAAGATGATGCAGAGTGTCTCCCACATAAGAAAACATATGCCCCCCGCTCCTACCCAGGATCCGTCCTCATCACTCTTTTGGTCACTAGGTCAATAACTAGGGTTAAGACATATCATGGCCTGTCCAAGGAAATGCTGGTCTGATAAGGGAGGAAAAGAACTCGACCTCAAAGGAGCTGCAGTTCCCAGCTAACACATACTGGCATGAGTTGAATAAGGGAGAGGTTACTGATTTGGGAGCACTCTTCCAGGAAAGAGGATTTAGCTCCTTGGCAAGAATCCTCTTCCAAACATGGAAAAAGCAATGATTCACTTTAAGTTAGATGGAAAGATCAGAATTGCCATTGCAGATATTGACGGACTATATGGTGGAAGTGGGAATGCTAGAGTGGATATACATAAGAACAGAAAACCTGCTGGAGGGCTGAATTTATTCGGAGGACTAAGCGGATACACCATTTACCAAGGCAATCAGAAATGTGATGGTAAGTGGGAGCAAACACCACGCAAAATATTTTATGGTGGCAATCCTCCGTTGGCCAGTGGTGATGGTAAAGTGTAGAAATGGGACTAATAAGGCCCTGATACATGAGAAGTTAGGTGGCAGTGCTATAATCATCAAAAGCCAAGTTGATGTAATTGTAGGGATGAGCAACAAGTTTGGAGCAAGAGCCAAGGAGCCCTGACCTTCAAAGAGTAACGGTGATGTTTAACAGAACACAGCATCACTAGGGGAAAAACAGAAGGCAGCTACTCAATTCACAAAATCAAATGAAATCAGAGATAGATGATCAGATGGCTGAGCACAGTCACCCCAATAAAAGTTCCTGGATTTAAGTCAGTTTTTGGAACCAGAATCTCTTGATTGAAGGAGAGGTAAGTCATCGGCAGGAAGGACCCTGCAACGCTATGCAAAGTGCATCAGTAATGATTCCCCCAGTCTATCCCTAGAGGGGTCCATAGTCATTTGCTTAGGTAACTATACACTGGAGAAGGAGTAATATCCAAACATTTTGAGGACTGTTGAACACAGAATCCAAGTTGACATTGATACCTGCATACCTGAAGCATCATTATGAGCTCCCTGTTAGAGGGGGCAAATGGAGGTCAGGTAATAGATGGAGTCATAGCCCAGATCTGGACGACAGTTGTTCACGTGGTCTACAGATCCACCCAGTGGTCATTTTCTTGGCCCCAAAAGTATAATTGAAATGGACACCCTTAGTAGTTGGTACAACCTCCGGGATGAGAGCTGTTATAGTGAGAAAGGCCAAGCGGAACTTTCTAAAATTTTATCTCCCACATCAAAGATTGTAAATCAAAACCAATAACTAATTTGGGGTGGGGGGTAGGGGAGATGGAAGAAACTAATGCCACCCTCGAAGACCTAAAGGATGCAGGGATGATAGTCCCCATCATAGCTCCACTTATGTCAGCATTCTAGTCCTTGTAAAACCTGGACAGATCCTGGAAGATAAAAGTAGACTATTGCACACTCAACCAAATAGTAGCTCCAACATCAGCTGCTTATGCCAGATGAAGTATAATTGCTAGAACAAATGAACATGATCTTAGGTGCGTGGTATACAGCTGTTGATCTGCAGAATGCATTCTTTTCTATTCCCTATTAGAAAAGAGGATCGGAAAAGTGTATATTTCCTTGGAACACGCAACAGAATACATTTACAGTCGTGTCTCATGGATACGTTAATTCTCCTGTCCTCCATCCTAAAATAGTCCAAAGAGACCTAGAACAGCTACACATCCCAGGGAACATCCTGGTGGTCTACTCTATTGCCAACCTGACTGGTTAAGCAAAAAGTGCCTACATTTCCAAATGTTAAGATACATCCATTTCAGAAAGTGGGATATAAACCCTATGAAAAATCAAGGGACTGCTACAAAATCAACAAAAGGTTTAGAACTTCAGTATCATAAGGTATGTCATAACATCCCCTCAACCATAAAAATGTTTTTCATTTTGCCCCCCACACCACAAAGGAGCATGGCACCTTATAGGTCTTTTTGGGTTCTGGAGGCACCTGGAATATGCTCACACCTTGGAATAGTGCTATGACTCATATATTGGGTGACATTAATGTCTTCCAGCTTTAATGGGGCTCAGAGCAGGAAAAAGCTCTGCAGAAGGTCCAGGGTGTGATGCAATTAGCCTTGCTGTTTGGGGCGTATGACCTGGAAGACCTTATGGAATTTGAAGTATCAGTAATGGTAAAAATTGTGTGAAATTAACTCCAATCAGACAACACAACACAGACCTCTGGGCTCCTGGAGAAAAGCCACGTCATGTACATCTTTCAAAAAATAACTGCAGGTATACCGTAGTAGAGACGGAGTGCCTGATCATTGGGTCACCAAGTGATCGTGAACTCTGACTAACTCATCTGGAATATGACCTATCTTCCCCAATTTCCTTTCCCAAAGCGCTCTCAAAGACACCCTACTCACCTGCCTGATGAAATATTTTTTATTTAATTTCAAGTTTTCTTTAGACCTAGAATTCCAGCCTGATGTACTGTATGGGAAACGGTGTGCTGATAAATATTTAGCAACTGTCTCTGAAACCACAAGCTGTGATTGGTAGCATTTACCAACTTCCATGGTATAAATACTCCCACCATGGCTGATTTCAAGCCACCAGTGTGACATCACTGAATGCAGAGTTGGGAAGAGATGCGCAGTAGCATGTCATCACATAATGTTTTCACCACACAGATACAAGAGTTATTAACAAGGTCAAGAAAATGGATCACAGAAAAATTTAGCAAAATAATTAGGAAGTAATGAGTTTGGATTATTCGTTACCTTTATTTTTAATACAATGCATTTAATTGTAAGTTCATATAATTTAAGTTTTATTAATGTCTGTCTTTCACAATTGTCTCAACAAAATTTCTGAAAATTTAAAAATTAGCTCTCATAGTCAGTATGAGCTAGTTCTGGTGAACCCATGAAAGCTTTAAACCTTACAAGATTTTCACTAGGTATAGAAGGTTTTCAAGGAAACGTAATTTTTTGTTATTTGGCCTAAGATTTTTGACACTTCAGTGATGATGGTAACTATTTTTCTTTCAGTTTCTTCTAATTAGTATCTTTTTCACCCTGGGACCTTTTCAAACTAAATTATAAGCCCTTTTAGGGAAACAAATTAGCATGTTTTTTTCTGCACATTGTAGGATCATAATAAATATTCATTAATTTGAACTTACATTTTACATGCCAAACACGGAATTAGGATCTTTAGATCCCAAATTAATCTAATAAGCTGCTAAGATGCACCATGTTCTCATTTTTTAATAACATTAGAGTTATTTGATGGGTGATAGAAGATGAGTGTCATGAGTGAACCTAATATCATTTTCCAAAAATTTATTATTCTTATTTCTGATGTTTCTCCAGTCAGCTACCTAATACATTGGAAGTTCCAAAAATTTGTTACAACTTAAAATGTAAACTCTCTTTAGCCTTAAAATATTGAAAAGCAACATTAAATCATTTTAAATGAATTCCTAACATGGCATAATTAGTTTTTTCATTTTACTAATTTCAGACATTGATATTTTCAACTGATTTTTATCCCTGGAAACACAATATTACCAAAATGATAACTAAGTAACTTTTGTAAAGAACTTAACTGTATACCCTCTCCAGGGTACTAACCATTAGAGAAAAACACTAATATACTCATAGTGCTTCAATATTCAAGAAACTGTCTTCCTTAATTTAACAGAGTTCTGAAGTAATCACAGCAAATTTTGAGTACCAATCATATAATCTGTGCTTTAGAGTAAATATTATTTGTACCAGCAAGGAACTATATTGCTTTCGTCTAAACCGTTGAAATAAAATTATTATTTTCAGGAAATATAAGTATCGGTCCTGTTGAAAGTATATGATAATAACATTTGTGTGTGTGTACGTGTGTTTGTGTATGTGTGTGTGTGTGAGAGAGAGAGAGAGATTCACACACATATGTCTTGGTCATGGAGTAACTGTACTGGAGATATTTTTTCCCCTCTTCTTGCAGTTTTTATTTTCTGATAGATCTTAAATAGCAACAAATTTTCCCAATAATTAATGGCTATACAGAGAGATTCACATTGACTAATGATAAAAGAGGCCTCAGGTCTTTTGTGGTTTAAAGGATTGTCTGGGATTATTACATTTGCATCAGTTGAAGACTCATCTAATTACCTCTTTTCTTCCTAATTGGTGTCTTATAAAAATAAATTAGATGCAATAATTAGCAATACTTATTTTTTACCTCTCCAGCTATTGGTCTGAATTTAACAAATATTATAGTGCACATAAAGATTTCATTCTCAGTGTCTTTTCAGACTTGAATTCATTTATAGCAGTGTCAGATTTGTCACATAAGAAACAATATTGCCCAGGTACAGACTATATGCAAAAGAATCTCTTTTATAAAACCTGTTACATTTAGTACAAAATATCCACGTATTGTATTTTTAATGTACTTAATATTATTCCAAAAGACAAGAAAATAGAGAAATGAGACTGTTTTTGAATTGGAAAGTTACACTTAAATTTCTAACATCTACTTAAAATGTCTTGTACTTTAACATGGTTTTTTTTTGTTGTGGTTGTTGTTGGTAGTGGTGCCACTAGCATATAAAAGAGCAGAAAAGGAGGTAGATTAAATAATTATATAACACCAAATTGGGCAGAATCTGATTGTCTAATCCGTTTTCCCTTATAAAGACCACTTTTTTTTTTTTTTTTTTTTGAGACGGAGTCTCGCTCTGTCACCCAGGCTGGAGTGCAGTGGCCGGATCTCAGCTCACTGCAAGCTCCGCCTCCTGGGTTCACGCCATTCTCCGGCCTCAGCCTCCCAAGTAGCTGGGACTACAGGCGCCCGCCACCTCGCCCGGCTAATAAAGACCACTTTTTTTTAACCAATTTTTTTTTTCTTTTTTTTTGAGAAGGAGTCTCTCTCTGCTGCCCAGGCTGGAGGGCAGTGGCATGATCTCGGCTCACTGCAACCCCTGCCTCCCAGGTTCAAGTGATTCTCCTGCCTCAGTGTCCTGAGTAGCTGGGACTACAGGCGTGTGCCAACGCGTCCAGCTAATTTTTATATTTTTAGTAAAGATGGGGTTTCACCATGTTGGCCAGGCTGGTCTGGAACTCCTGACCTCTAGTGATCCACCCTTCTCGGCCTCCCAAAGTGCTGGGAGTACAGGTGTAAGACACTGCGCCCTGCCTATAAAGATCACTCTTGAGCGAGGCATAGATTAAATGAGTTATCTCTTTAAATGCATCCTTAGCAGTAAGGATGCAGTCCTTCATCTGTGTTGATGATGCTATTAATAGAGCATCAGTGGAGTATAATTGAAAAATGCTCAGGTCTCCTTATTTCCAGTGGTTCTGCTTGTAACAGAATGCCAAAACAGGGCTTTACTAACTAAGGATTCAGCCCCTGTATAAGCACTTTAGTGCCAAGTTCTATATGGAACTCTGGCATGCGGTCAGACTATTAATGAAAAATTAGATAATAATGAGAGATATAAATAGAAACTAAAACAAAGTACCATTTTTCTACCCATTAAACCAATGGGTTTAATGTCAAAGTTTAATAGCATTGTCAAAGATGTGAGCAGGGAAACTCACGATCTCATACATTGCTGGTGGGAGAATAGGTAGCACAGTCTCTATGAATGGAATTTGAGAATATCTAACAAAGATACCCAATACATAACTAATGATTACATTCTAAGAATTGATCCAACGCTCACACCCATGGGCAAAATGACATACATTCAAAGATATTAATCACAGCTTTATTTGATTAGGAAAAGATTGGAAACAACTTAAATATCCATCAATAGGGAATTGGTCAAAGAAAGTATGACACAACAATGCAGTAGAATGTTATGCTACCATTAAAGAGAATGAGGAAGATTTGTATATGTATGGATATGGAAGGATTTCTAAGATATACTTCTAAGTGAAAAATCAAGGAATATATTGAGTAAATTATGCTGTCATTTCTGTAAAAATACATACACATATTTATATCCCTGTATATGCATAGGATAGCACTGGAAGGGTACACAAGAAACTCTGGAGGAAGATATTGAGAGGGAGGCTTGTTTTTCATGCTAAAGCTTCTTGAAGTTTGTATCATTTGCTTGTGTTGCCCATAAAAATACAGAATAATTTTTAAAAAGAACTGGCAGTGTTCATGAGTCTTACTTTGTTCTTCCTAGAAAAACCAGGATCTGTGTCCATATTCTGTCCACCAACTGGTTGGATGAGCCATCAAGCCCTCCATTAAGATGGAGTATTTTTACAGTAAGGCAATATTGTGAAGAATAATGAAGAAATGAAAACACTAGGAAAGAACTTTTTAGTGAGTCTTAACTGTTCTATGTTATGAACCTTTTGCAAATCTCTTGAGATCTATGGACTTCCATCTCAGAAAAATGCACGAAATCCTGCACACAGCCTCAGATTTAGGAACCCTCCTAAAGTCCATTTATGGTCCCTGGGTTAAGAACCCCTACTCTCAAACAATGCAGATACAGCCTTTTCAGGGGCCACAGGACAGCCATTTCATTTCCTATTAAAGAACCATCTGACACAAAGATGAAGAAAAATTTGGAATGTTATTAGCATACAATGTTTATATCTTTTTAATCAACATATCCTAATAGGAAGATACAGTGACTTCATTCCAGTTGCCATAAAGCTAATCTTTATATATTATGACTCCTTTTAGTCTTGAAACTTGCTTAAGAGCAGTGATGTCCACTATCTTCACTATCTTTTATTATTTTGATGCCTATGACTCCACTGAGAAGGTTAAAAAAAAAAAAGGGCAATACACCCCGGTGGGATATTTTGGCCATGACAACCCTCTGCCCCACCGACTTCTAGCCAGGTTACCCTCTTTCCCATAAAGTTGGGATTTCTTATGACATCAAACCATTCCGAGGGTAAAATTTTGAAGATTCCATACCCAGCCACAAAGCAGATGGTAAAGAACTAACTCCTCATACTTAGTATATACAGAACCTATTTCACACCTAGACTCCTCTCTTCTTTACCTTATTCACCTAAGGTCTCTGGGTCCCCACCCCGTTTACTTCCAAGAATGAAAATAAGCAGAAATGGGAAAGATCACTGCAGCAAATTGAGACCGATTTCACCAGTTGAATTAAGGTAGCTGTAACACTCACTCATCTTTAAAGAAATAGCTCAAAAGAAGCTCATCTCTGATAATAACTACAAAATGATGGAATTTTCCACAGTATGTTCCTTTTATAAGATTTTACTGTAGCAAAAGTAGGTGAGTTCTCATAAAACAACAGCTGAGAATCCAACTATAGATGCAACATATAGCTGCTTGAATGCAAGAACATGCTTTCACTAGATTCTCTACAGATATCTCAATTTAATGTGGTACTTTCTAGATCTACATTATTTTTGCCTCCTCAGATCATGAGGAAGAACGGGAAAGGGAAATTTCCAAAAGCCACAGGTTGCTTCCCAAGCAGTGTCAATGAAGACATGAGACCTAGGCCTATATTTTCAGTGGGCCTTATCCCACCATGTAAGGTTCCATTTGCAGAGGGAGACATTAGTACACTGTGAAACATAGTCGCTCACCCAGATTGATCCTGCTGTAGGTAGTTGAGTTAGAATTTGAATCCAGGCCCATATGATCCCACTACTCATCAGATACCCTGTAATTGTTTCTGGTGAATCTATAAATTATTGGTTTTAAAAGCCATATTATTGAAGCACCATCAATTTAATTTAAAGACTTCAAGATCAATGGTTCTCAGATTTTAGCATGCCTCAGGATCACCTGGAAGGCTTGTTAAAAACTGATTTTTGAGAGTCTATCTAGGGAGGGAGCAAGAATTTGCATTTCTAACAAATTCCCAGATGATGCTGATGCTGCTGGTCGGGAGACCGAACACTAGGGACTTCTGGACTGGATGATGGAGAGAAGAAGGCTCCCTCCGGAGGAAGCTGTCCTCTGCCTCTCACCTGATGGTGCAGCAAGAACTCAGCAAAGCGATTTTCCAGGCACACCATTAGATTTTTTTAAAAAAGAATGTTTACTGTAACATTCACCTATTCTTCCTGAGGTGAATGACATACATTTTCCTCTCTCATCTTCTATAGACATGTTTCTTTATAAGTGACACATCTTATTATGATAGAATGTACTTTGTATAATCCTATTGAATCTACATGCTTTTAATAAGTGTAAGGTAAATAATTATCTTTCCTTTTTATTCTGTCCTGGATAGTGAAAGTAACTTCAGTTTTATGATAGATTGTTAAGTACTCACTGATTCGGTTCCTCTGAAACCAAATTTGAAAATTTCATTTTACAAATTGCGTGTGTGTGTGTGTGTGTGTGTGTGTGTATATATATGTATGTATGTATATCACAAAACAAATTGTACTATTTATATTTGCTGATGACAAACTTTGGGAGCAAGGAGGGGCAGCTGAGTCTTAAAACTTGAGTGCAAATGAATGAGCTTAATTTATTTAATCTAGAAAGCAATTATTTAGAGATTTAAGCAATTTGGCAGCTGGGTGTGCAGAAGGGGGTGTGGGTGGGACTAACATGTTTTTGCCAAGATTGAATTTTTGCCTAGTGTTTTTGGAATTTCAGGAATCTAATTAAGACATTTGGTAAATTTGCTTCAAATCCTCATAGAACTAATAAACTAGAGGCATTACAGTGTCTGTCAGCTCTGATTTAATGTAGATGCTCAGTCCCTTCAAACTAGATCAAGACTAGAGGGAAGTGCCAAATAGGTGACACTTTCCAAGTAGCCTACAGATATCTGTTAACATCCGTGTTCCTCCCATAGCTCCCTGGGTCAAGCAGTGATGCCTGCTTCACCGCATCCTTTGCCCATGTTTCTGAGGGATCCATGGAACCCCCTCCCAATATTATTAGCAGATGTGGGGACTCCTGAGGCCCAAGTCACCTTTCTTTTCAACTCACAGTTATAGGAGTCATAATCCCTTTGCTGCCATGGAACTGCATTTCCCTCCCCCTCCTCTTTCATAAGTTTCCTCTCTCTGGGTTTAGATCTCTATGAAGCTCAAGCTGTTGTTGAGCTTGAATGAGTATAGACTCAAAGACTGGGATGCAGACACTTTGGGAGAACTCAGAACTAAGGGCAAGACATGGTACTATTGCTGCTACATTGTGGGTTAAATTTTTGTAGGCTACCCTACATATTGCATGAGTTTGTCTAACTTCTTTTCTTCCAGGGGAAATTACACTATAATTTCCAAATACTGATTTTAAAATAATCTTTTGGAACATAATTTCAATATTATTTCTCTAGGAATAATACCCTTTCCCTTTTGTATAAATTTGTTCTTTCATTCTCACCTTGTTTCAAACATTTAGATTCTTGCTAAGGATCATTGGTAAGTTGTGAGCTTCTAATATTTAATTTAATCATAATTTCTGAAATATTATAATCAAATGCTATTCCATGTTACTTCCCTAATTAGACTAATACATCAATTGGCAGTTCTAGAACTGCAGTAAAGTCTTAGCTTAAGAGTCCTGCTCATGCTCTTATTTAAACAATAAAAAGAGAATCTGAAGAACAGCACAACAGAAATGTGAGTATGGGGGTGTCTTGGTTGGCCTGGAACTGACACTTAAGTATGTTAGCTCATGCAATTAGACAGCACACCCAAAGTCCTCAATGAACCGGATTGAATAAAGTTTTCTAACTTCAAGGACATGCTCAAGAACACTTAAATGCATGTGTCATTTCTTTTTCTTTCTTTTTTTTTTTTTTTTAAGACCGAGTCTCACTCTATCGCCCAGGCTGGAGTGCAGTGGCAATATCTCGGCTCACTGCAAACTCTGCCTCCCGGGTTCACACCATTCTCCTGCCTCAGCCTCCTGAGTAGCTGGGACTACAGGCGCCTGCCACCATGCCCGAATAATTTTTTGTATTTTTTTAGTAGAGATGGGGTTTCACCGTGTTAGCCGGGATGGTCTCGATCTCCTGACCTTGTGATCCGCCCACCTCAGCCTCCCAAAGTGCTGGGATTACAGGCGTGAGCCACCATGCCCGGCCGGCATGTGTCATTTCATGATTGCCCTCTAACCCAGGAGCTAAATGCAAAAGAACTCTGGAGCTCAATACAGAATTGGAGGTTTAGACACATACAGATGAAATGGGGATGGAAGTGATCAACGGAATTTACAAGGAACAGCAGCATTGCCATTAGAAGGAGAAATCACCATGGGTGGATATAGCTGAGCAAGGTAGGTTCAATTCAGCACAAAACTCTTAGAGCTAGAAGTGATTGTGGCTTCAGGAACAATGCAAGACTGAGTTTGAATGCTACCTGATCCATCCTTCCATCCCATCCTCTTCTGCCACTTCACTCCTTCTTGAGCAATTGTTGTTTTGGGAAAGAGAAGAAAATGTTAAGAAAGGAGTCCCAAGACTTCTTAAGCAGGACACAAAAAGCATTGACTATAAAGGGAAAAATGACAAGTTGGAGCTATATTAAAATTAAGAACTTTTATACATCAAAAGCCATCATTAAGAGAGTAAAAGCCAAACCACAACCTGGGAGATGATATTTATGGTACATGTATACAGCAAAAGACTCCCTTTTAGATGGCACAAAGAAATCCTATACATTTCTAAGGAGAAGATAGCAAACCCAATAGAAAAATGAGTGGAAGACTTGAACAGACTCTTTACAAAGGAGAATAGCAAAAGGGTAAATAGACATCAAAAGGAGATCAACGTCCTTAGTCATCAGGGAGATGCAAATTCATACTATAATACAATGTCTCTATACACTCATCAAAATGACTGAAACAAAAAATAAAAAATGCTAAGTGTTGTGGCATCACAAATATGTGGAGCAACCACATTTCTCATACGTCACTAATGGGAATGTAAATTTGCACATCCAATTTAGATGGCCATACCTACTAAAGCAGAATATACCTACATTATGACAGAATGATTTCCCTCCTAGATGTATACTCCTAGATATATACTCAACAAAAATTCACACATATATTCACCCAAAGGTATATCCAAGAATGTTCATAGCAGCATACTCATAATAATCCAAACTAGAAAATACCTGTGATTCAACTTAAAGTATAATAATAATAAATAAATTAAAAAAAAAAAAGAAAATACCTGTGATAGTTAATTTTACATCAACTTAGCTGGACTACAGGGTGCCCAGATATTTGGTCAAACATTATTCAGGGTATTTCTGTGAGGGTATTTTTTAATGAGATTAACATTTAAACTGGTAGACTCAGTAAAGCAGATTGCCCTCCCTAATATAGGTGGGCCTCATCCAATCAACTGAAGGCCTGATTAGAACAACTTGATCCTCCCCTAAGGAAGACAAAATCCTTCCTGTCTGATGGCCTTCAAACTGCGATATCAGGTTTTTTTTTCCCTTCATTTAGACTCAACTTGAAACATAAGCATGTAAGTTCTTCTTGGGTCTCAAGCCTGCTGGCCTTCAGACTGAAATGACACTATCAGCTTTCTTGATTCTCAGGCCTTCAGACTCAGACTGGAACTAAATGATCAGTACTCCCAAACATCCAGTTTGGCTCACTCTGAAGATGTTGGGACTTGCCAGTCTCCATAATCACCCTTTCCTTAAAATACATTTCTCTCTCTCTCTTTAAATATATATGTATATTGTTAAACCAGTAGGAGATATATATATATCTCTTATTGGTTCTGTTGATTCTGTTTCTCTAGAGAACCCTAATACAACATTCAAATACTCATAAAAAGAAGAATAAATTAACTGTAGTATTTTCACACAATGAAATACAGGGCAGCAATGAGAATGAACAAGACACAATCACCAATACAAATATCTACACACAGAAGATAATAGTCAGAATTAATTTATACTATTAGAAGACAGGATAGTAACCTCTAGGAGAGGCAGTCACTGGATGCAGGTAGGAATGGGAACCTTTGGGGTTGCTGGTCCTATTTTTTTTAACCTGGTTGCTAATTATGTGGATGTGTTCAGTTTGTGAAAATTCACTGAAGTGTACACTTATGATTTGTGCACTTATATGCATGTATATTGTACTTCAATAAAAAATATTTAAAGTTCTTTGTTGGGGAATAGCCTCTTAAAGAGCTTAAGAAAGAAAAGGACTGGAAGGCAATCTGTTAACATGACCTTTCCAGGTCACATGATTGGATAGAGACCAAGAAGCATTTGAGACTCAAACCAATCTCTCTATTGACAACTAAAAACAAACAAACAAAAACCCTTAACATAACACAACAAAAAAGCATAAGAAGGTTCTGTAATATGGTAAAAAGATAAAAAGCTACCTAGGGACCCTGAGATTTGAAAAACAACACTGTGGTGAATTTCCTGGTTTCCTTTTTCCTCCTATATATCTCAGACAGATGCTGCAGAAACCTCCAACTCAGAACTGCCTACAGGCTCAGACAGAAAAAAAACAAAACAAAACAAAACAAAAAACCCTCCAAGAAAAGCCTGTTCTCTCTAGTGAAAGTATTGGAAAAAGGGTGGCCTAGCAACAGAAAACCTTTCAGTCAATGCCCCCCTACTCAGGAAGCTGATATTCCACCTCATCCCACTCCCAACCTAGCAGAAGCAGACAGCACATTCCAATTCCCCTGTTGGATGGTATTGACTATCTGAGCAAGGAGCTTATCTTCTTTGTCTTAACCAGAAGCAGCAGATGGCAGCAATCCAATTCCCCTGCCAGAGGAGTGTAAGTGGGACCAAGCACGCAGCTGATCTTCCATCCCCTGCCTAGAAGAACCAGGGAGTGTTTCTACGTCTCAGCTTGGATAGTGTCAGTAGAGCCCAGTGGTGAGCTGAGCCTCCACCTCCACTCAGCTTCAACAGGGCAGGAGGTTGTGGGAGGTTTTAGTTGGCACTTCACTTCCTATCTTCCCCTCTCCTGGTGTCAGTGGGGCTCAGCAAGGAGCTGAGCTTACACTCCCACTTGGAGACAACAAGGTGGTATGAGTCAATTCCATACTTTCACTGGAAATATGTCTGCAGGGCCAAGAGGGGATCTGAATTTCCAGTCCGCCCATCTGCAATAAGTCAGCACTTAAATTTGCTGGGGTGGTGTCAGTGGGACCCAGTGGCAAGCTGAATATACAAACCTGTCTAGCTCTCCTGCTATATGTCAACAGGAGAACTGCCTGCTTTTGAAAAAGGAATATTAAATAGAGTCCATGGTTTTATAACATCCAAAATATAGGGAATATTTTATTTTATTTTTGAGACAGGGTTTCGCTCTGTTGCCCACTCTACAGTGCATGACATGATCATGACTCACTATAGCCTTAACCTCCTGGGCTCAGGTGATCCTTGCACCTCAGCCTCCTGAGTAGCTTGGACCACAGGTATGCACCACCACTCCTGGCTACTTTTTAAATAATTTTTTGTAGAGATGGGGTCTCACTAGGTTGCCAAGGCTGGTCTCAAACTCCTGGGCTCAAGAGATTCTCTTGCCTTGGCCTCTTAAAGTTTTGGGATTACAGATGTGAGCCACTGTGCCTGGCCAAAGGATATTTTATACAATAAAATATCACTTGTTACACCAAGAATCAGAAAATGATAACAAGAATGAAAAGAGACAATCAACAAACCCCAATACCAAGGTGAATCAGACGTTGGAATTATTTGACAAGGATTCTAAAACAGCCATCATAAAAAGGCTTCAGCAATGAATTATGAATTCTCTTGAAACAAATGAAAAAAATTTTAAAATCTGGGCAAAGAAATAAAAGTTATAAAAAAGAACCAAATGGGATTATAAAACTGAAAAATACAATAACCCAAATAAAAACTCACTGGAGCCGAGTGCAGTGGCTCACATCTGTAATCCCAGCACTTTGGGAGGCTGAGGCAGGTGGATCACCTGAGGTCAGGAGTTTGAGACCAGCCTGGCCAACGTGGTGAAACCCCATCTCTACGAAAAATACAAAAATTAGCTGGGTGTGGTGGCGGGTGCCTGTAATTCCAGCTACTCGAGAGGCAGAGGCAGGAGAATCGCTTGAACCTGGGAGGCAGAGGCTGCAGTGAGCCGAGATCACGCCATTGCACTCCAGCCTGGGCGACAAGAGCGAAACTCTGTCTCAAAAAAAAAAAAAAAAAAAAAGAAAAGAAACCTCACTGGATGGGATCAGTAGTAGAGTGGAGATGACAAAGGATAGAATCCATGAACTTAAGGGCAAATCAATAGAATCTACCCAGTGTTAGCAAGAGAGAGAATATAGGCTGTAACAAAATGAATAGAATCTCAGGGAGAATAACCAAAAAGATAATGTTTGTAATATTAGAGTTTCAGAAGGGTAAGAGAAACATAGACTAAAAAATTATTTAAAGAAATAACACTGAAAACCCCACATTTGGTGAAAGACATAAACCTACATATTCAAAAAGGCTGAGTGAACCCCAAATAAGATAAATGTAGGAAAATCCATGCCAAACTCCATCATAATTAAACTTCTGAAAATTAAAGCAAAGAAAAAATCTTGAAAGCAGCCAGAGAAAAACAGTGTGTTACTTTTATAGGCAAACACCAATTAGGATGGCAGCAAATTTGTCATCTGAAACCCCAGAATCTAAAATGATGTAGAATAACATTTTTCAAGTGCTGAAAGAAAAGAACTCTCAACCATGAATTCTATATCTGGAAAGAATATCTTTCAGGAATGAAGAGGAGGTGAAGACACCCTCAGGCAAAGGAAAACTAAGAAAATTTGTCACATATACTCTTAAAGAATGACTAAAAGACATTTTTCTAAGCAGAAAGGAAATGGTAACAGAAAGATTAGAACTTCAGTAATGAAAGAAGAACATTGGAATGGGTAAAAAAATGGAGGGGATGGTAAATACAATATTCTCCTGAGATTTTAAAATCACATTTGATGGTTGATACAAACATTATAACATTATTGGACATAATGCTCAATGTATGTAAAGGAAATGGACATATTACTCAATCTATGTACTCAAATGCTTAAGGCATTTCCTTTACTCACATAGAGTAATGTGTCCAATAATGTAAAACTGTAAAGGAGAGAGTAAAGGCACCTAAGTGGAAGTAAGTTTTCTACACTTAAGTCAGTGTTAAAGGTAGATACCAGTAGAATGTAATAAGTGTTTTTCATATAAATATATGAAATATATTTCATATATTTATATAATCCTTATATAAAATAATCCTTAGCGCAACCACAAAGAAAATTATACAAGGTGATATACTCAAGAATAAATACTGAAAAATATTCAAATAACCTACAGGAGAGCAAAACGAGCTAGAGAAACTGACAAAACAAATAATAAAATGGAGACTTATTCCCTAACATATCAATAATTACCTTAGATGTAACTGATCTAAACACATCAATTAAAAGACAAAAATTGATAAAAGAAGTGATCCAACCATATGCTGTCTATAAAAACCTCACTTCAAATACCTTGATAGATGTAAATTGTATGGGTCATTGCAGATATATGTTAAGATAAGGTCATACTGGAGTATGGTGGGTTCCTAATCCAATACAATTCATGCTCCTATAAGAAAATGGCCATAAAAACACAGAGACATAGGGAGAACATCATATGAAGATAGAGGCAGAAACTGGAGTTATGCTGCCACAGTCAAGGAACGCCTGGGGCTACCACAAGTTATAAGAAGCGAAGAAGGATACTCTCCTACGGGATTTGGATAAACCATGGCCTGGTCCACCTTGATTTCAGACTTCTGGCCTCCATAATTTGAGAGAAAGAATTTTAGTCGTTTTAAGCTACTCAGTTTGTGATACATTTTTACAAAAGCCCTAGAAAACTGATAAGAGTAGATTACAAGTAAAAGGATGGAAAAATATATACTATGCAAATATTAATTTTTTAAAAAGCAGAAGTGGCCAAGTTAACATCTGGTGAAATGACTGCAGAGCAAAGAAAATTACTGGACACAAAAAGTTACACTGCAAATGATAGAAAAATTAACCCACCAGTAAGACACAACAATCCTATGTGTATGTGCCAACCAACAGAGCCTCATAATACATGAAGCAAAAATTAATAGAAGTGAAAAGAGAAATAAACAAATCTACAAGTATTCTTGGAACTTCAGTATCCCTCTCTCTGCAATTGATAGAACTACTGGATATTAAATCATCAAGACTACGGGAGAACTGAGCAATACCACCAACCAACAAAATATAATTGATGTACTTAGAACTCTCCATCCAACAACAGCAGAATATACATTTTTAAGCACTCATGAAACAATCAACAAGATAGACCATACCCTGGGCCATAAAATAAATCTCAACAAATGTAAAACAATTTAAATAATGCAAAGTGTGTTATTTGACCATAATGGAATCAAATTAGAAATCAAAAACAGAAAAACAGCAGGAAAATATCCAAACATTGGAAATTAAACAATACACTTCTCAATATTCCTTGGACTAAAGAGAAGGGCTCAAAGGATATAAAAATACATAGAAATGAAGAAAATAAAGCCACAACATATTAATATATTTGGAATGCAGCTAAAACAGAAAGGGAAATTTATAGCACTAAATGCTAGAAAAGAAGAAGTCTTGAATCAACAATCTAAGCTTCTGTCTCAAGAAATCAGTGAAAGAAGCAGATAATAAACCCAAAGCAGGCAGGAAGAAGGAAATGATAAAGATAAATAAAACTGAAAACAAGAAAATAATAAAGAAAATCAATAAAATAAAATCAGGTTCTTCAAAAAATCAACAAAATTCATTAACCTTTAGAAAACTTAAAAGGGAAAAGACAACACAATATTAGAAATGAAACATGACTATCACTACATATCCTGTGTCATGAAAAAGAAAATAAGGGAATACTACATCCAACTTTACATTCATAAGTTTGACAATTTAATAGAAGAAATGAGCCAATTTCTTGAAAATGGCAAACTATCAAAACTCAAGTAAAATGAAATAGACAATCTAAATAGTCCTACAACCATTGAATTTGTAATTTTAAAGCTCTCAAAAGCTCTCAAAGAAGATATCTCCAGGTCCAGATGATTTTTAATGGAGATACATTTGAAGAAGAATTACAAAAAGGAGGAGGAGGAGGAGAGAAATTAACACCAATCTATACAATCTCATTCAGAAAATCTCAGAGGAGGGAACACTTTTCAACTCATTTTATAAACTAGTACTACCCTTATACCAAATTAATAGAAAGATGATAGAAAAAAAGACACATCAATATTTCTCATGAAATTAGATGTAAAAATCTTCAACAAAATATTAGCAAATTGAATTCATCAGTTTACAAAAGGAATTATGCACCATGACCAAGTGAGATTTAGTATAGTTATTAAAACTGGTTCAGCACTCAAAAATCAGTCAATATACTCCATCATATCAATAGACTAAAGAAGAAAAACCATATTTTCATATCAATCAATGCAGAAAAACTATTTGACAAAAACCCAATACCAATTCATAATAAAATCTCTCAGCCAGGTAGAAAGAAATAAGAATTTCTTAAACTTAAACATCTACAAAAAAATTACGGCTAACATCATGCTTCATGGTGAAGGACTGAATGCTTTCCCTCTCAGATTGGGAACAAAGGAAGCATGTTTGTTCTCACTACTCTTATTCAACATAGTAGTGAGAGTTCTAGCCAGTATAGTAGGCAAGAAAAAGAAAGAGAATGAATAGCAATTGAATAGGAAGAAAAAACTTTCCCTATTTGCAGGTTACATGATTATCTACATAGAAAATCTAAAGAAATCTATTCAAGAAAAACTCTTAGAACTAATACACGAGTTTAGCAAGGTCATAGAATGTAAAATGAAAGCACAGAAATCTCCTTTCAACACACTAACAACGAACATGTAGAAACCGAGATTAAATCACAATACCATTTACAATTGTTCCAAATAAAATTAAATACTTAGGTGTGAACCTAAGAAAACATATACAGAACCCCTATTCTGAATTACAAAATGCTGATAAAAGAATTCAAAGAAGAAATACATACATGGAGGAATATATTGTGTTCATGAATTGGAAAGACAAAGCGTAGTAAAGAAGTTCAATGCAATCAAAATCCCAGCAAATTTTTTGTGCACATAGAGAAGCTTATTCTAAAATTTAAATGGAAAGGCACAGGCCTTGGTATAGCTAAACTAATCTTAAAAAAAAAAATGAAGTAAGAGTGGTCACTCTACTTGACATTAAAACCTATCATATAATTGCAATAATCAAGACAGTGTGGTGATGAAGCAGTGATAGACACAGAGCTCAGTGGAAAAAGACCCAGAAACAGACCCATACTAATATGCCAAACTAATTTTTGGCAAAAGTGCAAAAGCAGCACGGGAGAAACTGGGCATTCATAGGCAAAACAACAACAACAACAAAAAACAAAAACAAACAAAAAAACCTCAACCTAAGTCTCATGCCTTATAGAAAAGGTAATTGAAAATGGATCTCAGACCTAAATGTAAAATGTAAAACTATAAAAGTTTTATAAAAAAGCAAGGACTAGTTTCCAGAACTTATAAAGAACTTTCAAAACTCAACTGTAAAAAAACCAAACAATCCAACTAGAAAATGGGTGCAACGTGAACACACATTTTTATGACCGGGATATATAGATGGTAATAGGCACATAAAAAGACATTCAACATTGTTAGCCATTAGAGAAATGCAAATTAAAACCATAAGGAGATATTACTATACACATATCAGAGTGGCTAAAATAAAAACATTATGACTATACCAAACGCTGGCAAGGAGGTAGAGAAAATGAATCACTCATACTTTGCTGGTGGGGATGGAAAATAACACAGCTATTCTGGAAAACAATTTGACTGTTTATTAAAATACGAACCTGGCAGGGCACAGTGGCTCATGCCTGTAATCCCAACACTTTGAGAGGCGGAGGTGGAAGGATCACTTGAGGCCGTGAGTCTGAGATCAGTTTGGGCAACATAACAAGACTTCGTTTCTACAAAAAACAAACAAACAAAAAAATTAGCCAAGCATGGCGGCGTGGGCCTGCAGTCCCAGCTACTCCAGAGGCAGAGCGGGGAGGATGGCTTGAGTCTGGGAATTTGAAGTTACAGTGAACTATGATCACGCCACTGCACTCTAGCCTAGGTGACAAAGCGAGACCATGTCTTTAAACAAAACAAAACAAAAACCTGCAAATATCCCAGAGAACAGACAACTTTCATTCACACAAAAACCTATACATCAATCTTCATAGCAGCTTATTTGTAATAACCAGAATCTGACTGAAATGCCTTTCAAAGGGTGAATTAATAAAGAAACTGTGTCATATTCATGGAATGGAATACTACTCAGCAATACATAGGAACAAAATATTTACACAACATGGATGAATCCTCAAAGAATTATGCAGATTGAAAATCCCAAATGGTTACATGCCATACCATTCAGATAATCTTACCGAAATGACAAAATTTAGAAATAAAAACAGATTAATGACTGCGGGGAGTAGGAGATAGGTGGCAATGGAAAGGGGAAAAGTGGGTGTGACTATGAAAATGTAACACAAGGAATTCTTGTGGTGATGAAGCTATTCTGTATCTTGACTGTATCAACGTCGATGATCTGTTTGTGCTATTGTACTGTAGTTTTGGAAGATGTTACTGTTGAGGGAAACTGGGGAAAGATGCACAGGATCTCTTCCTGTTATTTCTTAAAACTGCTTGTGAGTTTATAATGGTCTCAAAATATAAAATTTAATTTTAAAAATCCATTATATTGTAGTATATGATCCTTAAAATTTTTGTGTACATATAAAATATATAATAATATGCATATAAAATTACCTGGTTGGATATGCAGCCCATCCTTTCCCCAAGATGAGCAGTTCTCAAAGAGTTCTCTACAGACACCTTTTCAAAGCATTTAAGTGTCAATACTGTTTGCATATTAATACAAAGACCAGTTATACTAAGTACATATGAATGTAGGCAGGCCTTGGAGATATTGTGGGTTCAATTCCAGACCACTGCAATAAAGCAAATATTGCAATAAGGCAAGTCACATAATTCTTTTGGTTTCCTAGTACATATAAAAGTTATGTTTATACCTACTGTAGTGTGTAGGAAGTGTGCAATAGTATTATGTCTTTAAAAAGTATACACCTTAATTTGAAAATACTTAATTACTAAAAATGCTAATAGTCATCTAAGCTCTCAGTGAGTTGTAATCTTTTTACCAGTGGAAGCTCTTGCCTCCATGTTGATGGCTGCTGGATGATCAGGGTGGTGGTTGCTAAAGGTTGGGGTGGCTGTGGCAATTTCTTAAATTTTTTTTTTCAATTTTTGTGGATATTTGGTGAGCGTATATATTTACGGGGTATGTGATGTATTGACATGGACATGCAACATGAAATAATTACATCATGGAGAATGGGGTTTTCATCCCTTCAAGTATTTATCCTTTGAGTTCCAAAAAGCCAATAACACTCTTAAGATATTTAAAAATGTACAGTTAAGTTATTATTTACTGTAGTCACCCTGTTGTGCTATCAAATAGTAAGTCTTATTCACTTTTTCTATTTTTTTGTACTCCTTAAACATACTCTCTACACCCCAGCCCCCACTACCATTTCCAGCCTCTAGTAACCATCCTTCTACTCTCTATGTCCATGAATTCAATTGTTTTGAATTTTAGATCACATAAATAAGTGAGAATATGTGTGTTGTCTTTCTGTGCCTAGCTTAGTTCACTTAACATAATGATCTGCAGTTCCTTCCATGTTGTTCCAAATGACTGGATCTCATTCTTTTCATGGCTGTATAGTACTCTGTTGTGTGCATGTACCATATTTTCTTTATCCATGCATCTATTGATGGACATTTAGGTTGTTTTAAAATTTTAGCTATTGTAGACAGTGCTACAACAAACATAGAAGTGCAGATATCTCTTCGATATACTGATTTCCTTTCTTTTGGGTATATGCCCAGCAGTGGGATTGCTGGATCATACGGTAGCTCAATTTTTAGTTCTTTGAGGAACCTCCAAACTGTTTTCCATAGTGGTTGTCCTAATTTACATTTCCACCAACAGTGTACAAGGGTTCCTTTTTTCCATCTTCACCATCATTTGTTATTGCCTGTCTTTTGGACATAAGCCATTTCAACTGGAGTGAGATGATATCTTATTGCAGTTTTGATTTGCATTTCTCTGATGAGCAGTGATGCTGAGCACCTTTTCATATGCCTGTTTCCCATTTGTATGTCTTCTTTTGAGAAATGTCTGTTGAAATCTTTTGCCCATTTCTTGACTGAATTATTAGATTTTTTTTTCTATAGAGTTGTTTGAGCTCCTTATATATTATGGCTAATATCCCTTGTCAGAGGTGTAGTTTGCAAATGATTTCTCCCATTCAGTGGGTTGTCTCTTCACTCTGTTGATTGTTTCCTTTGCCATGCAGAATCTTTTAAACTTCATGTGGTCCCATTTGCTTTGGTTGCCTGGGCTTGTGGGGTATTGCTCAAGAAATTTTTGCGGAGACCAATGTCCTGGATATTTTCCCCAATGTTTTCTAGTATTAGTTTCATAGTTTCAGGTTTTAAATTTAAATCTTTAATCCATCTTGATTTGATTTTTGTATATGGCAAGCAATAGAGGTCCAGTTTCATTCTTCTGCATGTGGGTATCCAGTTTTGCCAGCATCATTTATTGAAGAGATTGTCTTTTCCTTAGTGTGTGTTCTTTGCACTTTTGTAAAAAATGAGTTCACTGTAGGTGTATGTGTTTGTTTCTAGATTCTGTATTCTGCTATATTGGTCTATGTATCCGTTTTTATGCCAGTACCATGCTACTCTGGTTACTATAGCTCTGTAATATAATTCGAAGTCAGATGATGTGATTTCTCCAGTTTTGCTCCTTCTACTTAGGATAGCTTTGGCTGTTCTGAGCCTTCTGTGGCTCCATATAAATTTTAGGATTGTTGTTTCTATTTATGTGAAGAATGTCATTGGTATTTTTGACAGGGATTGCATTAAGTTTGTAGATTGCTTTGGGTAGTATTGGCATTTTAACAATATTCATTCTTGTAATCCATGAATATGGAATATTTTTCCATTTTTTTGGTGTCCTCTTCAATTTCCTCTATTGATGTTTTATAGTTTTCATTATAGAGACCTTTCACTTCTTTGGTTATGTTAATTCCTAAGCATTTAGCTTTATGTGTGGGTATTGTAAATGGGATTACTTTCTTGATTTTCTCTTCAGATTGTTCACTGTTGGCATATAGAAACCCTACTGGTTTTTGTATGTTGATCTTGTATCCTGCAACTTTACTGAGTTTGTTTATCAGTTCTAATAATTTTCTTGTAGAGTCTTTAGGTTTTTCCAAATCTAAGGTCATGTCATCTGCAAACAAGGATAATCTGACTTCTTCCTTTCCAATTTCGATGCCCTTTATATCTTTCTCTTGTCTGATTGCTCTAGCTAAGACTTCCAGTACCGTGTGGAATAACAGTGGTGAAAGTGGGCATCTTTGTCATGTTCCATAACTCACAGGAAAAGGCTTTCATTTTTTTCCTCGTTCAGTATGATGTTAGCTGTAGGTCTATCGTATATGGCTTTTATTATGTATATGTAGAGGTATGGTCGCTCTATGACCAGTTTTTATAGAGTTGTGGCAATTTCTTAAAATAAGACAGCAATGACGTTTGCCACACTGATTGATGATGCCTTCTTTCACAAAAGATTTCTCTATAGTATGCAATGCTGTTTGATAGCATTTTGCCTGCAGTAGAACTTCTTTCGAAATTGGAATCAATCGTTTCCAACCCTGCCTATGCTTTACCAACCAAGTTTATGGAATAGTCCAAATTCTTTGTTGACATTTCAAGAACACTCGCAGCATCTTCACCAGCAGCACATTTGATCTCAAGAATCCAGTTTATTTGGTCATCCATAAGAAGCAACTCTTCATCCATTCAAGTTTTATCATGAGATGGCAGCAGTTCAGTCATATCTTCAGGCTCCACTTCCAATTCTGGTTCTTGTGCTATTTCCATATCTGCAGTTACTTTCTCCACTAAAGTCTTCAACCTCTTGAAGTCATCCATGAGGGTTGGAATCAATGTCTTCCAAACTCCTATTAATGTGGATATTTTGACCTCCCCCCATGAATCATGAATGTTCTTAATGGTATCTAAAATGGTTAATTCTTTCCAGAAAATTTTCAATTTACTTTGCCCACATCCATTAGAGGATTCACTGTCTATGGCAGCTATAGCCTTACAAAATGTATTTCTTAGAAAATAATACTTGAAATAGAAATTACTCCTTGATCAATGAGCTGCAGAATGGATGTTGTGTTAGCAGGCACAAAAACAACATGAATCTCCTTGTATATCTCCATCAGAGCTCTTGGGTAACCAAGTGTACCATTAATGAACAGCAACATTTTGAAAGGAATCTTTTTTTTCTGAACAGTAGGTACCAACACCGGGCTTAAAATATTCAGTAAACCATGCTGTAAACAGAAGTGCTGTCATCTAGACTTTGTTTCACTTATAAAGCACAGACAGAGTAGATTTAGCATAATTATTATGGGTCTTAGGACTTTCTGAATGGTAAATAAGCATTGACTTCACTGTAAAGTCACCAGTTGTATGAGGCCCTAACAAGATAGTCACCCTATCCTTTGAAGCTTTGAAGCCAAGCATTGACTTCTCTCTAGGTATGAAAATCCTAGAAGGCATCTTCTTCCAATGGGAGGTTGTTTGGTCTGCATTGAAAATCTGTTGTTCAGTGTAGCCACCTTCATCAATGATCTTAGCTAGATCTTCTGGATAGCTTGCTGCAGGTTCTCCATCAAGACTTGCTACTTCACCTTGCACTTTTATGTTATAGAGGTGACTTCTTTCCTTAAATCTCATGAACCAACCTTTGCTAGCTTCAAACTTTTCTTCTGCAGCTTCCTTACCTCTTTCAGCCTTCACAGAATTGAAAAGAGTTAGGGCCTTGCTCTGGAATCGGCTTTGGTTTAAAGGAATGTTGTGGCTGGTTTGATCTTCTATCCAGACCACTCAAACTTGCTCCTTATAAGCAACAAGGCTGTTTTGCTTTTTATCATTCATATGTTGACTGGAGTAGTACTTTTAATTTCCCTCAAGAACCTTTCCTTTGTATTCACAACTTGACTGTTTGGCACAAAAGGCCTAGTTTTTGGCCTATTTTGGCTTTCAGCTTGCCTTCCTCATCAAGTTTAATCATATCTAGCTTTTCATTTAAAGTAAGAGGTACATGACTCTTTCTTTCAACTGAACACTTAGAGGCCATTGTAGGGTTATTAATTGGCCTAATTTCAATACTGTTGTATCTCAGGGAAGAGGGACACCAAGGAGAGGGAGAGAGATGGAGAAACAGCCAGTCAGTGGAGCAGTCAGAGAACATGTGAAATTTATTGATTAAGTTTGCTGTCTTCTAAGGGTGCGGTTTGTGGCAGCCCAAAACAATTACAATAGTAACATAAAAGCTCACTGATCACAGATCACTAAAACAGATTGAATAATAATGAAAAAGTTTGAAATATGGTGATAATTACCAAAATGTGACATGGAGAAGCGAAGTAAGCACATGCTATTGGAAAAATGGCACCGATAGACTTGCTTGATACAGGGTTGCCACAAACCTTCAATCTATAAGAAAATACAATATCTGCAAAGCACAGTAAAGTGAAGTGCAATTAAACTAGGTGTGCTTTTCTATATTAACCTATAATTATGCTAATTAATACTAAGATGTATTGCCTTTTACAATGTGATGGCGCAAATGTAATGGTAAATGGCTGGCACCCTGGCATGAATCAAGGCACTGGCACCAACTATACTAGTAGTCATCATCTTCTTCACTGCCATTCCCTCACATTAAAAGATAAAACAAACCAAAAAGAAACAACAAGCAAAATAAAAGGAAAGAGTAAACTTTAGTTAAGAATGTCCTTGATGCTAAGGTAAAAGTGATTACTTTTATTAAATCTCAACCTTTGAACTCTGTGTGATGCAACAGAAAGCACCAAAAACAAAACAAAACAAAACAACAACAACAACAACAAAAAACCTCCACTGCACACTGAAGCATGAGAGTTGTCTCCAGGAAGAGCACTTGTGCAACTGATTTATAAGCTGAACTAGTCTCTCTTCTTTTTTCCCCCTTCAAACACCATTTTTACTTGAAGAATGACTAACAATCAAACTGTGGTTATTCAGATTTGGGCATTTGGCAGACATTTTCTTCAAAATGAACAAAAAGAACCTGTCACTTCAAGGAAAACAACTGATTAGATTTGTTATCAAAGACAAAATTTTAGCTTTCAACTGAAAATTGGAAATTTGGAAAACTTATATCCGTTACTGCGAGCTTGACAGCTTCCAAATACTTAAGGGCTTTCTAATGAGATCGGTGGCAATATTAGCAAATGTAATTTTTTGATATAATAAAATATATCAACATTTAGAAGATCTACTCAACTTAGTGAATCTGTATTTTCCGAATGACGAATGACACTACAAAATCATGCATGGGTAAAAGATCTATTAAAAATGCAAGATAGAGCAATGAAGTGTTCGTCAATACAGTTTTGGATTCCACATTGCAACTAAAACCTTTAAGAAATAGCCACTTGTCAAATTTTGTTGTAGTATCAAGGAATACTCACAGTTATCAGAAAAGGCTCTTAAAATATTCTTCCCTTTTCCAATGGCATATCTATGTGATGCTGGGTTTTCTTCATGTACTTCAACCAAAATATATCTTAACAATTAGAATGCAGAAGGAAATATGAGAACCCAGTTGTCTTCTATTATGCCAGACATTAAGGAGATTTGCCAAAATATAAAACAATGTCACTTTTTCACTAAATTTTTTGTTTTGAAAAATATGTTGCTATGTTGACATGTAATGGATTATTTTTAAATGAATTTTTCAAATACATATTTCTCAAAGTTGTCATTTAAATTTTGAATCAAGTAAATATTGGTAGATACACTCCACATAAACAAAGGTTGTTTGGAGTCCTCGATAATTTAAAAAAATGCAAAGTAGTCCTGAGATCAAAATGTTTGAGGAATGCATCAAGTCACACTAACAGAAAGCTTTTCACCTGGATCAATCTGCAATGTCTCTTCCTTGAGTTACTATTACCGAACTGAGCTCATCTAAAGCCTTATACTATCAGATTCCTCTCCTCTCCCCTTCCCTCTTCTCCTCTTAGAAGAGTCTAATCTCTAGTCCCTAGCCTTGGGAAACACTGCAGTATTCACTGTGAGGATTTTATAAGGACTTCATCTATTCTATTTCCCAAGTACCAGAAAATTAATACCATATTAGTATCAGAAAAAGCTACATTTCTGAGCAACTAATTTGTCATAATTCTGTGGACACTCATGGATATTTTATTGGTCATGTTTTCCCCTTTGCTTTGCCTGTTGAGAAGCACAGAGCCAAGAATATGTACTACCTCTAGAAGATGTGTAGGGCTTTGGACTTTTAATTTAATTCCACTTCACAATCATCCAATCCTTATTATCTTCCCTTCATCCTTTTTGTCCCTGCTATTTGTTTTTGCTATGTTTGACAGTATGAATTCTGTAAGCCCCTTTTAAGGCATTTGGAAAATAGAAGAAGAGGAAGCAGAGGAAGAAAAAAAAGGCAGAATCTGCAATATAACCCATAAACAAACATGTGGAAGTTTTTCTACTTATCTAAAGTGCCTGGAGAATCAATATCCTTTAAGCCCCCGCGTGCAGATGAGAAACATTAAACCAGGATGTCAGAAAGAACCATGGCAACAGGTTAGCTTTCTTACCTGAGGAGGAGAGACATAGTTTTTCTTGTGCATCCTGACAGGAGTCCAGTTCTTTATCCCCATAGTTAATCGCTTTCCTATGAGAAGGTTATAAGCCTTTTCTATTACTCTAAGGATGAGAAAGATGAAGAAAAGAAAGCAGGAAAAATCAGTGAACTGAAAGACCAAGTGACCAGGGTAATGCCCCTTTGGGAGTATGTAAGTCTCTTCTGGGTCAGGTCAAGGAGGCAGATGCATAATATGACCGTGATTCCAATTGTTAGGATAAGTCCTGGGGTGTAGGACAGAAAACCCAGGTTCCAGTCCTAATTCCATCACTAACAAACCATGTGATTTTGGGTAAACTCTTTAGTATTTTGGGCCTCCGTTGGTTTTTTTTTTTTTTTTTCCACTTATAAAATGATTATAATGCCTGCTTTATCTAGAATTTGAGGATCAAGGGAGACTGTGGAAATGGATATAGTCTTGAAAAGGCCAAATGATCTTTAAATTTGCAGTTCTATGCCTGAGGATGACTCCAGGGAGCCCAAATCCAATATGCACCATGTCATTGCTATGGCCTTTTAGACATTTTAATTCATTGAACTAGTTCAACTGGAAAATGTACTTAGGCCTCAAAGAATACAACAGCTAGAATATTCATAAATCTAGTTAATGAAGTTGTGCCTATAAGTGCCTTATGTTTGTGCAGTGTTTCACAGGGCCTAAGCTCCCAGTGTAATATCTGATACTGTTTATGCTCTTATCTAAGGTCAATGCTAGATCCCATTCGCTCCTGTCATCTCACAGACATCATTTTAACAATTTTCCACTCTCCTATATGATTTTTTTTACTTAGTGCTGCATAACTCCCATTAGCATATAACCATGCTATGACATTAATTAACCAGACTTCTGATTACCTACCCACCCCTTGCCCCAACCTGTCCTTTCTGTAGCTCCTCACATCTCATAAATCCAACTCCAATCTTTTGGGGATTCAAAATCCCAGAGGCCTCTTTAACTCACCTTTCTCTCTCATACATTCAAATATTTGGCAAATCCTGTTTGCCCTGTCTTCACGCTAAATCCAAAATCTGACTACTGTCTCCCCAGTCCACGCTATGATCCTCTGATCACTAGCATCTATCCTTGCTTCCCATTTAGTCCAGCTTACCTGAGGAAGCCTTCTAAACTATAAGTCGGATCACGTCTGCTCCCTCATCTTTTCTACCACTGACTTTCACCTCACTTAAAACAAAAGCCAAGTCCTGTTCATGGTTTTCAAGGCCTTTATATCATCTGGTCTCCTCACTACCACTTCTGTTTCATTTCCTATTAGACTCTCCCTCACTTAGTGCCCTCGATCCACACCAGGCTCCTTGCTGTTCCTCGAACATGGCAAACATTGGTCCTATCTCCAGGCCTTCAGACTTGATGTACTCTCTTTGTCTAGAACACTGTCAGAAAGAGTATCAAATGGCCTGCTTTCTTACTTCCCTTAGGTTAATCACCACCTCATCAAACAGATCCTACTGGACACCATGTTTAAAATAATAATGCTCTTCCATCTCCATTTGCTCACATTGCTCTGTTTCTCTTTATACTATTTCTTCACCTAATGGGATATATATTTATTGGTCTTTATTCTGGGGGACATGCCTTTGGGTGATTGATAAAATGAAGTTTAGCTCCTTCTCAATTTTGTGAACATCTCTGTTGCTCTAAAGGCAGCTATTTCTAGACATTGCTAAGCTTGGATGGAGGTATATGTTTGGAAATGGCATACAGGCAGATATATGTTATTATTGTAAGGTAGATTTTATGAAGAGAAAGACTTGGTCAATGATATTCTCTGTTATATTAGAGTGCTGCAGACACATGGTTGATATTAAATAAATATTTTGGGAATGAATGCATAAGGGTTCATTCAAAATACTTGGGAATGAATGCATAACATGTTAAGGGTTAAGTAAATGCTCATTCCTCCATACACTCTTACATGTATTATGTTAATGCCCAACTTTTGCTTGCCAGTAATCTGTTAGGTATTAGGCAAGTGTTATTTCCCTCAATTTATGATTGTTTGGTAGGATATATTTTTTTTCTGGAGTGACTATTGTTCCCGTGATGGGCCTCGGGATATACAGACAACAAAAACACAGGCCATGCCCTCATAGTCAGGGTCACAGATGTTTTTCATTCTAATATGACGTGTTATGGAAACAGCAGGCAGAGGGCCTCAGTCCAACTGGATCCAGGAAGGATTTTTGAAGGGGATGACAGCTGAACTGAACATTGAGAATAAATATAAATGAGTTTGGTGGGAAAAGAAGGGAACAATGTCTTCTCTGGAAGAACACAGTTCAGGAGGAAATGTCAAGCAGTTCAGTCTCACTAGGCTTTTAGGAGTTGGGTGAAGGGTAGAGAGAGATCACATTGGTGAAAGAGGTAGGATACAGCCATAGGGGGCCTTGTGCGCCATGAAGAGCATGAGCCCCATTTTTCTCACAATTTCTAACACCTGAAAGGTTTTAGATAAGGGAATGACATGACTGGATGTGTAATTACAAGTATTGCAGCTGAAGTCAGAGTTTGTTTGTCTCTAAAGTGCCCATCAATGGATGATTGGATAAAGAAAACGTGATGTGTGTGTGTGTATATACATAAATATATAGGTATATAAATATAAATATATGTACACATTTACATATAAATACATTATGTACATATAAATATATGTACGTAGAAACACATTATGTACATATAAATATGTATGCACATAAATATATATATATACACACACATACCATGAAATACTAATCAGCCATACAAAGGAATGAAATCATGTCTTTTGCAGCAACATGGATGGAACTGGAAGCCATTATGTTAAGTGAAACAATTCAGAAACAAAAAGTCAAATACTGCATGTTTTCACTTATAAGTGAGAGATAAATAATGCGTATGCATGGACATAGAATGTGAGATAATCAACACTGGAGATTCATAAGGGTGAGAGGGTAAAGTGGGGTGAAGGATGAGAAATTACTTAATGGGTACAATGTACACTATTCAGGTGATGGTTATCCCAAAAGCCCAGACTTCACCACTACACAATATATCCATGCAACATTAAGTATATTTGTACCCCTTAAGTTTATACAAATAAAATATTATAAGGCTCATTGAAAAATCAGGATGTGATCCAAATATTCTGACCCTGAATGTAGATCTCTTCCCCACTGTACTCTTCTGCCTGTATATCATTTCCAAACATATACCTCAATCCAAGCTTGGCAATGTCTAGAAATAGCTGCCCTTAGAGCAACAGAGATGTTCACAAAATTGAGAAGGAGCTAAACTTTGCTGTATAAATCACCCAAAGGCACATCCTTTAGAATAAAGGCAAAAGAGGAATGTTTTCACTGGCTTTCCCTTCTTCAGAATCACAGCGGATCACATCTTGTTTTGTTCTTCTACCTTAGGTTTTATCCTGCCTTACTGACATCCTTACAATCCTGAACCCACACTGTATAATTGCTCTGGTTTTGGTGGCAGTTGTTAGGTCTGATATTATCAGCATAGGTAGGGAATTTAACATTGTTCTAATTGAAAGCTCTCTTTTCACCTCAATCCCAATAGCGTAGCAATTCTATTTTTAGTTCATAACTCTACTCAATAAGTAGTGTTTTACATGTTATTCTGTGGTCCCCATCCTCTATGTTTAATAATACTGGATTTCTCCCCCAGATTCCCATGATATGTTAAGTGCCAAGATTTAATCTAATTGGCATGTGCCACAGACAAGGGTTTCCTCATCATTCTACAGTTTTCATACAAATGTCTTAATGTGGATATCAATAGAGAATTTCCCATTTTTCTAATAAATGCCGTTTAATTTTCTAAATGTCAAGTTCACTACCTTTCATAGGATAAAGCAATATGACACTTAAAAAAATTTTTTTTTAAGTTCTGGGATACATGTACAGAACGTGCAGGTTTGTTACATAGGTATACATGTGCCATGGTGGTTTGCTGCACCCATCAACCCATCATCTAGGTTTTAAGCCCCGCATGTATTAGGTATTTGTCCTAATGCTCTCCCTCTCCTTGCCCCCCATCCCCTGACAGGCCCTGGTGTGTGAAGTTCCCCTCCCTGTGTTCTCATTGTTCAACTCCCACTTATGAGTGAGAACATGTGGTGTTTGGTTTTTTGTTCCTGTGTTAGTTTGCTGAGAATGATGGTTTCCAGCTTCATCCATGTTCCTGCAAAGGACATGAACTCATTCTTTTTTATGGTTGTATAATATTCCATGGTGTATATGTGCCACATTTTCTTTAGCCAGTCTATCATTGATGAGCATTTGGTACAACACTTATTTTAATGTGTCAAGGAGGTGGATGTAGTTGGGAAAATGCCAAAAATTATGTAGGACCTGAAGTGTGATATAAGAGGTGGATTGAGTGCAGGAGGGGATTATTTCTTTACAGGAAGAAATCTTGATATAATAACTACTCATATAACTCACAAAACATTTGGATCTGTAAAGTAAGTGAAAAGACAGTGTCAAAGGATTGTGCTTACTCATTGTCTCCTTCCCCTGGTCTCTCTTGACTGAACGCATTCATTCATTCGCTCTTGTTCTCCAATAATTCATCTTCTCTTAAGTTCACTATGACCTCCATGTTGCCAAATACATTTCTCAGTTCTTAGTCCTCATCTGACCGGCTTATAAGTTACCGGCTTATAAGTTACCGGCTTAATTTGGCTTATAAGTTACTCTTCTCTCTTAGTTCTCCTTCTGCATTGACAGCTCATTCACTCAGTCTACTAGACTGATTCCTACTCTTATCTCCAAAACTACATACAGAAGTGAAAAGATTGTGAAGCTAATTGGCTTTAAGATGCAGGGGCCTGCACTTAAAAAAGCTCATTCTAAGGCTCTTGGGAAAGCCCTAGCAACGTGTTCTTATAACACTTCAGCTTTGTAAAATTTGCAAAAATTAGGTATTTTAACTGCAAACAGCTAAAAACCGCTGGCTCTTTCTACTTCGACTTTCACTCCATCACACTTTCCCTTGAGTTGAGTGATGTTGGAGTGGCCATGGGCAATTTTGAGATCCAGCTAAAGGGAAATTGAGTTGAGACTATATTTAGTTTGGGTTACATTCACAGTCACTTCCATATATAGCTAAGTTACTGCTAGCTGTAGAAATGGCTTCTAGAAAGACATTTACTGCCCACTATGCTGACTCACCAGATATGTTGACATGAAGAGGCAGAGCCAGAGTTCATATCAGGATATGGACCTATTTTATGGTGCCCAGCTCATGAAGTGGTGCTCGGCTTCATTACCAGAAGCTAGTCTGTGAGAAAATTATTCATTTTCTTTCTCCAACATTCGACCCTTTGAGCAATTCTTGTCGGCTTTACCTTCAAAATATGTTTAGACTCTGACCACTGATGATTTACCATATCCCCTAGTCCAGGCCTCAATAATCTAATCTCTTGCCCAGATGATGGCAACAACTTCCTAACTGGTCTTTCTGTGTCTATGCTTGTAACTCTACAGTTGCCAAAAGAATATCTTAAAAGTGTAATGTCATTCTTAAATTTATTCTCCCCTGCTGGCAATGGCTTCCAATCTTAATCAGAATAAAACCAAAGGCTTTTTCGATCTACGTGATCTTGCTCCTTGTCTATCTTTTTGAGCTCATCTCTGAATGCTCCAGCTTTGCCTGTTGCCTTTCATCCACTCTGACCTCTTTGCTATTTCTTGAACATGCCACATATATTCCTACTTCAAGGCCCTTGCTCCTGCAGTCCCCTCTGCTGCACACTCTTCCCCCAGATAACTGAATGGCATGCTCCTTCACTTCAACTCAGGTCTTTGCTTACGTGCCACCTTCTCAAAGACATCTTTGACCACTCTGTCATAAATAATACCCCCCTTCATTACTTACTATACTTTTCCCCCCTGCCTTTATTTCCTACATAGCACTTAAAAATTCAAATTTGATCACTTCCTGTCACATGAAGCAATTGAGGTCAAGTAAGGTTAAACCAAATCACCAGCATACTGTGGCTCTTTATAGACGACAGAACAGAGAGAACAGGGTTTATTTATTTTCTTCTTCTCTTACTAGAATGTAAGGTCCTTGAGAGTCATAAACTTCTATGCTTTGATGACTGCTGTATCTTCAGCTCTGGATAGAGTCTCAATAAACATCTTTTGAGGGAATGAACAAAGAAATAAGAATGGCATCATGTTTTTCATTTTGTTTATGATAAAAAATATCAAATGACATATTTAGGAGAATAAATGATACACCAGAAGCAACCATAATTATGAGGAAAGAAGACTCTAGCTCAATAGTCATGGTTCAAATGAGCCTGCAAAAATCTTTGCCTCCAATGCCAAGATTCATTGCATTTAATATTTCCATTTTTTTAAGTTATTGACTTTATTTCTTAACCACATTTTCACAAAAACCCAAATGAACAAATAAACAAACAACAAAAATGAAGAAGCTTTTAAAAAATTACAGAAATAACAAGGATAAAACAGAAAGTATAAAAACTTGATTTGAGGGAAAAATAATTATATATAAAAATAGAATACATATAATAGAATATTTCATTGTAAATATATAAATATGTATATGAAAATGTGAGCCTAAATCCC
This sequence comes from Macaca fascicularis, assembly GCF_037993035.2. Taxonomy (NCBI): domain Eukaryota; kingdom Metazoa; phylum Chordata; class Mammalia; order Primates; family Cercopithecidae; genus Macaca; species Macaca fascicularis. The sequence goes on along the minus strand of NC_088395.1, from coordinate 46,241,157 downwards.
TAGAAGTCTAAGGTCAAAGCAAAGAGGAAAATGCGAGAAAGTACGTGGCTATTCTTACCAGAAAGGAGTATTGACATCACCTAGAGGAATTCAAGTTTTTCCCCATTCCAAAGGTAGAAATACAATTACCTTCCCTTTACGTCATTTGTTTTTGTTGTGCTTTCAACAAAGGATGAATAGCAGAGAGTTTAAATTATATTCTGTAATGAGTGACCAAAATAATGGCATTCTGCTGTTTAAGTGCAGATTTGTAAACTGTAAGATAGAACTTTTTATCCTGAATATGAGCTAACATTTGCGCCAGTAGAAGATGATCAGCTCCTTTTCTGTATTGGAGTGGAATAACTGTGGGAAATGCCAGAATCTTCATCCAAAACAATATCTTCTTGTTTTTTTTTTTTTTTTTTTTCAGCTGGAGTCTCACTCTGTTGCCGAGGCTTGAGTGTAGTGGCACCGTGTCGGCTCACTCTAACCTCCGTCTCCTGGGTTCAAGCAATTCTCTTGCCTCAGCCTCCCAAGTAGCTGGGATTACAGGTGCCCACCACCATGCCTGGCTAATTTTTATATATTTTTATTTTAAAAATTTTTTATTTTTATTTTTTATTTTTATTATACTTTAAGTTCTAGGGTACATGTGCACAACGTGCAGGTTTGTTACATATGTATACATGTGCCATGTTGGTGTGCTGCACCCATTAACTCATCATTTACATTAGGTATATCTCCTAATGCTATCCCTCCCCCCTATCCCCTCCCCACAATAAGACCAGGTGTGTGATGCTCTGCTTCCTGTGTCCAAGTGATCTATTTTTAGTAGAGACGGAGTTTCACCATGTTGGCCAGGCTGGTCTCGAACTCCTGACCTCAGGTGATCCACCCACCTCACCCTCCCAAAGTTCTGGGATTACAGGCGTGAGCCACTGTGCCCAGTCTTAAAATAATATCTTATTTAACGATAAGCTCCCAAGAAAATAAAAATGATAAAAAGTCACATTATATGCTTATATTAAAATATCACATATACTCCATAAATTTGTATGACTATTATGTAACGATAAAAATTAAAAATTAAAAAATGGAAATTAAAGAATTATAAAAGCTACTGTTTATTGAGAGCACATTATTTCATTTAATCTTTCCATCTGTGAGATGAATCACTATCTCTTGTTTCATTGATGCATAACTGAGGGTTTAAAAGGTTAAGCCACTTAACCCCAAATCATACAGCTTTTAAGTGGAGAACCCCAAATTTTAAGTTTGAGTCTGTGTCACTCCACACTATGCTGATTTCCCTAACTTGTTTCATTATCTGACAGCCTTTTTAGCAATTTACATTTATACAGTTCAAAATTCTTTAGTATCAAATGTAAACCATAGCTATTTTTTCAGCCCCTTTCCTCTGGTCTGTCTGTGATGAAAATGTACAGCATGCTGGCAATCTGGGTTAACCTTCCTCAATCTCAGCATCCTAATGCGAAAAATGGTGACTTCATAGAGGCTTAGAAATATATTGGGGAAATTTGGTAGAATTTGGGGAGTGTTTAGGACATCTAGCTAAAGAGTGCAGATATATGGAAGACATTAGTTCTAATGCTGTGTTTCAAGCCTTTCTTTGATTCATGTCATGGTCTCTATCTCTCACATTCACTCAACCTCCATTGTTAAGTGGTGCTGACAGTTCAGAATTGTAACGATAATATTGAAACTGAGGTGCTTTGCTATCTGAGAACGAGGACATTTTGAGGTTGTCTAGGAAGCCAATATTAGAAGCTAAATGTTGTCTAATTGTGTGATGTCTTAGTTTGGATTCTCAAAGCAGATCGTGAGACAAGGATTTCAGTGCAAGTAGTTTATTCAGGGGTGGATAGAGGTGCAGGCAGGGAAATGAAGAACTAATACTGGGAAGAAAAGGCAGCTAGAAAAGAAAAGTGTATTATTAAGCTAGCTGCTATAATGGGCAACTGGTGCTTAATCTCAGAGAGAAACTCTTGAGAAATGGTGTTAAAAAAAAAAAAAAAGAAAGAAAAGAAAAGAAAAGAAAAGAAAAACACCACAGCTCAGAATTAGCCCACTCCATAGTCAATAGAACTAGGGTATTTATACAGCAAATCCTGTAAGTCATTTGTTGAGGGCTGCTGGGGCCGGGGAGGTGTTAATCGCCTGGCATTTTCAGCCTGCTACACATGAGCAGGCAGAGCAGCCATTCCCGGTTCTGACACAAAGCCTTTGGATACAGAGACGCAGATACCAGCCATTGAACATCGAACAGAGGACACTGTAATAGTAAAGTCTGAGGGATCTGGGTGGGCGACTAATAGGGTTTGCTGAACAAGAAGCATTTAGCGGGGTGGTATCACCGTCAGGACAACTAATCAGGCAGAAATAATTTGATATTTATGGAGCTACCTCAGTTTGCTGTGCAGACAGTTTAAAATCGATGCATTAATTGAACAATGTTTCATCTGAATTGAGCAAAACTACAATCAACAATCAAGGATCAACAAGCTTTTTCTACAAAGGGCCAGGTAGTAAATATTTTAGGTTTTGAGGGTCATATAGTCTCTGCCACAACAACTCAGCTCTGTTTTTGTAGCACAAAAGCAGCTATAGACAATCATAAATGGATGAGGGTGACTGTGCCCCAGTAACACTTTATTTGTGGACACTGAAATTTGAGTTACATATGATTTTCACATGTCGTAAAATATTCTTCTTCTGTTTTTTTTTTTTCTAACTCTCTAACACATATTTTTAAAAAATCCTTAGCTTATAGGCTGTGTGGAAACAGGCTGTGGGCTGGATTTGGCCTGTGGGCTGTAGTTTGCGAAGCCCTATGTGGTTTTATCTGGTTTTTAAAAACTAGGGCTCTTCTTTTTTATAATTGTATGTTCATCACTTCAGGGGTTTTCTTAGAGTTGCAAATATGACCCAGGGCACTGAACGTACAGTTGATGATGTCAAGAACATCTAAATAGAGCTGGAATCCCATAGAGCTCCTTTTACTTTATAGCTGCAGAGCGGAAACATTTTTAACCTATGTAAGTGTCTTTATACAAAATATTGAAAATGATAAAGTCTGGTTATTTCCAGCTATGATGTGTGGGTTCGTTTTTTTATAATATGAACTGCTGAACTGAAACGTATGATTAAAAAAACAAATGCCAAGTAAATGTTAGGTAACTGTGAGATGTCAAGAGTACCACCAATTTACTTGATTTATTTCATTCATTCAGAAAACAGTACTAATTGCAAGCAATATTTGTTCAATTACAATAATTACTCACGAAAACCTTTTGTGGGTGCTAACCATTTGTGGTTGAAACCTCTGCCAAGGGAACTGCGGTCAGTAGTCCCAGTGGTACCGTCTCTGAAAAACCCACGTGATTTTTTAGGAGGGAGAGGGCTAGCAATTATACATATGCCACATCTAGAGGTGATCAATGTCGGAGGACACCTGTACCAAAAACTTAACATTCTGCCCTTTCCCTCTCATCCTTAGGAACCAGAAAATTAATGAATGGGAAGAGAAGAATAAGGAAGATAGGAGCAGGTGACTATGCCCTCTCCCACACTAGGGGCATCCATGAATCAAGTGGGTACGAGCTGGAGTGGTTTATAACACTAGACCAGACAGGAGTTTTGATTAACATACTGATTAGGTGTTTTGAAGTACTAAATTGAATGTATTCTTGTGACTGAATATGACAAGAGGGCTTTTTGTTATATAATACTAATTATAAAAGCTAGAGACCAATCTAGGATTTCATTCAGAGATAAGGAAATAATTATTCAACAAATTAAAAGAGACGGTGAAATAAATGAAGTTGTTTTCTGCTTTGAATCCTAATTTTTTTGTTTGTTTGTTAGGGGAAAGCCAAAATTCAATGCAGTAATCAGATTGGGATGGTGTTCAATAAACAGTGCTTAAATTCTAGACTGGGGCAGAATAGAAATAATGAAAAACTGACTTAATTAGTGAGACTCATAGTCAGAAATGTGTTAACACATCCGACTGAATGTGTTAATGGGGAGCAAATCTATTCACCATTGACGTTCAGAACTATTCTAGCTCTTCTTTCCTAACTAGATGACATTTCTAGCAGATCCAATAATTTTTAAATTTTTTCTCTGACATCGGGAAAGTCAGATTTCTAGGTATTAAAAAGTCAATTTGAATGAAAACGTCACTCTCTAATGAATTCAAAGCATCTTCCCATTCCCATAGCTCAGGCCTCCCTCAGGCTCAGAAACATGTAATGGAGAAGGGGCCACATTATGCCTTTTTATCCTTTTTATTTTTGCCTATTCATCAGCTACTGCTTTTGGTTTCTGTAGGAATTAAGTGGGACATTACATATTGCAGTCATTAAATATAGTTCACCAAATAGTCTCAGTTCTTTCCCCTTTCAAGCACGTGGTAAAATTGCATTTCCCTACCCTCTTAATGATAGATATGGCCATGTGATTTGCCTTGATAAATGAAATGTAAGTAGAAGGGATGTGTGTTATGTCCAGGTGGAAGCTTTAAGAGGCATTGCATAAGTTGCCATATTCTCTTCCCACTACTGTGGTGATCATGGAGACAGGTGAGATATCGAGATAAAGCCTCAGTGGGGTCAACTCATGTTGAATATGTAGAGTAGTGTGAGCAAAATACTTTTAAAAACTGTTTTACATCATTGATTTTGGGATTGTTTGTCACTATAGAAGTACATAGTCTATCGTGACCAACATACTACACATCACATTGACACACGTTAAAAGAAACAAAAACAGAACAGTGGTGAACTTGTAACCACCTGATACCATATCCTTAAAATATATAACATTTTAAAAACAAGGATTATAAGAGAAGTTGAGACATCTACAATCATGGGGAAACTTTAATATACCTCTATTAGACAAGGAGACACAAATGTTAGTAAGAATTTTAAAACTTTGAGCAGAAAAACTAATAATCTATATCTAATGGATATATACAGAATAGGTAGAGAATATACTTTCTTTTCAGGTTTACATAAAACATTTATGAAGATTTACCTCATACTAGGTTACAAAGTAGTCTCAGATATTTCAAAGACCCAATATCATATAGATAATTTTTGCTTATTACAATTTACTAATTAACAATAAAAAGAGTAAATACAAACAGATGCATGCATAAACAATACACACATTTGAAAACTTCACATGCACATCTCAATGACTTATGGATCATTTTGAGAACTATATAATATCTAGAAATAAATAACAATGAAAGTACTACTCATGAAAATCATTAGATGTAATTAAATATGTATTTGATGTTCATATTTTTGTAAAGCTGGATGGTGATGTATGAAGTTTATTATATTATTTTCTATTCATATTTTATGTTTAGAATAATTGACAATAGTATTAACAAATAATTTTTAAGTGAAAACGTTGGCCCTGTTTATTGCAAAGACTTCTTGCAACTAAAATAAATTGATCGGCTGGGCGCGGTGGCTCACGCCTGTAATCCCAGCACTTTGGGAGACCGAGGCGGGTGGATCAACTGAGGTTGGGAGTTCACGACCAGCCTGACCAACATGGAGAAACCCCGTCTCTACTAAAAATACGAAATTAGCCAGGCCTGGTGGTGCATGTCTGTAATCCCAGGTACTCGGGAGGCTGAGGCAGGAGAATCGCTTGAACAGAGGAGGCAGAGGTTGTGGTGAGCCAAGATTGCGCCGTTGCACTCCACCCTGGGCGACAAGAGTGAAACTCCGTCTCAAAAATAAATAAATAAATAAATAAATAAATAAATAAATAAATAGATTGAACAACTTGTAAATATGGTAAGCAATTTCTCTCAAAGATCATCTAATGAGCAAATTATTTGGTTGACCTTTCTGTGTCCTCCTAATGGTTAGTTTATTTAACTTGCATCTTACGGTCTGTTAGTACATGAAAAGGTATTGAATATAAGTATATCACAATGTATTTTTTTTCTTTGTTCAAGAAACACTGTTTAAATATGCTATGGCCTCCTAAGTAGATTGCCAGTAATAAACAGGGCATTAATTTGAGAATAAGAGTCAATAAAATCATTAAATATATTTCTTATTGCATACCCAAACACCATGTGGTCCTACTACAGTGTCTAGCTCTGTAGGAAGGAAGCATCTGATTTTTGTTTTGATCTTCTGTGTTTTGGAGTAACATAGAAATGATTTCACTTTTCCATGAGGTAAACATAGGTTCTTAATTTGAATTTATTGATCTATGTCCATATTGAGGTGGCAAGAACTGTTAGATAAGGTTGCCCAAGTTTGATTTACCTGGGCTGGCACTACCCATTACATTGCTCAAACCTGTAACTTGGATAAGCACTCACCATCTATCTTTTTTCTTGTTCATTACTAGTTTCTTTTCATCCTGGCCTGATGCTCTTGTTTCATCTTGATGACTGAGCGACTCTCTCACTGGATCTCTTCAGAGATGCTTTTGCCCATATGAAGATTTGCAACATAAAATTTGAATCACGATATAAATCACAGGTCGTTTTCTTAAGAAGCAAGTCTGAGCAAAATATTTTCTCATAAAGAAAAGAGAATTTGAAGAGACAATTTGGAAAGTAACCTGTTGACCTATAATGCATTTGGTCCTTTATGTACCTGACTCATTCTGATTACAAGTATGTGTGCAGAGGAATGACGTCAGCACAAGAAGCAGAGTAAGCAACTCTAAAAGTCTATCCCTCATTAAAATCAACTAAAAAATGGGGAAAAAACCTGTCAGAATCAATATTTTTGGAACGCTGAAAACTAACAAAAGCTTGCAACAACCCACGGAGCATTTATTCAAGAAAAACTGCTGAATCTTTGTAATTATAGTGAGCTTTGTGGTGTTTTAACTTACACTAGTTCTATCCTTTTTTCCTCAGCTCAGCAGTAGCCTTGACAATAACAGCCTTCATTGCCAGTTCCAGCACTGAAGAAGCAGAATAGACCTCTTTTGCAAAGATTGTCCTTGGTCTGCCTCATGGTTCCTTGGAAGGTTGGCTCAAAAGATTTGTTTTATCTTACCAAAGTCAGAAGTCACCAAGTACTAAAGCCACTACTTGGAAAGTGTTGCTCAAAAACATTTATAGGCAAATATTTTTTCCCCTGTCACATGAGGCAATAGAAAACAGGGAAAACAATATACTAAACAAAATGATTGATCAGAAAGGCTGGGAATGAGATATTTTGGGGAACAAAAGTTTTGAAAAGCTCCAACATATTCCAAGAATCTAGAAGGCTATGGACATGTACAACTCTGCTACAGCTTTCGCTTTCTGATTGCACAAAGCAGAGCTGTAAATTGCCAGGCTGAATAGTGAAGTCATGCATCAAAACAGACACTTCTGCAAAGATTGGGAAATTTTTTTGTTCAGGGTATTTACAGAAATCTTAGTTTAATCTTTAGCTGATGACTAAGCTAATGGAACAGAGACTTCAGGGGGCACACATGGCAAATAATACAGAATTAATTTTAGTGATTTTTTAGAACTGGTTTTGTAAATTAGCTTAATTTTTTAAATTAGTTTTAAAAAAATCACGAAAATACAAACAACAACTACAACAAGCAGAAAAAACAAACTTTGAAGAAGGGAAGAATCTGATTTCCAGAGTTTCCATGTTGTAATATCCAACTTCTCGAATTTGCAACAAAAATTTGGGGACAAGAAAAGAAACAGGAGAGTATGGCCCATACATAGAAAAAATGGCAATTAATATAACTGGCTCCTAAGAAAGCTCAGACATTAGACTTATAAGACAAAGAGTTAAAAGTAGCTATTTTAAATATGTTCAAAGAGCTAGAGGAAATCCTGCTTAGAAAAAGAAAAGCATGAGAACATCTCATAAAATAGAGACTAGAAATAAGGGGGTAGAAATTATTAAAAGATATCAAATAGAAATTTAAGAGTTGAAATGTACAATAACTAAAATGAAAAATTCATCAACTGAAGATTTGAGCAGGCAGAAGAAAATATCTGTTAATTTGAAGGTAAATCAATTGAGATTATCCAATCTGAGGAGCAGAAAGAGAAGAGAATAAAGAAAAAATGAATATAGCATGAGAGATCTGTGAGACATCATCATGTATACCAACATACACATAACAGGAGTCCTAGAAGGAGAGGGAAGAGAAAAAAGGCAGAAGAATATTTAAATAAATAATGGCTCAAAACTCCCCAAATTTGATGAAAAACATTAATCTGCACACCCAAGAAATTTAACAAAACCCAATGGGATAAACTCAAAGAGATTTACCCCTAGAAAAATCATAATCAAACTGTTGAAAGAAAAAGACAAAGATAATTTGGAAGTAGCAATAAGTCAGAAATGAAAGGAAGGACATTGCTACTGACTTTACATAGATAAAAACAATTATAACAGGATGCTATGAACAACTGTATGGCAAAAAGTTAGATAACTTAGATACTACAGACAAATTCCTAGAAAGGCAGAAACTACTGAAACTGACTCAGAAGAAATAGAAAATCTGAATAGACATATAACAAATAAGGAAGTTGAATCAATAATCATAAAACTTCCAAAAAGAAAAGTTCAGGAGCAAAATGGCTTCACTGGTGAACTCTACCAAATATTAAAAGAAGGGTTAAGACTAGCCCTTCTGAAACTCTTCCAAAAAAAAAAAAAAAGAAAACCGAAGGGGAAGGAATGATTTTTAACTCATATCATGAGGCTAATACTACTTCAATACCATGCTGAAGACATGTAGCTTTTTTTGTTTTTAAGAAAAACACTACAGACTAATATCCCTTATATATACATGCAAAAATCTTCAACAAAGTACTAACAAATTGATTACAGCAAAACATTAGAAGGATTATACACCATTACCAAGTGAGATTTATTCCAGGAATGCAAGGGTAGTTCAACATTTAAAAATCAATCAATGTAATACACCGTATTAACAAAATGAAAGAAACAATACATGTGATCACTTCAATAGACAAAGAGAAAGCATTTGACAAAATCCAGTATGCTTTCATGATAAAAACACTTCATAAAGGGTTTCTATGAGAAACCCACACCTAACATCATACTTAATGTTGAAAGTCTGAAAGCTTTTCTTCTAAGATCAGGAAAAAGGCAAGGATGTCCATTGTTGTCATTTCCTTTCAACTTTGTACTGAAAATTTTACCCAGGGAATTAGGGGGGAAAAGAAAAGAAAAAAGAAACAAAATGCATCCACAAGGGAAAGGAAGAAATAAAACTATCCTTATTTGCAGATGACACGATCTTATATGACAAGCTGATACTAAAACTCATTTGGAATTGCAAGGGACCAAAAATGGCCAAAACTCTTTAAAAAGAAGGACAAAGTCAGAGCATTCACACTTTTCAATTTCAAAACAATGGTATTCAAACAGTGTGGTATTGGCATAAGATATCTCTATATCTATCTATCTATCTATCTATCTATCTATCTATCTATCTATCTATGTAATCTCAATGCAATAGAAGTGAGAATCCAGAAATGAGTCCGTCCATCTACAGTCAACTTATTTCTGCAATGGTGTCAAGACCATTTAATAGAGAAAGAATAGTTTTTTCAACAAATGGTGTTAGGACAACTGGATATCCATGTGCAAAAGAATGAAGCTGAACCCCTATGTTACACCATATACAAAAATTAACCCAAAATGAATCAGGGACCTAAATGTAGCACTAAAACTATCAAATTCTGAGAAGGAAACATAGATGTACATCTTTGTGAACTTGGACTAAGCAATGGGTACCTAAATATGACACCAAAACCATACTCATCAAAAGAAAAAATTAGATAATTTTTATTTCATCAAAAATTTAAAAGTTGTGCATCAAAAGAAACTATTAAATGAGTGAAAAGACAGCCCACACAATGGGAGAGAATATTTGCAAATTATATATCTGTTAAACGTCTAATATTCCAAATATATAAAGACCTCCTACAACTCAACGATAGATGAGTAACAGTTAAAAATGGGCAAAGTTTTTAAATAAACACTTTTCCAAAGAAGATATGGCCAATAAGAACCTGGAGATATGCTCTACATCATTAGTCATTAAGGAAATGTAAAGCAAAACTACAATAGGCTGAGTGTGGTGGCTCACACCTATAATTCCAGTGCTTTGGGAGGCCAAGGCAGGAGGGTTACTTGAGCCCAGGAGTTGGAGACCAGCCTGGGTAACACAGTGATACTCCATCTCTACCAAAAATAAAACCTATAATGAGGTAGCACTTCATGCTCACTAGAATGGGTATAATTTTTTTTAAAACAAGAAATAACAAGGGTTGGCAAGGGTATAAACAATTTTAGTTCCTGTACATTGCTAGTGGGAATGTAAAATGGTGTAGCTGCTGTTGAAAATAGTTTTGCAGTTCCTCAAAGTTAAATATATAGTTACTATATGACCTAGTAGTTCCACTCTGACAAATATACTGCTCCAAAATTAAAAACCATGTTCTCATAAAAATTTGTACACAAATCTTCATATGAATATCAATATTCATAGTAGCCAAAAAGTAAAAACAACCCAAATGACTACCAAATGATGAATGGAAAAATAAAATGTGGTATATTTATGCAATGGAATATTATTCAGCCATAAAAAGGAATAAAGTTTTATAGATGAACCTTGAAAACATTTTGCTAAGTGGAAGAAGCCACAAAAGGAAGGCCACGTAATGTATCACTGTATCATTCCATTCATATGAAACTTACACAATAGGCAAATCCACAGAGAAAGAAAGCAAGGTAGTTCTTACCAGGAGGTGGGGGGAAGGGATACTGGAAGGTATAGAATTTCTTTTTAGGATGAAGGAAATCTTCTGGAATTAAATAGTGATGTTAGTTTTACGGTATTGTAAATATACTAAATCCCACTGAATTGTACACTTAAAAATGGTTAAAATTGTGAATTTTATGTAACGTAAATTTTATCTTAATAAGAAAAAATTAAAATAAAGTATGAGCACATTTTCAGTTTTTAGAATTTGTTTTAAGAAATTTAGTTAACAAATCATTAGAACCTTATGGCACAAGAAGTGTATTAAGCACTGAGAGAAATCAAAGAATGACCAGTGTATGCAACTGTTCTCTAGGGGTGAGATATCTAGGGTAGTGCTTCTCAAATGTTCATGTGCACCTAAATCTGCAAATGGAGATCTTGTTAAAATGAAGACTGTAACTTTTTAAGTCTGGGGTAAGGACCGATATTTTGCATTTTTAAGAAGACCATGTGTGATACTAAGGTACCTGGCTCCTGTACCACTGTTTGTGTAGCAATGTTCTAGAGGAAAGTGTGCTTCAGTAGTAACTCTTATATTCATGGTAAAAAGCCACCTGATTATGAGATATTAAAATGTTTGCTGGGCTCTACAAGAGGGTCAAATAAATAGTCCCTCTTTCTTTCTACACCCTCAAGAGATTTTGAGTAATTTGAGAAAAAAATGTAAAAGAATGATTGAGAGGCCAAATTATGAACTTTTATTACTAATAAAGGCTAAATAGGAGGGTATAGGTAACTAATTAGGCAGATTAACTCACTCTGCCACAGGCAAAATTGGGTCAAAACCATGCTACTGAGTTCCAGAGAAAATCTTCTGCTACCCGAAAGTAGGATTGCCCTCAAGGAGAAAAACGGCAGAGCTGAGCTGAGGTTGCCCAGTTTAGTTTTCCCAAGCTTATCAATCATATTAAACAACTTCTCTCCAATGAAGAGTAAATTGGGAAAGAGAATCCAGGGAGAAGAGAAGAAAGCAATCCCCTCAAACAGTCCATCAGCAAACTCTTTTGGTAATATAAGGTGAAGAGGGCTTAATTCTGAACAATAAACATCCAAGATACCTTTTTGGAAATGGCATTTTCTCTTCAGCTGAGTTTAAAGGTTTGTGGGAAGAGAAGAGGTTTCCAAGCAGAAAGACATCAGAAACAAAAATTCACAGATTTCCTGTGCATCTGGTCCATATCTGACCTAGCTAATTGTCAAATGCGAAATTATTGTTACATCAACAATGGTTTAGGTAAAAAATGAGCCAATCCCTAAAATTACTCCTTTCCTCAAAATGGTGCCACAATAATTAGGGGTCAATAACCAGAATGAGTGTGACACAATTAATTAACAAAACAATGAAGTTCATACTGACATTATATAATTCTGCCAAATTCACTCTAAGCCTAAGGTAACAATCCAGAAATAAGAGGTAATTTTCAGATACTGGAAGAAGCACAAAATACAGCACTAACAACTGCTTTGATCTTTGGTTCTTTGTGAGAATCATGGCCATATGTATCTAAGTATTACTAAATTCTATTAAAAACAACTGAGAGTACCCCTAGTTATCTTGAAATTCCCTAGCATAGATTTTGTAATTGAAGAAATTGGATCCATTGTATTGAATAACACCTGAAAAAATGTCACGTATTCTTAGCTGGACATGAGCATAAATATGCTTTCCCTATTTGTTCATATACTGTTGGGTCTTGTGGTACTGCCTCAGCTGAGTTTCTGGCTCCACGATGCCATTGAGCTCATGTTAACCCACTCATTTATATATTACTAAATATATGAAAAGGGAAAGAATACAAGAATCAGAAACTTATGCTACATAGGATGCTCAACACATCAATATCCTAATCAGAGATAAAATTGCATCGACCAGGGGACAGGACTTCCAGAATGGTGGAGTGAAGAGCTCAGTAAGTCCTCTCCATCAAAAGTAATAATAAAACTGGATAAAATTAACAAAAACAACCGTATCAAGACTCTGGAAATTGACTAAAGTCAAACATCAAATTGAGAAACATTTAGGCAACAACAGTGTGATTTTGTGGCATTTCAGTCTGGTGCTGCTCCTATTTCTTCTCAGCTGCATGAGGGAGCTGTACTTGATTTGTATTGGAGCACAGAAAAACCATGCTGAGGGGTATTTTGGAAAACAACAGTGATCTCAGTGGCAAATAATCGGGAAGGGCTAACACCACAGCTAGCCTGAGATCATGGTACTGGTTGGGACAAGCAATAGAACAGCATAACAGCAAGAAATTTAATGGTGAGAATAAGATAGCCACAGTGGGCCTTGATAAGCTGTCAAATATCCCTGGGGGTCTGAGAGACTGAGAGTGTGTGTACAGTATAGTGCTCATGCTCAGGAGGGACTGGAGAGAGCCTTAGTGAATTACTTATTCCTGGATAACTGTGATGCTGTGTAAGTGCAGAAAGGCAAAGGCTGTAATAGACCTGTAAGATGTCTGAATGTTGAATCCTTTCCCCATGCAGCACACAAATCCATCAGCAAAGGGTAGAAATCTTACTTCCTAATGTGTTTAAGCACAACCTCTGATCAATATTTGGCTGATAACCAAGCTGTGCTGCATTGCTGACCCAAGAATGACTCCTAGGAGGTTAGGCTTAAAAATTAAAAACAAAATAAAATTAAAAAAACAACTTCTCAGAGAAATCAACAGCTACACACTGTGGGAAGAACATTATCCACAGAAATAGTCCTTGCAAGAGGCTAAACAATTAACAACAATCAATATCTACTCCTGGGTGTGGAGGAAAGGAACCAGAATTCAGATTTGCTAGAATACACTATTTTCAAAAATACATTTTTCAACAAAAAATTATGAGACATGGAAAAAAACCAGAAAAGTGTGACTTTCTTCTCTTAACTAATTTAAAGCATAATTCAAAAACAATATTATATAACTATTTTTAGGCTTAGAACTGTTGACAAACTTTGGAACATTAAAATTTTAAAGAATTTATTTGAGCAAACAGCAATTAATGAATTGGACAGCTCTAAACCAGAAGTGGTTCAAGATTCTGTTGAAAGGGAACAGAGGGAAGGCTTTTATAGGGTGAATGTGGAAGCAGAGCAAAGAAGTTATTTGATTAATTAAATTTTGCATAATTGCCTTATTTAGACTATCCCTATGGGAAAGTTCAAGACAATATAACTAATACCCAACTGGCACATGTGATTGCTTCAGCTTACATTTGGTTTTCTTTAAAATTCTTAGGTTTCAGTTTGCTTATGTAGGAATGGAGGACATTAAAGTCACCTCCCTCTAATGGCTTTCAATTTAATTATTTTAACAAAGCATATAAAAGTATAATATATATTCCAACAAAAGCACAGGGTAGGAGGAGTAAATGAATCTGTATTGGAAAAAGTTTTTATATTTTTTTTGGATTAGCATTAATTGAAAGTTAAGATCTATCTGGTAACCCTCAGAGCAACCCTTAAGAAAATACCTCAAAAAATATAGTCAAGAACCAACAAAGAAATTAAAATGCTATGCTAGAAAATATTGGTTTAACAACCAAAAAGGCATTAAAGGGGGGTAAAGAGGAACCCCAAAAGACAGTGACTCATGTACAAAACAAATAGCAAAATGGCAGATATAAATAAAATCATATCAATAATAACATTAAATGTGAATTGTGTAAGCTCTCCAATGAAAAGGCAGAGATTGTCAGTCCATACTTTTTTAGAAACATAACTATTCTGTCTACAAGAGACACCCTTTATAGTCAAAGATACAAAAAGGCTGGAAGTAAAAAGATGGAAAAAGATATATCATGTGAGGGCAAGATAGCTGACTAGACACAGACAAGTGGAAGAGCTCCCACGGAGGGACTGAGACGACTGGCATACTTTTAATAGATCTTCAGAGGAAAAGGTGCCAAGAGTGGATGGAGGGAAAACACAGAAGCTGGGATGAAGAAGGAGAAAGCTGGGAACCCTGCATGGGCTATTGCATACTGGGACTCATTTTTGAACCACAACAGCTCCAGGAGAATAAGTGAGTTGAACTGTAAGGAGCAACCCGCTCTCACCACAGGCCTCTGGAACCCCAGCACGAGAGGATCCCTCAACTGCCATGGACACTTGAGGTGGCAGGGAGAGCTGCCTAGAGAAATGGTGGGGCAGCAAGACAGCGGATGTGGAGCACAGAGTGGTTGGTGCAGGAGTATCTGTAGTGGAGCACAGCCAGGGACAGCCATCCCCTTGGGCTCAACTTGCTCCCATAAGAGACTTTTGCCCTAGGGGAACTGTTGAACTTGATCTCTGCAGGGCTGTCTTGCACATCAGATAGTGTTGGTCCAAAGTGAGCACCTCTTGGTCTGCTGGTCTCTCCCAGGGCCCCAACCTGGCCATGCCAGCTTACAGGGCAGTCTTGGGTGCCCTGGGGACCCACACCATAGCTTCAGCACCAATGGACCATGCCTGAACAGTGGAGAACTCCAACAAGGCAGCCCCTACAGCCATGCACCAGCCTGCATGCTCCCTCCTCATACTGAAGCTTCCCCTTAGCCCATGGCAACTCCCCATGTCACTTTGCTAAAACGTGTCTGCACCAGCAGGTTTTGCTCTACTTGCCCTGCCAGCATGTGGGATTGCAGCCTACTCCCTACCCCTGCCAAATGCCATTGCACACAGAGCCTTGGTGGGCACAGAGCCAGCAAGCCCTGCCCCCACTAGCACCTTGCCCTTGTGTTAACACTGTGAAGTGAACAGGGGATCCTCCCACACCCTGAGTGATCACTCCTGCTTGTGGGGCACAGAGACGGCACCCAAACCTGCACTGGGCAGCACCCCTCCCCAAGCCAACACCACCTCCAGTGCAACTGTGCACACAGTATCCAGCAGTGGCCCCCCATTCCCCCTCCCAGTTGCCTTGCTTTCACCACTGTGATTAACATTGGCAAGGAGGCAAGCACCCCTGAATCTGCTGGCACTCTGCTGCAGCTGCTGCACCTTGGACCCCTGCATCACAATGGACTCCAAACCTTGAGGGGCCAGAGAACAAAGTTGGGACTCATTGCAAGTCCTCCAGAGTTAGAGCACACAGTCCAGAAGTTGGGAGCTGAGCATTGGCCCCCTAATATCTCCCAGAAACAAAACCAGTTGGCTGAATCCACCTTATACCACAATCAAACCCTCAGTCATCAAATAAGATGAAAGAAAAAAAAGTCCATCCAAAGGTCAGCAACCTTAAAGATTGAAGTTAAATAAGCCCACAAAGATGAGAAAGAATCAGCACAAGAACACTGAAAACTCAAAAAGCCAGAGTGCTTTTTTCCAAATTATGGCATCACCTCTCCAGCAAGGGTTTGGAACTGGACTAAGGCTGAGATGGCTAAAATGAGGGAAGTAGAATTTAGAATATGAATAGGTAAGAAGTTCATTGAGCTACAGAAGTACATTGTAACCCAAGGGAAGGAAGCTAAAATCTGATAAAACATTGTAGAAACTGACAGACAAAATAGCCAGTTAAAAGTAATGGCAAAAACCACACTTATGTTTGCACCAAACTAATATGAATGTTTGGTGTCCCTGAAAGAGATGAGAAGAATGGAACCAACTTGGAAAACGAATTTTAGAATATCACCCATGAGAACTTTCCCAACTTAGCAAGACAGGCCAACATTCAAATTCAGGAAATCCAGAGAACCCCAGTAACATACTTCACAAAAAGATCATCTCCAGTACATATAATCATCACATTCTCCAAGGTCAAAATGAAGAGAAAAAATGCTAAAGGCAGCCAGAAAGAAAGGTCAGGTCACCTACAATGGGAAGCCCATCAGACTAACAGAGGACCTCTTAGCAGAAACCCTACATGCCTGAAGAGATTTGGGGCCAATATTCAACATTCTTAAAGAAAATAAATTCCAACACACAATTTCATATCTGGCCAAGCTAAGCTTCACAAGCAAAGGAGAAATAAGATCTTTTTCAGACAAGCAAATGGTGAGGGAATTAGGAAATTTGTCAACACCAGACCTGCTTTATAAGAGCTTCTGAAGGAAGCACTAAACATGGAAAGGAAAGATCATTACCAGCCACTACAGAAACACACTGAAGTACACAGACCAGTGACACTATAAAGCAACCACACAAACAAGTCTGCATCATGATAACAGGATTAAATCCACACATATCAATACTAACCTTAAATGTAAATGGGCTGAATGCCCCAATTAAAAGACAAAGAGTGGCAAGTGGGATAAAGAGCTGAGACTCATTGGTATGCTGTCATTAAGAGACCCATCTCATGTGCAAAGACACATATAGGCTCAAAATAAAGGGATGGAAGAAATTTTACCAAGCAAATGGAAAACAGAAAAAAGCAGGGGTTGCAATCCTAGTTTCTGACAAAACAGACTTTAAACCAAAAGAGATTTTAAAAAAAGACAAAGAAGGGCATTACATAATGGTAAAGGGTTCAATTCAACAAGAAGAGCTAACTATCTTATATCCTAATATATATGCACCTAACACAGGAACATCCAGATTCATAAAGCAAGTTCTGAGAGGTCTTCAAACAGACTTAGACTCCCACACAGTAGTAGTGGGAGACTTTAACACCTCATTGACAACATTAGAAAGAAAATCAAGATGGAAAATTAACAAAGATATTCAGGACCTGAACTCAGCACTGGATCAAATGGACCTGATGGAAATCTACAGAACTCTCCACCCCAAAACAACAGAATATACATTCTTCTCAGCACCACATGGCACATACTCTAAAACTGATAACATAAGTGGCAGTAAAACACTCCTTGGCAACTGCAAAAGAACTGAAATAATAAAAAATAGTCTCTTGGATCAAAACACAATCAAATTAGAATTCAAGACTAAGAAATTCACTCCAAACCATACAATTACATGGAAATTGAACAACATTGTCCTGAATGACTTTTGGGCAAATAATGAAATTAAGGCATACATTAAGAAGTTCTTTGTAATTAATGAGAACAAAGATACAACATACCAGAATCTCTGGGACACAGCTAAGGCAGTGTTAAGAGAGAAAATTATAGTACTAAATGCCCACATCAAAAAGGTATAAAGTTATCAAGATAACAGCTTAACATCACAACTAAAAGAACTACAAAACCAAGAGCAAACAAAACCCAAAGCTAGTAGAGGACAAGAAAGAACCAAAATCAGAGCTGAATTGGAGATTGAGACACAAAAAGCCATTCAACAGATCAAGGAATCCAGGAGCTAAATTTTTGAAAAGATTAATAACATAGACAGACTGTTAGCAAGACTAATAAAGAAGAAAAGAGAAAAGATTGAAAAAAGAAACACAATCAGAAATGACAAGGGGGATTTTACCATTGACACCACAGAAACACAAACAACCATCAGAGAATATTATTAACACCTCTATGCACATAAACTAGAAAATCTAGAAGCAATAGATAAATTGCTGGACACATACACCCTCCCAAGACTGAAATAGGAAGAAATGGAATCCCTGAATACTCCAGTAATGAGCTCTGAAGTTGAGGCAGTAATAAATAGCCTACTAACCAAAAAGAGCCCAGGGCTAGATGCATTCACAGTTGAATTCTACCAGATGTACAAAGAAGAACTGGTACCATTCCCAGTGAAACTATTCCAAATAATTGAGGAGGAGGGACTCCTCCCCAACTCATTCTATGAGCCAGCATTATCCTGATACCAAAGCCTGGCAGAGATACAATAAAAAAAAAAAAAAAAAAAAAACAACAACAACACTTCAGGCCAATATCCTTGATGACCATTGATGCAAAAATTCTCAACAAAATACTGGCAAACTGAATCCAGAGGCAAATCAAAAAGCTTGTTCACCATGATCAAGTCAGCTTCATCCCTGGAATGTAAGGTTGATTTGACATACACAAATCAATAAGTGTGATTCATCACATAAACAGAACTAAAGACAAAATCCAAATAATTATCTCAATAGATGCATAAAGGCTTTTCGTAAATTAAACAACCCTTCATGTTAAAAAAAAAAACTCCCAATTAACCAGGTATTGAAGGAACATACCTCAAAATAATAAGAGCCATCTATGACAAACCCACAGCCAACATTATACCAAATGGGTAAAAGCTCGAAGCATTCTCCTTGAAAACTGGCACAAGACAAGAATGCCTTCTCTCATCACTTCTATTCAACATAGTATTGGAAGTCCTGGGGAGGAAAATCAGGTAAGAGAAAGAAATAAAGGGCATCCAAATGGGAAGAGAGGAAGTCAAACCATCCCTGTTTGCTGACAACAAGATCCTATATCTAGGAAACCTCAGAGTCTCATCTCAAAGGCTTCTTAAGCTTATAAACAACTTCAGCAAAGTCTCAGGATACAAAATCAATGTGGAAAAATCACTAGCATTCCAATACACTAATAATAGTCAAGCCAAGAGCCAAATCAGGAACAAACTCCTATTCACAATTGTCACAAAAAGAATAAAATACCTAGGAATACAGCTGACTAGGGAGGTATAAGATCTCTACATGGAGAACTACAAACCACAGCTCAAAAAAAAAAAATCAGAGATGACACAAACAAATGGAAAAACATTCCATGCTCATGGATAGAAATAATCAATGTTGAGAGGGGCCAAGATGGCTGACTAGAAGCAGTTACCATTGGTGGCTCCTACTGAGAAGAACAAAAATGGTGAGTCAATCCTGCACCTTCACCTGAGGTATCCAAGTTCTCTTATTGAGACTGACTAGGCAGTTGGCATGACCCGCAGAGAGCAAGGAAAAGCAGAATGGAGCAATGGCCCATCTGGGAGCCACATGGGGCAAGGGGAGCTCCCACCCTCAGCCAAGGGAGACAGTGAGTTTGTGCTACCTTGCCAAGGAAAGCACATTTTTACCATGGATCTGTGCAACCCCAGGATCAGATCTCCCCGAGAGCCCATGCCACCAGGGCCTTGGGTCCCAAGCACAGAGCTATACAGATGCTTGGCAACCACTTGGATTGTGGCCAGTGGCAGCAGACTGGATACCGCCTAAGACCACTGATTTCCCCAAGGGGAGGGGTGGCTGCCATCACTGCAGCTCCACTCTGCCATTTTCCCCTGCTGGTGCTGGGGAGACTGGGTGGTTTAGCTGGGAGGAATTCCCCACAACACAGCACAGCAGTTGTGGCAGATCATGGCCAGACTGCTTCTTTAGGTGGGACCCGGAATAATTCCTCCTTACTGGGCAGGGCATCCCTAGGAGAATTTCAGCAATTCCAGCTAGGGGTTTATGGACAAAACTCTGATCTCCATGAGATGGAGGCCCTGCGGGGAGGGGTGGTCATGGTTCAGAGGACTTAGTCTTTCCTGCCTGCTGGCTCTGAAGAGTCTGGGCAGTCCAGAAGGTGGGTATTCCCCACAGTGCAGTGCACCTGCTCCATGAAGGGGCAGCCAGAGTATTTCATTAAGTGGATCCCTGATCCCGTGCCTCCTGACTTGGTGAGACCCCCCCAACAGGGGTTGCCAGACACTTTATACAGGAGCATTCCCACTGACGTCAGGTTGGTGCCCCTCTGGAATGGAGCTCCCAGAGGAAGGAGCAGGCAGCCATCTTTGCCACTGCAGGATCACTGGTGACACCTCCAGGTGTGGGATGGACCCAAGCAAATAGGGTCTGGAGTAGGACCCCTGCAAACTGCAACAACCCTACAGAAGAGGGGCCTGACTGTTAAAAGAAAAACAAACAGAAAGCAACAACAACAACATCAACAAAGAGACCCCACAAAAACCCCATCCAAGGTCAGCAGCTTCAAAGATTGAAGGTAGATAAGCTCATGAAGATGAGAAAGAATCAATGCAAACATGCTGAAAACTCAAAAAGTCAGAGTGCCTTTTTTCCTCCAAATGATCGCAACATCTCTTAAGCAAAGGCACAGAACTGGGCTGAGGCTGAGATGGATGAACTGACAGAAGTAGGCTTCAGAAGATGGACAATAACAAACTTTACTGAGCTAAAGAAGTATGTTCTAACTCAATGGCAAAGAAGCTAAGAACCATGATAAAACATTACAGGAGCTGTGATATGGTTTGGCTCCATGTCCCCAACAAAATCTCTTGAATTGTATTCCCATAATTCCCACATGTTGTGGGAGGGACCTGGTGGGAAATAACTTGAATCATGGGAGTGGTTCCCCCATACTGTTCTCATGGTAGTCAATAAGTCTCACAAGATCTGATGGTTTTATCAGGGGTTTCCACTTTTGCATCTTCCTCATTTTTCCCTTGCCACCACCATGTAAGAAGTGCCTTTCACCTCCCACCATGATTCTGAGGTTTTCCCAGCTGTGTGGAAGTGTAAGTCCAATTAAACCTCTTTTTTTCCCCAGTCTCGGGTATATCTTTATCAGCAATGTGAAAATGAACTAATATAAGCTGTTAACCAGAATAACTGGTTTAGAGAGGAACATAAATGACCTAATGGAGCTGAAAAACACAACTCAAGAACTTCACAATGAAACCACAAGCATCAATATCCAAATAGACCAGTTGGCAGAAATAATCTCAGAGCTTGAAGACTATCTTTCTGAAATAAAACAGACAGACAAGATTAGAAAAAAAATAAAAAGGAACAAAAAAACCTCTGAGAACTATGTGAAAAGACCAAGCCTATGACTGATTGGGATACCTGAAAGAGACAGGGAGAACAGAACCAAGTTGGAAAACACACTTCAGGATATCATCCATGAGAACTTCCCCAACCTAGGAAGACAGGCTAAAACTGAAATTCAGGAAATCCAGAGAATCTCACTAAGATACTCCATGAGAAGATCAATCCCATGACACATAATCATCAGATTTTTCAAGGTTGAAATGAAGGAAAAATTGCTAAGGGCAGCCAGAGAGAGGGGCCAGGTCACCTACAATGGGAAACCCATCAGATTTTTCAAGGTTGAAGTGAAGGAAAAAATGTTAAGGGCAGCCAGAGAGAAGGGCCAGGTCACCTAAAATGGGAAACCCATCAGACTAACAGCAGATCTCACAGTAGAAACCCTACAAGTCAGAAGAAGTTGGGGGTTAATATTCAACATTCTTAAAATAATTTCCAACTCAGAATTTCATATCTGGCCAAACTAAGCTTCATAAGTGAAGGAGAAATAAAATCCTTTTCAGACAAACAAATGCTGAGGGAATTTGTCACCATCAGGCCTGCCTTGCAAGAGCTCCTGAAGGAAGCACTAAATACGGAAGGGAAAAATTGTTACCAGCCACCACAAAAACACACTGAAGTACACAGACCTATGACACTATGAAGCAACTACATTAACAAGTCTGCAAAATAACCAGCTAGCATCATGACCACAGGATAAAATTCACACATAACAATATTAACCTTAAATGCAAATTGGCTAAATGTCTCAATTAAAAGACACAGAATGGCAAGTTGGATAAAGAGTCAAGGCCCATCGGTGTGCTGTATTCAATAAATCCATCTCACATGCAAAAACACACGTAGGCTCAAAATAAAGAGACAGAGGGTAATTTACCAAGCAAATGGAAAAACAGAAAAAAGCAGGAGTTGCAATCCTAGTTTCTGACCAAACAGACTTTAAATCAACAGAGATCAAAACAGACAAAGAAGGGCATTACATAATGGTAAAGGGTTCAATTCAACAAGAAGACCTAACTATCGTAAATATATATGTACTCAATACAGGAGCACCCAGATTCATAAAACAAGTTCTTAGAGACCTACGAAGAGACTTAGACTCCCACACAATAATAGTGGAGCATTTTAACACCCCATTGTTAATATTAGACATATCATTGAGATAGAAAATTAACAAAGATATTCAGGACTTGAGCTCAGGTCTGGATCAAGTGGACCTGATAGATACCTATAGAACTCTTCACCCCAAAACAACAGAATATGCATTTTTCTCAGCACCGCATGGCACTTACTCTAAAACTGATCACATAATTAGAAATAAAACATTCCTCGGCAAATGCAACAGAACTGAAATCATGAAAAACAATCTCTCAGACCACAGCAAAATCAAATTAGAACTGAAGATTAAGAAATTCACTCAAAACCACACAACAACATGGAAATTAATGTGCTCCTGAATGGCTCCTGGTGAATAATAAAATTAAGATAGAAATCAAGAAGTTATTTGAAACTAATTAGAACAAAGTGATAATGTACCAGAATCTCCAGGATGCAGCCAAAGTAGTGTTAAGAGGAAAATTTATAGTACTAAATGCCCACATCAAAAAGCTAAAAAGATCTCAAATTAACAACCTAATATCACAACTAAAAGAAGTACAGAACCAAGAGCAAACAAAGCCCAAAGCTAGCAGAAGAAAAGAAATAACCAAGATCAGAGTGAAACTGAAGGAGATAGAGACATGAAGAGTCCTTCTACAAATCAATGAATCCAGGAGCTGAGTTTTGGAAAAAAATAATATAGATAGACCACTAGCTAGACTAATAAAGAAGAATAGAGAGAATAATAAAATAGACACAATAAAAAATGATAAAGGGGATATTACCACTGACCCCACAGAAATACGAACAACCCTCAGAGAATACTATAAACGCCTCTATGCACATAAACTAGAAAATCCAGAAAAAATGGATAAACTCCTGGACACACACACCCTCCCAAGACTGAACCAGGGAGAAGTTGAATCCCTGAATAAACCAATAACGAGTCATGAAATTGAGGCAGTAATTAATAGCCTACTACCCAAAAAAGCTCAGGACCAGATGGATTTACAGCTGAATTCTACCAAGGCACACAGAGAAGCTGGTACCATTTCTTCTGAAACTATTCCAACAATTGATAAGAAGGGACTCTTCCCTAACTCATTTTATGAGGCCAACATCATCCTGATACCACAACCTGACAGAGATAGAACAAAAAAAGAAAACTTCAGGTCAGTATCCCTGATGAACATTCATGTAAAAGTCCTCAATAAGATACTGGTAAACTGAATCCAGCAGCACATCAAAAAACTTATCCACCATGATCAAGTTGGTTTCATCCCCAGGAATCAAGGCTGGTTCAGCATATGCAAATCAATAAATGTAATTCATCACATAAATAGAGCTAAAGGCAAAAATCAAATGACTATTTCAATAGATGCAGAAAAGACTTTTGATAAAATTAAACATCTTTTCATGTTAAAAACTCTGAGTTAACCAGGTATTGAAGGAATATACCTCAAAATAATAAGAGCCATCTATGACAAACCCACAGCCAACATTGCACAGAATGGGTAGAAGCTTGAAGCATTCTCCTTGAAAATGGGCACAAGAAAAATATGCCCTCTCTTACTACTATTCAACATAGTATTGGAATTTCTGGCCAGGACAATCAGGCAAGAGAAAGAAATAAAGGGTATTCAAATAGGAAGAGAGGGGGTCAAATTGTCTCTGTTTGCAGATGACATCATCCTATATCTAGAAAACCCCATCACTTCAGTCCAAAAGCTCTGTAACTGGTAAGCAACTTCAACAAAGTGTCAGGATATAAAATCAATGTGCAAAAATCACTAGCGTTCCTATACACCAACAACAGGCAAGCAGAGAGCCAAATCATGAATGAACTTTCATTCACAATAACTACAAAGAGAATAAAATACCTAGGAATATAGCTAACAAGGGAAGTGAACAGTCTCTTTAAGGAGAACTATAATACAAACCACCACTCAAGGAAATCAGAGAGGATATAAGCAAATGGAAAAACATTGCCATGCTCATGGATAGGAAGAATCAATAGTGTGAAAATGGTCATACTGCCCAAAGTAATTTGTAGATTCAATGCTATTCCCATTAAAATACCATTGACATTTTTCACAGAACTAGAAAAAACTATTTTAACATTTATATGGAACCAAAAAAGAACTCATATAGCCAAGACAATGCTAAGCAAAAAGAACAAAGCTGGAGGCATCATGCCACCTGACTTCAGACTACATTGCAAGGCTACAGTAACCAAAACAGCATGGTACAAAAGCAGACACATAGACCAATGGAACAGAATAGAGAACTCAGAAATAAGGCTGCACATCTTATTTCGGCATATGGCTAGCCAGTTCTCCCAACATCACATATTAAAAAAGATTCCCTATTTAAAAATAACCTTATACAAAAATTAACTAAAGATGCATTAAAGACTTAAATGTAAAACCAAAACTATAAAAACCCTGAAAGACAACCTAGACAATACCATCCTGGACATAGGAACAGGCAAAGATTTCATGACAAAGACACCAAAAGCAGTGACAACAAAAGCAAAAATTGACAAATGAGATCCAATTAAACTAAAGAGATTCTGCACAGCAAAAGAAACTATCATCAGAGTGAACAGATGACTTACAGAATGGGAGAAAATTTTTGCAATCTATGCATCTGACAAAGGTCTAATATCCAGAATCACAAGGAACTTAAACAAATTTACAAGAAAAAAGAACTCCATTAAAAAGTGGGCAAAGGACATGAACAGATACTTCTCAAAAGAAAACATTTATGCAGCCAAAAAACATGAAGAAAAGCTCAACATCACTGATCATTAGAGAAATGCAAGTCAAAACCACAATGAGACAGCATCTTATGCCAGTAAGAATGATGACTTTTTACACGTTTACCTATATAACAAACCTGCACATCCTGCACATGTACCCCAGAATTTAAAGAATCAATATAGTAAAAACGGCCATACTGCCCCAAATAATTTATAGATTCAATGCTATTCCTATTAAACTACCATTGAGATTCTTCACAGAACTAGAAAAAAAAAAACTTTTAAAATTCATATGGAACCAAAAAAAGAGCTCGAACAGCCAAGGCAATCCTAAGCAAAAAGAACAAAGCTGGAGGCCTCATGTTACCTGACTTGAAATTATACTACAGGGCTACAGTAACCAAAACAGCATGGTGTTCATACAAAATAGATACATAGATCAGTGGAACAGAATAGAAAACCCCAGAAATAAGTCCACAAACCGACAACTATGTGACCTTAGGCAAACCTGACAAAAGCAAGCAATAGGGAATGAATTCCTTATTCAATAAATGGTGCTGGGATAACTGGCTAGCCATATGCAGAAGATGGAAACTGGACCCTTTCCTTACACCATAAACAAAAATTAACTTGAGATGGATTAACAATTTACATGTAAAATCCAAAAGTATAAAAACTCTGGAAGACAACCTAGGCAATACCATGCAGAACATAGGCACAGGCAAAGATTTCATGACGAAGATGCCAAAAGCAATTGCAACAAAGGCAAAAATTGACAAATGGATCTAATTAAACTAAAAAGCTTCTGCCCAGCAAAAGAAACTATCATCAGAGTGAACAGACAACCTACAGAACGAGAGAAAATTTTTGCGAACTATGAATCCAACAAAGATCTAATATCCTGCATCTATAAGGAACTTAAGCAAATTTACAAGAAAAGAACAAACAACACAATTAACAAGTAGGCAAAGGACATGAACAGACCCTTTCCGAAAGAAGACATACATGCAGTCAGAAATCATATAAAGAAAAGGTCAGCATCACTGATCATTAGAGAAATGCAAATCAAAACTGCAATGAGATACCATCTAACACCAGTCAGAATGGGTATTATTAAAAAGTCAAAAAATAACAGATGCTGGTGAGGTTGCAGAGAAAAAGGAATGCCTATACACTCTTGGGTGGAGTGTAACTTAGTTCAGCCATTGTGGAAGACAGTGTGGTGATTCCTAAAAGACCTAAAGACAGAAATACCAATCAATCCAGCAATCCCATTATTGGGTATATACCAAAAGGAATATAAGTCATTCTGTTACAAAGACACATGCACGCATATGTTCATTGCAGCACTATTCACAATAGCAAAGACATGGAATCAACCTAAATGCTCATCAATGATAGACCAGATAAAGAAAATGTGGTAGATATGCACCATGCAATACTATGCAGCCGTAAAAAAGAATTAGATCATGTACTTTGCAGGGACATGAATGGAACTGAAGACCATTATCCTTAGCAAACTAATGCAGGAACAGAAAACCAAATACTGCATGTCCCCACTTCTAAGTGGGAGATAAATGATGAGAACACAAGGACACATAGAGGAGAACAACACACGGGGGCTGATTGGAGGGTAGAGGGTGGGAGGAGGGAGAGGATCAGGAAAAATAACTAATGGGTACTCGGCTTAATACCTGGGTGACAAAATAATCTGTACATCAAACCCCTATGATACAAGTTTACCTATGTAACAAACCTGCACATGTACTCCTGAACTTAAAAGTTCAAAAAAGATATATCATGCAAAGAGCAACAAGAAGAGAGCTGGAGTGAGCATATTAATATCGGACAAAATAAGAATTACTAGAGAGAAATAAGAGTATTTTATAATGATAAAAGAGTCAATTCATTAGGAAGATATAGCAATTATAAATATATACACCTAAAAAGGTGTGAAAAAAATACACAAAACAAAAACCAACAGAATTGAAGAGTGAAATAACTCAACAAAAGTAGTTAAAGATTTCAATATCTCACTTTCGATGATGGGTAGGACAAGTGGTCAGCAATTCAGGAAGGGTACAGACTTGAACAATGCTACGAACCAACTTGACATAACTGGCATCTCTAGAGCACTTTACCCAATAAGAGCAGAAAATACATTCTTCTAAAGTACATGTGGAACATTCTCCAGGATAAACCATATGCTAGGCCACAAACCAATCCAAATAAATTTGAAAGGATTAAAATCATACTAAGAATGTTCATTGACCACAAAAGAATTAAATTAGAAATCAACAAAAAGTATTTGAGAAATAAAAAATGTTTGAAAATTAAACAACAGTCTTTTAAAGAATACTTGGATTGAAGAAGAAATCACAAGGGAAATTAGAAAATATATTAGAAAAATAATTTTCAACTGAAAGAAAATTAAAACATTTTGAAATTTATGGAGGATCAGAAAAACATAGCGTAAGCGCATTTCACCCTAGTCTTCACTGTTACCACTCCTAAATGCCCTTGATAAAATAAATGAAATGGACTGCAGGCGACTCTGAATGGTGGAGAAAAGAAGGCAAACTATCTAGGGACCTCAGGATTCAAGGAATGATTCATTGGTGAGTTCTCTGAATTATTATTATTATTATTATTATTATTATTGTTATTGTTATTTTACCTCCTGCATGTCCCAGAATGGGCACAGGAGATCTAAATCTGGAAACAACAATGGGCACAGCCAAAAGAAAAAAAGTAAAAGGACAGGCCTGACCTTCTGGGCACAGGTCAGACTTGAATGACAGCACCTTTCTGATACTAGTAGCTCCACTATAGCCAAACACCATGGGAATAACTATGCCCACATCCACACCCCCTGCCAGCACCAGGATTGTGTGAGTGGAGATTTGACTACCATCCAGCCTTGATAATAATGCGCTAGCTCTGCATACTGATTGGCAGGCACCTACAGATGCTGTGAGAGAACATAATTTGTTTGACCACCCTACTCCAACAAGGTGGCTCCATATCTTGGCTGGCAGGTGCTTGCCATATCTTGGCTTGACTGCAGATGCTCTGCTTGAGAAGTGAACCTTTTTATCACCATGCTATGGAAATAAGATGACTCTGTGTATCAGTTGTGGGAATCTGTGGAGGCTATGCCTGAGAGCTGAGCCTGTCTACCATTCTGCCCCAGTAATGAGACTACTCTGCCTACTCACTGGAGGGATCTATGGACACTGTATATAAGAACTAACCCTTTCTACCAGTGCTGACAATGAGACGGCTCCTGATGCTGGCCTACGCGCATCTAAGGAGGCTTAGTATGAGAATGGAGACTATCTACCACCTCACTATGCAACAAGGTGGCTCTGTTTCCTGGATGGCAGGCATCAACAGTGGCTGTACCTGAGAATTAAGCCTGTTACTCTACTGGCCCTGATAATGACATTTCTCTGCTTCTTGGCTAGCAGGAATCTAGAATGCTGTCTATGAGAATAGAGCCTAACATACCACACCAACAATGAGGTGTGGATGAGGAGCTCTGCCTCTCCACTACCCGTGAGTGTCTGCAGATGTGATTTGTGGGAGCATGGCCAGTCTACCATCCAGCCATAGCAGTGATGAAGTGGTTCTGCCTCCCAGGCAGCAGACATCAGCTGAGGCTGTTTGTATGAAGAGAGCTCTCACTACCATGTCAGCCTGGCACAAATATATAATAAGATACGAATATGAATCTAAGTCTCATAATGCTCAAAATGGTCAGGATATAATTGGAGATCACTTATACCAAGAACTGGGAAATCTCCATTTGAATGAGCAAAGATAATCAACAGATGCAAACACCAAGATGGCACAGATATTGGAATTATCCAACAAGGATTTTAAAAGTAACTATCATAAATATGCTTAAATAAGTGCTTAGAAACACATTTGAAATAAATAAAATAGAAAACCTCAGAAAATAAATAAAATACATTGTAAAAAAAGGAAACCCTACAACTGAAAAATACATTTGCCAAAATAAAAAAAAAATTCACTAGGGGACTGTATTAGTCAGGGCTCTCTAAAAGGACAGAACTAATAGGATATATACATATCTATATATCTATATATGGATATATAGATATATATGCACACATACACACATATATATGAAGGGGAGTTTGTTAAGTAGTATTAACTCATACCATCACAAGGTCCCACAATAGGCCATCTGCAAGCTGAGGAGCAAGGAAGCCAGTCTGAGTCCCAAAGTTGAAGAATTTGGAGTCTGATGTTCAAGGGTAGGAAGCATCCAGGATGGGAGAAAGATGTAGGTTGGGAGGCAAAGCCAGTCTAGCCTTTTCACGTTTTTCTGCCTGCTTTATATCCTGGCCACATTGGCAGCTGATTAGATGGTGCCCACCCAGATTAAGGGTGGGTCTGCCTTTCCCAGCCCACTGACTCAGATGTCAATCTCCTTTGGCAACACCCTCACAGACACACACAGGATCAATACTGTGCATCCTTCCATCCAATCAAGTTGATACTCAGTGTTAACCATCACAGGGACTCAATAGCATATGGAGAATACACAGGAAATAGTCAGTGAACTTAAATAAAAATGATCAAATATGAATGACAAAGAGAAAATATATTACAAAAAAGACAAAAAGACACTCAGGAATCTATGAAACAATAACATCTATGCCATTGGACACCCATGAGGAGAAGGGAAAGAAATTAAGGCTGAAAAATATTTTTAAAAATAATAGCTGAAAATGTTCCAAATCAGAGAAAGACATAAACATACAGATTCAATAAGATGAGTGACAGTTTAATGTGTTAAATAGAAATGGCCTCAAGGAAAACAGGTCAAGGGGAAATTCAGCATAGAAGATAAAATACTTTCAGGTTTATAACATGGCAGAGTGAATCCTGGGACACAAGTTAACTGGGTGATGCTTGTCAATGACTGCTATCGGAAATTTCAAACAAGGAAAGTCTGAGAAATTCTCATAGTCTAGAAAAGTTTAAGGAGATATGATGACTAACTATAATGTGGTATCCTGAATTGGATCCTGGAGCATTAGGTAAAAACTTTCGAAATCTGAAAAAAGATGGACTTTAGTTAATAATAATGCATTCATTAGTTGTGATGAATGTATCATAGTACAATGTAAGGTGTTAGCAATAGAGGAAACTGGATACAGGGTATACAGGTTCTCTTTGTACTATCTTTGCAACTTTTCTGTAAATCTAAAACTATCCTAAGATAAAAAGTTTATTTAAAAAATAAAGCAGGCCGGGCGCGGTGGCTCAAGCCTGTAATCCCAGCACTTTGGGAGGCCGAGACGGTTGGATCACGAGGTCAGGAGATCGAGACCATCCTGGCTAACCCGGTGAAACCCCGTCTCTACTAAAAAATACAAAAAACTAGCCAGGCGAGGTGGCGGGCGCCTGTAGTCCCAGCTACTCGGGAGGCTGAGGCAGGAGAATGGCATAAACCCAGGAGGCAGAGCTTGCAGTGAGCCGAGATCTGGCCACTGCACTCCAGCCTGGGCGACAGAACAAGACTCCGTCTCAAACAAAACAAAACAAAACAAAAAAAAACCAAAAACAAAACCAAAAAATAAAGCAAGTGAATCTCAAACAATATAAATCCAAAGAAATCCTTGCCAAGATACATCGTAATCAAACTTCTGAAAACCGAGGACAAAGCAAGATTCTTTAAAGCAACCAGAAAGAAACTATTCATCACCTATAATAGAACAACAATTTGACTGGACTTCTCTTCAGAAATCGTGGCGGCCCGACAAAAGCGACACACAGTGTTTTTCAAGTGCTGAAACAAAAGAACAATCAACCTAGACTTATTTATTTATTTATGTTTTGAGCTAAAATTCACCTTTCTAAATCATTTAAAAGTTAACAATTCAGTGGCTTTTACTATAATCACTATGTTGTGCACTATCAGCACTCTCTAATTCCAGAATAATTTCATCTCCCCATAATGAATCTCTGTACTCATTAAGCAGTCACATCCCATTCTTTCTCCTCTCCGGTCCCCGGAAACCATAAATATGTTTTCTGTCTCTATTAATTTGTGTATTCTGGACATTTCATATAAATGGAATTATACAGTGTGTGGCCTTTGGTGTCTGACTGCTTTCATTTAGTATAATGTTTTCAAGGTTCGTCCATGCAGTGTGTACTGATACTTTACTCCTTTTTTATTGCGTTGAAACTCACTTATTTTATGGCTGAGTAATATTTCATTGCATGGATATATCACTTTTTTTATTCATTCATCAGTTGATAGACACTTAAGTTGTTTCCACCTTTTGGCTATTGTGAATAGTGCTACTATGAACATTCATGGCCATGTTTTTCTTTGAGCATCTGTTTTCAGTTCTCTTGGGTATATACTTAGGAGTGAATTTGCTGGGTTTTAGGCAACTCGTAGTAGGTATAAAGTGTTATCTCATTGTGGAACTTACACTTTGGGTTCTCACCCTATGGATTATAATATATGGTCTAATTTTTTTGTTTTTGAGACAGGGTCTCCCTCTGTTGCCCAGGTTTGAGTGCAGTGGCAAGATCACAGCTCACTATAACCTCAAACTCCTGGGCTGAAGCCATTCTCCTGCCTCAGCCTCCCAAGTAGTTATAGAACTAGAGGTGCACCCCACCATGCCTGGCTAAGTTTTTAATTTTTTGTAGAGATGGGGTCTCACTATGTTGCTCAGGTTGAATGGTCTAAATTTTTGAGAAACAAAAGTAATGTGCATTGTGGGGTTGTGCTTTTTTGCATATGAGCGTACATAGATCTGTCACTGTGTGTTTATGTGTGTGCCTATATATAACTACATGTGTGTGCATGCATGTGGATGAATGTATGTGCACGTGAATATAGGTGGGTGTGTACGTTTGTCTGCCTGTGTGTGCTGGCGAGATTGTGTCTGTGCATGTGTATGTTGTGTCTGTGTTGTGTGTAGTTTCCCTGAGGGTATCACTTTTCATTGGTAGCTACATTGAGTTGGAAAATTGCTGCAAGACTGACTGAAGGATAGCATGATCTTTTTAAGAAAACCTGTAGTACATTTAAATTCAACAGACTTTAAATGTAATTACATTTTCAGCTACATGTGTATTAGCATAAACCATAGAATTTTCTTCAAGTGGGCCCCTAATTTACAAAACTGAATAAGGGGGCTGACCTGAGCCAATACCTTTCAACTGGTGTAGCTCCAAATGTCTTATAGATGGTCCTGATAAAATACCAGAGATACTATAGCAGAATCTATGAAGTTTTTCCTGACAGTTTCCCTCATGATTTGGCTCTCTGTTTGTCTGTTATTGGTGTATAGGAATGCTTGTGATTTTTGCACATTGATTTTGTATCCTGAGACTCTGCTGAAGTTGTTTATTCTTGCTGCCTTAACACTTAGGACTACCTGTGAAAAAGAATGCCTCTGAAATTAATCATTTGTTTCAGGATCAAAATAACTGGTGAAAAAAAAAAAAAAAAGAATGCAACATCTTTTAACCTTTTTTTTTTTTTTTTCAAGCAAAGACCTAAGTTTCCAAGGCCACTGTAACTTCAGTATCTAAAAATGTTAAACCTATTTCTGTGATGCATGAGGCATTTACAGGAGGGACATCTGTTACCCTTTGTTTATTTTTGTTATTTACATTCAGTAAGATAATCTCTTTTTTAGTGTATAGTTCTTTGAGTTTTGACAAATGCATAGAGTTGTGTAAATACCATCTCAATCAAGATACAGAGCAGTCTGCTCAACCCAAAATATTACCTCATCCTACCTCTTTATAGTTACCCTAGGTAACCAGTTATCTGTTTTCTGTCCCTTTGGCTTTATCTTTTCCATAACGTCATAGAATGAAATTGTAACATAGGTAACCCTTTGAATCTGACTTCTTTCACTTAGAAAAATGCATTTGAGATTCACCCAGCTTGTTGCATGTATCTATAGTTAGCTTCTTTTTATTGCCAAGATTTCAGTTTATGGGCATACCACAGTTTGCTTATCCATTCACCTATTTAAGGACATTTGGATTGTTTCTAGTTTGAGGTTATGATGAATAACTGCTATAAACATCCATGTACAGACTTTTTGTGGGAACATGTTCCTTTTTGTGAGAACATGTTTTCGTTTCTCTAAATACTTAGAAGTGGGATTACTGTGTCATATGGTAAGTGTATTTTTAAAAATTAATAGATTTTATGTTTCAGAGTTTTTTAGGTTTATAGAAATATTGAGCATAAAGTACAGAGTTCCCTTATATCCCAACTCCTCCCTTCCCCCCTCAAATTTTACCCTATTATTAATATCTTCCAAAGATGTGGTATATTTGTTACAATCGAAGAACCAATATTGATATATTACTAATAACTGAAGTCCATAGTTTAAGGATCACTCCTTGTGTTGTATGGTTCTATGGGTTTTCACAAATGAATGTCATATAGTTGGGCTCATATGCTGTGTAGCCTTTCCAGACTGACTTCTTTCACTTAGTAATATGCAAGTAAGATTCCTTTGTGTCTTTAGTGGCTTGATAGCTCATTTCCTTCTATCATTGAATAATACTCCACTATACAGATATTCTACAGTTTGTTTCTGCATTCACTTATTGAAGGGCATATTGGTTGCTTCTAATTTTTAAATTTATTATTATTTTTTATTATACTTTAAGTTCTGGGATACATGTGCAGAACGTGCAGGTTTACTACATAGGTATACACGTGCAATGGTGGTTTGCTGCACCCATCAACCTGCATCTACATTAGTTATTTCTCCTAATGCTAACCCTCCCCTAGCCCCCCAACCCCCGACAGGCCCCGGTGTGTGATGTTCCCCTCCCTATGTCCATGTGTTCTCATTGTTCAACTCCCACTTATGAGTGAGAACATGTGGTGTTTGGTTTTCTGTTCCTGTGTTAGTTTGCTGAGAATGATGGTTTCCAGCTTCACCCATGTCCCTGCAAAGGACATGAATTCATACTTTTTTATGGCTGCATAGTATTCCATGGTGTATATGTACCACATTTTCTTTATCCGGTCTATCACTGATGGGCATTTGGGTTGGTTCCAAATCTTTGCTATTGTGAATAGTGCTGCAATAAACACAGGTGTGCGTGTGTCTTTATAGTAGAGTGATTTATAATCCTTTGGCTATATACCCAGTAATGGAATTGCTGGTTCAAATGGTATTTCTGGTTCTAGATCCTTGAGGAATGACCACACTATCTTCCACAGTGGTTGAACTAATTTACACTCCCACCAACAGTGTAAAAGCATTCCTATTTCTCCACATCCTCTCCAGCATCTGTTGTTTCCTGACTTTTTAATGATCGTCATTCTAGCTGGCATGAGATGGTATTTCATTGTGGTTTTGATTTGCATTCCTCTAAAGACCAATGATGATTAGCTTTTTTTCATATGTTTGTTGGCTCCATAAATGTCTTCTTTCTGGCAGTGTCTGTTCATATCCTTCACTCACTTTTTGATGAGTTATTTTTTTCTTGTAAATTTGTTTAAGTTCTTTGTAGATTCTGAATATTAGCTCTTTGTCAGATGGCTAGATTGCAAAAATTGTCTCCCATTCTGTAGGTTGCCTGTTCACTGTGATGATAGTTTCTTTGCTGTGCAGAAGCTCTTTAGTTTAATTAGATCCCAATTGTCAATTTTGCCTTTTGTCGCCATTGCTTTTGGTGTTTTAGTCATGAAGTCTTTGCCAATGCTTATGTCCAGGATGGTATTGCCTAGGTTTTCTTCTAGGGTTTTTATGGTTTTGGGTCTTACATTTCAGTCTTTAATCCATCTTGAATTAATTTTTGTATAAGGTGTAAAGAAGGGGCCCACTTTCAGTTTTCTGCATATGGCTAGCCAGTTTTGTCAACATCATTTATTAAATAGGGAATCCTTTCCCCATTACTTGTTTTTGTCAAGTTTGTCAAAGATCAGATGGTTCTAGATGTGTGGCATTATTTCTGAGGCCTCTGTTCTGTTCCATTGGTCTATGTATCTGTTTTGGTACCAGTACCATGCTGTTTTTGTTACTGTAGCCTTGCAGTATAATTTGAAGTCAGGTAGCATGATGCCTCCAGCTTTGTTCTTTTTGCTTTGGATTGTCTTGGCAATATGGGCTCTTTTATGGTTCCATATGAACTTTAAAGTAGTTTTTTCCAATTCTGTGAAGAAAGTCAGTGGTAGCTTCATGGGGATAGCATTGAATCTATAAATCTCCATGGGCAGTATGGCCATTTTTATGATATTGATTCTTCCTATCCATGAGCATGGAATGTTCTTTCATTTGTTTGTCTCCTCTTTTATTTCGTTGAGCAGTGGTTTGTAGTTCTCCTTGAAGAGGTCCTTCACATCCCCTGTAAGTCAGATTCCTAGGTATTTTATTCTCTTAGAAGCAATTGTGAATGGGATTTCCCTCATGATTTGGCTCTCTGTTTGTCTACTATTGGTGTATAAGAATGCTTGTGATTTTTGAACATTGATTTTGTATCCTGAGACTTTGCTGAAGTTGTTTATCAGCTTAAGGAGATTTTGGGCTGAGATGATGGGGTTTTCTAAAAATACGATCATGTCATCTGCGAAAAGAGACAATTTGGCTTCCTCTCTTCCTATTTGAATACTTTTATTTCTTTCTCTTGCCTGATTGACCTGGCCAGGACTTCCAATACTATGTTGAATGGGAGTGGTGAGAGAGGGCATCTTTGTCTTGTGCCAGTTTTCAAAGAGAATGCTTCCAGCTTTTGCTCATTCAGTATGATATTGGCTGTGGGTTTGTTATAAACAGCTCTTATTATTTTGAGATATGTTCCATCAGTACCGAATTTATTGAGAGTTTTTAGCATAAAGGGCTGCTGAATTTTGTCGAAGACCTTTTCTGAATCTATTGAGATAACTATGTGTTTTTGATCATTGGTTCTGTTTATGTGATGGATTATGTTTATTGATTTGCATATGTTGAACCAGCCTTGGATCCCAGGAATGAAGCTGACTTGATTTTGGTGGATAAGCTTTTTGAGGTGCTGCTGGATTCAGTTTGCCAGTATTTTATTGAGGATTTTTGCATCGATGTTCATCAGGGATATTGGCCTGAAATTTTCTTTTTTTGTTGTGTTTCTGACAGGTTTTGGTGTCAGGATGATGCTGGCCTCATAAAACGAGTTAGGGAGGAGTCCCTCTTTTTCTATTGATTGGAATAGTTTCAGAAGGAATGGTACCAGCTCCTCTTTGTACCTCTGGTAGAATTTGGCTGTGAATCCATCTGATCCTGGGCTTTTTTTGATTGGTAGGTTATTAATTACTGTGCCAATTTTAGAACTTGTTATTGGTCTATTCAGGGATTCAACTTCTTCCTGGTTTAGTCTTGGGAGGGTGTATGTGTCCAGGAATTTATGCATTTCTTCTAGATTTTCTAGTTTATTTGTGTAGAGGTGTTTATAGCATTCTCTGATGGGAGTTTGTATTTCTGTGGGATCAGTGGTGATATCTCCTTTATCATTTTTTATTGTGTCTATTTGATTCTTCTGTCTTTTCTTCTTCATTAGTCTGACTAGCGGTCTATCTATTTTGTTAATCTTTTAAAAAAAAAAACCCGCTCCTGGATTCATTGATTTTTTTGAAGGGTTTTTTGTGTCTCTATCTCCTTCAGTTCTGCTCTGATCTT
The DNA here is from genome assembly GCF_037993035.2 of Macaca fascicularis. Lineage (NCBI taxonomy): Eukaryota > Metazoa > Chordata > Mammalia > Primates > Cercopithecidae > Macaca > Macaca fascicularis. The sequence goes on along the minus strand of NC_088395.1, from coordinate 46,204,162 downwards.
AGTTATTTCTTGTCTTCTGCTAGCTTTTGAATTTGTTTGCTTTGCTTCTCTAGTTATTTTAGTTGTGATGTTAGGGTGTCAATTTTAGATCTTTCCTGCTTTCTCCTGTGGGTATTTAGTGCTATAAATTTCCCTCTAAACACTGCTTTAGCTTTGTCCCAGAGATTCTGATATGTTGTATCTTTGTTCTCATTGGTTTCAAAGAACTTATTTATTTCTGCCTTCATTTCATTATTTACCCAGTAGTCATTCAGGAGCAGATTGTTCAGTTTCCATGTAGTTGTGTGGTTTTGAGTGAGTTTCTTAATCCTGAGTTCTAATTTGATTGCACTGTGGTATGGGAGACTGCTTGTTATGATTTCTCTTCTTTTGCATTAGCTGAGGAGTGTTTTACTTCCAATTATGTGGTCAGTTTTAGAATAAATGTGATGTGGTGCTGAGAAGAATGTATATTCTGTGGATTTGGGGTGGAGAGTTCTGTAAATGTCTATTAGGTGTGCTTGGTGCAGAGCTGAGTTCAATTCCTGAATATCCTTGTTAATTTTCTGTCTTGTTGATCTGTCTAATATTGACAGTGGGGAGTTAAAGTCTCCCACTATTATTGTGTGGGAGTCTAAGTCTCTTTGTAGGTCACTAAGAACTTGCTTTATGAATCTGGGTGCTCCTGTATTGGGTGTATAAATATTTAGGATAGTTAGGTCTTTTTGTTGAATTGATCTCTTTACCATTATGTAATAGCCTTTTTTGTCTTTTTTGATCTTTGCTGGTTTAAAGTCTGTTTTATCAGAGACTAGGATTGCAACCCCTGCTTTTTCTGCTTTCCATTTGCTTGGTAAATATCCTTCCATCCCTTTATTTTGAGCCTATGTGCGTCTTTGCACATGAGATGGGTCTCCTGAATACAGCACACCAATGGGTCATGACTCTTTATCCGATTTGCCAGTCTGTGTCTTTTAACTGGGGTATTTAGCCCATTTACATTTAAGGTTAATATTGTTATGTGTGAATTTGATCCTGTCATTATGATGCTAACTGATTATTTTGCCCATTTGTTGATGCAGTTTTTTCATAGTGTCGATGGTCTTTACAATTTGGCATGTTTTTGCAGTGAGTGGTACCGGTTTTTCCTTTCCATATTTAGTGCTCCCTTCAGGAGCTCTTGTAAGACAGGCCTGGTGGTGACAAAATTTCTCAGTGTTTGCTTGTCTATAAAAGATTTTATTTCTCCTTTTGCTTATGAAACTTAACTTGGCTGGATATGAATTTCTGAGTTAAAAATTCTTTTAAGAATGTTGAATATTGGCCCCCACTATCTTCTGGCTTGTTGGGTTTCTGCTGAGAGATTTGTTGTTAGTTTAATGGGCTTCCCTTTATGGGTAACCCAATCTTTCTCGCTGGCTGCCCTTAACACTTTTTCCCTTCATTTCAACCTTGGTGAATCTGATGATTATGTGTCTTGGGGTTGCTCTTCTCAAGGAGTATCTTTGTGGTGTTCTCTGTATTTTTGAATTTGAATGTTGGCCTGTCTTGCTAGGTTTGGGAAGTTGTCCTGGATAATATCCTGAAGAGTGTTTTCCGACTCGGTTCCATTCTCCCCATCACTTTCAGGTACACCAATCAAATGTAGATTTGGTCTTTTCACATAGTCCCATATTTATTGGAGGCTTTATTCATTCCTTTTCGTTCTTTTTTCTCTAATCTTGTCTTCATGCTTTATTTCATTAAGTTGATCTTCAATCCCTGATATCCTTTCTTCTGCTTGATTGATTTGGCTATTGATACTTGTGCATGCTTCACAAAGTTCTCATGCTGTGTTTTTCAGCTCCATTAGGTCACTTATGTTCTTCTCTAAACTGGTTATTCTAGTTAGCAATTCCTCTAACCTTTCTTCAAGGTTCTTAGCTTCCTTGAATTGGGTTAGAACATGCTCCTTTACCTTGGAGGAGTTTATTATTACTCACCTTCTGAAGCCTACTTCTGTCAATTCGTCAAACTCGTTCTCCATCCCGTTTTGTTCCTTAGATGGCGAGGAGTTGTGATCCTTTGGAGGAGAAGAGGTGTTCTGATTTTGGTAATTTTCCGTTTTTTTTTTTTTTTCTTTGCACTGTTTTTTCCTCATCTTTGTGGATTTATCTACCTTTGGTCTTTGATGTTGGTGACCTTCGGTTGGGGTGTCTGTGTGGACATCCTTTTTGTTGATGTTCATGCTATTCCTTTCTGTTTGTTAGTTTTCCTTCTAACCATTAGGACCCTCTGCTGCAGGTCTGCTGGAGTTTTCCGGAGGCCCGCTTCTGACCCTGTTTGCCTGGGTATCACCAGTGGAGGCTGCAGAACAGCAAAGATTGCTGCCTGTTCCTTCCTCTGGAAGCTTCATCCCAGATGGGCACCCACCAGATGCCAGCCAGAGTTCTCCTGTATGAGGTGTTTGTCAACCCCTGCTGGGAGGTGTCTCCCAGTCAGGAGGCACAGGGGTCAGAGACTCACTTGAAGAGGCAGTCTGTCCATTAGCGGAGCTCGAGTGCTGTGCTGGGAGATCCGCTGCTCTCTTCAGAGCCAGCAAGCAGGCAGGTTTAAGTCTGCTGAAGCTGCACCCATAGCTGCCCCTTCCCCCAGGTGCTCTGTCCCAGGGAGATGGGAGTTTTATCTATAAGTCCCTGACTGGGGCTGCTGCCTTTTTTTCAGAGATGCCCTGCCCGGAGAAGAGGAATCTAGAGAGGAAGTCTGGCTACAGTGACTTTGCTGAGTTGTGGTGGGCTCCACCCAGTTCGAACTTCCGGGTGGCTTTGTTTACACTGTGAGGGGAAAACCGCCTACTCAAGCCTCAATAACGGCAGACGCCCCTCCCCCAGCAACCTCAAGTGTCCCAGGCTGACTTCAGGCTGTTGTGCTGGCAGTGAGAATTTCAAGCCAGTGGATCTCAGCTTGCTGGGCTCCGTGGGGGTGGGATCTGTTGAGCTAGATCACTTGGCTCCCTGATTTCAGCCCCCTTTCCAGGAAGGTTCTGTCTCACTGGCATTCCAGGCACTACTGGGGTATGAAAAAAAAAAAAAAAAAAAACAAACTCCTGCAGCTAGTTCTGTGTCTGCCCAAACAGCCACCCAGTTTTGTGCTTGAAACCCAGGGCCCTGGTAGCACAGGCACCCGAGGGAATCTCCTGGTCTGTGGGTTGTGAAGACCATGCGAATAGCATACTATCCAGGCTGGAATGCACCATTCCTTATGGCACAGTCCTTTACGGCTTCCCTTGGCTAGGGGAGGGACTTCCCTGACCCCTTGTGCTTCCCACGTGAGGCGATGCCCCATCCTGCTTCGGCTCACCCTCCATGGGCTACAGTGCACTCACTGTCTAACCAGTCTCAATGATATGAGCCAGGTACCTCAGTTGGAAATGCAGAAACCACTCACCTTCTGCATTGATCTCACTGGGAGCTGCAGACTGGAGCTGTTCTTATTCAGCCATCTTGCCAGCCACCCATTGCTTCTAATTTTGATGACTATGAATAAAGATGCTATAAACATTAATGTACAGGTTTTTGCATGGACGTAAGTTTTCAGCTCATTTGGGCAAATAGCCAGAAGCACAACTGTTGGTAAGACTATTTAGTGTTGTAATAAGCTTCCAAACTATATTCCAAAGTGGCTGTTCAATTTTGCATATGTAACAGTTTCACTGCCCTAAATATCCTTTGTGCTCCACATACTCATCCCTTTCCCACCCCCTAAACCTGTAGCAACCACTCAACTTTTCAGTCTCCAGAGTTTTGCCATTTCCAGATGTTATACAATTGGAATAATACAGTATATAGCCTTTTCAGATTGGCTTCTTTCACTTAGTAATGTGCATTTGAGGTTCCTCCATGTCTTTTCATGCCTTGGTAGCTCATATCTTTTTAGTGTTAAATAAAATTTCATTGTACCACAGTTTATCCACTTACCTACTGAAAAATATCTTGGTTGCTTCCAAGTGCTGGCAATTCTGAATGCAGCTGCTATAAACATCCATGTACAGGTTTTTGTGTGACCCACATTTTTAACTCATTTAGGTAACTAGCTAGAAGCATGATTGTTGCATTGTTTGGTAAGGGTATGCTTAGTTTTGTAAGAAACTGTCACATTGTCTTCCAAAGTGGCTGTACCACTTTGCATGCCCACCAGCAATGAGAGTTCTTGTTGCTCCACATCCTCACCAGCAGTTAGTGTTGTCAGTGTTTCGGGTTTTCACTGTTTTAATAGGTATATAGTGGTATCTCATTGCTGTCTTAATTTGGAATTTTCTAGTGACATATGATGTCAAGCACCTTTTTATATGGTTGCTTTGCAAGATGCATACCTTCTTCATTGAGGTGTCTGCTATATACTGTATGGTTTCAACTATATGACATTCTGGAAAAGGCAAAACTATAGAGACAGTAAAAAGATCAGTGGTTGCCAGGGTTTGGGGAAAGGGAGCAATAAATAGGCAAAGCACAGAGGATATTTAGGGCAATGAAACTATTCTGTATATACAACACTGCTATGCTATTACCCTACTATACTACACCTATACTATACTATACTATACTATACTATACTATACTATACTATACTATGCTGGTGGATGGATACATGTCATTATACATTTGTCAAAATATATGGCATATACAAAACCAAAAGTGAACCCTAACGCAAACTATGGACTTTGGATGGTAATGATGTGTCAAAGTAGGTTCATTGATTGTAACTAGTGGGGGATGTTGATAGTGGTGGAGGCCGTGCAAGTGTGGAGGTAAGGGAGTATATGGGAACTTTGCACTTTCTGCTCAATTTTGCTGTGAACTTAAAATTGCTCTAAAAAAATAAAATCTATTTTTAAAAAAGTTATTCCTCCCCCCAATCCATTGAGGTTATCCATTATATTAACAGATTTAGGAAGGAAAAGACACACAATGCTATGAATTGAAAATCATGTAAGTTTTTGACAAATTAAAATCACCATAAGATACCATTATATACCAATTAGAATGGCTAAAATAAAAATATTATTAATTCCAAATGGTGGTGAGGATGTGGGGCAACTGAATCTTTCATACACTGCTGTTGTCATAGCACTCTGACAGTTTCTTATAAAACTAAACATACAGTTATCATATCACCCAGCAATTGCACTCTTGATCATTTATCATTAAAAAATAAAAAGAAAATGTATGTTCACAAAAAATCTTGTACATGAATATCAGATTTATTTATAACAGACAAACACTGGAAACAACCCAGCTGTCCTTCAGATAAATTCATGGTTAGACAAACAGTGGTACAGTCATATACATCCTGGAATACTACTCATCAATAGAAAGGAACAAGCTATTGATATATGCAGCAAATTGAATGAATCTTCAAGGAACTATACTGAGTCAAAGAAGCCAGACCCAAAGGCTACATACTGTGTGATTCTATTTGTATGTTATTCTGAAATAGAGAAACCTATAAAGATGGATAATTCATCAGTGGTTGCCAGGAGTTGGGGGTGTAGGGGGAGGAGATGTGACTATAAAGGAATTGCAGGAGGGAGTTGTCAAATTATAACATTTTATTCCTAGTTCTACTCCTCCTCATCTATCACCTTCTCCTCCACCCTTCCTATGTGTTACTTAAAGAATAACTATTCATCCAGCCTTCTCTAGACTTCCACCCCACCTCCACCCCTAGTTTGGTTCAGGGAGGGTATCAATTCTTCCACAAGCTTATCTCTGGTTTGTGGCAGGTAGCAGCAGTGTGACATGCGTGTATGATGCAAGGGGTGACCACTCATTTTCACTTTATGTTGTGTTGACAATTACTTTGCAATTCTACCTTTGTCTCATCCCTACTTTTGCATTAATACTAACTTTTGATTTGGGGTCTAGCCTATTTTCTTCATTTGTTTTTGGTACTTGTTTTTATTACAGTGTGACCAGGGCCTACTCCTGGAAAAGGAGTTAATCTCACTATGCAAATCTATTCCTTTCCTCCCCCACCAAAATAGCTTAATTTAATTCTGAGAATAATGGGTAAAATGACTAGTGGAAAGGAGGTTATTTTCTTGGATGTAAATCTGAAGTAAACTTGCAGTAATCACAGCTTCAAAGACTAGAAGACAAAGAGCAAGATTTTTAGTGGTATAATAGCGCTCTTTTTGATTTTGCTGATGCCAGATGACAACACACCTTTCTTAGTAAAATGGTACTTATTTCTGTTCATATTATTCTCAAAAGGAATGTATCCATAAAGATGGGGGTATTTAGTTAAATAAATAATTTATTTATTCCATTGTAAATGTACAGCTATTTAGAAAATTTATGAAATATGTTTGTGTTTCTTTATCTTGAAAAATCTGAGGAGTGTATCTCTCTAACTGTATACTTTCAGTACAATTTTTATCATTTGATTAACCACAACAAATGGTGTAATATAGGCTCACTGGGTTTTGTTATATTTGTTATATTTTCACGAAACCTTGAATTTAACACTAAACAATATAAAAGAGAAGGTAAGTACGACCCATTCTGACTATTCACAGCATGTCAGGTACCATGGAGAAGGTCACAAGTGCACTAGTAGCTAATTCAAGGACCCTTTCTTTGAGAAGATAAGGCTAGTAAATAGGTGCATATTTTATTCCTTTTCTTAGTTGGAAAACATACATTTCTTACTTCTTTCCCAAGCTTGGCTCCCAGGCCTGTTTGCCTCTCACTCCATCCTTACCCCTTCTAGTCAAAGTGTTACCAGTTGTATTCAGGGTAAGGAGAACTTAGTCTTAACCAATATACAACTTGAGGTGGTAAAAATATGTCTAAGTTAGATGGTAAGAAAGAGGGGCAAATATTCAGAGAAAAAGGCGGTATATTGTCACCAAATTCCAGTCAATCAATAAAATCTCTCATCTGGTGAATGCACAGAGAATCTATGATAATGTTCTAAGGCACCTCTAAAATGGAGTCAAGAAGATGAAGAGGATTCCCAAAGAATATGCTGAAGGAGTAATCAGGCATAAGGCAGAAACTATAGACAATCGTTACAGTCGAGTTATATTCTAACACGAAATGTGGTAAAATGGGACAGATGCAGTGGCTCATGTTTGTAATCCCAGCACATTGGGAGGCCAAGGCAGGAGGATGGCTTGAGCCCAGGAGTTCAAGAGCAGCCTGGGCAATAGAGTGAGACCCCATCTCTACAAAAAACTTTAAAAAATGGCTCAGTGTGGAGTCATACACCTGTAATCCTAGCTATTCGGGAGGCTGAAGTAGGAGGATTGCTTGAGCCCAACATTTCAAGGCTGCAGTGAGCAGAGGTCATTCCACTGCACTCCAGCCTGGGTGACAGAGCGAGACCTCGTCTCTTAAAAAAAATGTGTTAGGCCAGGCACGGTGGCTCACGCCTATAATCCCAGCACTTTGGGAGGCTTAGGCGAGTAGATCACGAGGCCAAGAGATCAAGATCATCCTGGCCAACATGGTGAAACCCCATCTCTACTAAAAATACAAAAATTAGTCAGGCGTGGTGGTGGGTGCCCGTAGTCCCAGCTACTTGGGAGGCTGAGGCAGGAGAATCACTTGAACCCAGGAGGTGGAGGTTGCAGTGAGCCGAGATTGCACCACAGCACTCCAGCCTGGTGACAGAGTGAGATTCCATCTAAAAAAAAAAAAAAAAAGTGTTAAAATGGTCACAGTGTTCCTATATGGAGTCAGACATTGCCCTAATTATTAATGAGAATCAGTTTGGGAAGCAAACAAATATCATGTTGGAATTTTAACTATAAAATCTTGCCAGAGAACCTGCAGGCTTTGACATTAAAGAGGTAGGTACAGATCTTGGGGAAGAACAGAGGCCCATATATTCACTCACATTTGGCATATGAAGGAAAGGCACAGAGTCATTGACAAAGGTTCAAGTAAAGACGTAGTACATTTTGTTTACAAAAGGTTATAAAGGGAGATTCTCATAGGATACAAGGGAGTGGTAATCTTTTCCAGTGGGCATAAGGCAAAGGAAATATTTTCTTAGATAGGAAGGGAAAGGGAATCTGGAAACCCCATTCTTTTTTCTTTTCCTCACAATCTATGATACCAAAAGTCTACAAATTTTGAAACGGGAAAGAGAACCTCAAGTTCAATATAATTAAATCATTAAATGTCCCTGGCATCTGTGATCACATGGTAACTGCTAAAAAGTGATGGCATCCCAACCCTTTTTATAGATTATTTTTTCTCATTATTTTCAGCTCAAACTCTACAAATATCACAAAAACCTGCAATTACAGTAGTACCATAAAAATATAAAGTTGACAAAGTCTTCTGTTAGAACAGATGGGCCTCTAGAGTTCCAACCAATGCAGATTAAAAGCTATTATAAAGTATAAAATCAGGCCATTGTGAATTTCAGTTGGGCTTTTAACAAAAAAGCTCTGCTTCATGTGGTCTTGTTGATCTGTAGAGTCTGCAGCTCTGCACTGCATGGAGATTAAACTTTATCTGGTTGATGTTTCAGTATTTATATGGTTCATTACAGAAAGCAGAAAATATATGTAATTCTCAAATAGAGGATATCTCTTCATAGGTTTCCAGGGTATATAATATAGTAGATTGTTATTTTGTTTGGCAGCCCTAAATCTGAACACCCTTTCTAAGTCTGGTAGATAAACAAATTGTGAGTTTTGGTGGGAGGGAGAGCTATCTCTCTCTGTGGGAACTGAAAATGCCAGATACTTTTTAGTCTCCCTTAAAGTTTTGATACAGGGATGTGACCTGGAGTCAGACAATTATTTGCAGCCACAGTGGATGTTAAATCCAGGGTAAATGATGAAAACAATCAGAATCACACAGACCTCCAATTAACATTCCTTAGTGATTCCTTGCTTTGAAACCCCTTTTGGATCTAAACACATAGCAATGATGCATAAGATACAAAAAGTAAAAATAAAAAAGAATGTAGTTGAGATCAAATGCAAGATATATGTATTTGTGAACCGGGGATGGGCTGAGCCTTGCTGAACTCAAAACCTAAGAACAGGCAATAGTATTCAGAAATTTAGCTCCTGTATGGCCATGGAGACGAGAGTAATTCATAAAAGACATGGAAAACAGATGCAGACTCACAGTGTAAAGCAATGGGTCAGGGGAATCAGGTCTCAACTCATCCCCTCTGAAAGGGGCTTAAAGAAATTACTCCAAATGTTGCCTAGGAGAACTAGAGTGAAGAACCCAGAACTAGAATAATGCTGCAGGTCCAGGAAGGTAAAAGAATAGATATGCCATGTTGAAACCTGGGCCTGAACTAAGCCACCTGCTGGCCTTTACTGAATCTGTCAGGTCCTTAAGATCACTATGAGACAAAGCCTCCCAAAAGTTATTATTAGACCTAGCTTTGAATGAAAAGTACAGAGGGACAAGAATAAGCAACTGTCAAAATGAAAGGGGGAGAACAGATGGGAGTAAAAGAAAGAAAACTGAGGCTACAAACAAAAACTCCAAAATGCAAGAATAAGTCTAAGACTATGAAAAAAATCAATAAAACAAATAATTGAAACAGAAATTTACTGCACAAGAAATTATTTTTGGATTCCGTTCCAAGATGGCCGAATAGGAACAGCGTCCATCTACAGCTCCCAGCATGATTTCTGCATTTCCAATCGAGGTACCTGGTTCATCTCATTGGTATTGGTTGGACAGTGGGTGCAGCCCATGGAGGGTGAGCTGAAGCAGGGTGGGGCGTCACCTCATCCGGGAAGCACAAGGGATAAAGGGATTTCCCTTTCCTAGCTAAAAGAAGCCGTGACAGATGGTACCTGGAAAAATGGGACACTTCTGCCCAAATACTGCGCTTTTCCAACAGTCTTAGCAAATGGCACACCAGGAGATTATATCCCGTGTCTGGCTTGGCAGGAGTCTTGCTTACTGCTAGTGCAGCAGTCTGAGATCAACCTGCAAGGTAGCAGTCTGGCAGGGGGAGGGGCATCTGCAATTGCTAAGGCTTGAGTAGGTAAACAAAGCAGCTGGGGAAGCTTGAACTGGGTGGAGCCCATTGTAGCTCAACAAGGCCAGCTCTCTCTGTAGTCTCCGCCTCTGAGGGCAGGGCATAGCTGAAGAAAAGGCAGCAGAAACTTCTGCAGACTTAAACGTCCCTGTCTGACAGCTCTGAAGAGAGCAGTGGTTCTCCCAGCAAGGTGTCTGAGCTCAGAGAACAGATAGACTGCCTCCTCATGTGGGTCCCTGACCCCCGTGTAGCCTAACTGGGAGACACCTCCCAGTAGGGGTCAATTCACACCTCATACAGGCGAGTGCCCCTCTGGGACGAAGCTTCCAGAGGAAGGATCAGGCAGCAATATATGCTGTGCTGCAATATTTGCTGTTCTGCAGCCTCCGTTGGTGATACATAGGCAAACAGGGTCCGGAGTGGAACTCCAGCAAACTCCAACAGACCTGCAGCCGAGGGACCTGACTGTCAGAAGGAAAACTAACAAACAGAAAGGAATAGCATCAACATTAACAAAAGGGACATCCACACCAAAACCCCATCTGTAGGTAGGTCACTATCATCAAAGACCAAAGGTAGAGAAAACCACAAAGATGGAGAGAAACCAGAGCAGAAAAGCTGAAAATTCCAAAAACCAGAGTGCCTCTTCTATTCCAAAGGATCACATTGGGATTGGTTGGACAGTGGGTGCAGCCCATGGAGGGTGAGCTGAAGCAGGTGGGGGCATCACCTCACCCGGGAAGCGCAAGGGGCAAAGGGAATTCCCTTTCCTAGCCAAAAGAAGCCATGACAGATGGTACCTAGAAAAATGGGATGCTCCTGCCCAAATACTGGGTGGAGAATGACTTTGGAACAAAGCTGGATGGAGAATGACTTTGACAAGCTGGCAGAAGTAGTCTTCAGAAGATTGGTAATAACAAACTTCTCCGAGCTAAAAGAGGCTGTTTGAACCCATTGCAAGGAAGCTAAAAACCTTGAAAACAGATTAGATGAATGACTAACTAGAATAAACAGTGTAGAGAAGACCTTAAATGACCTAATGGAGCTGAAAACCATGGCATGAGAACTACGTGATGCATGCACAAGCTTCAACAGCCAATTTGATCAAGTAGAAGAAAGAGTATCAGTGATTGAATATCAAATGAATGAAATAAAGTGAGAAGAGAAGTTTAGAGAAAAAAAGAGTAAAAGGAAACGAGCAAAACCTCCAAGAAATATGGGACTACATGAAAAGACCAAATCTACGTCTGATTGGTGTACCTGAAAGTGATGGGGAGAATGGAACCAAGTTGGAAAACACTCTGCAAAATATTATCCAGGAGAACTTCCCCAACCTAGCAAGGCATGCCAACATTCAAATTCAGGAAATACAGAGAACACCACAAAGATACTCCTTGAGAAGAGCAACCCCAAGACACATAATTGTCAGATTCACTAAGGTTGAAATGAAGGAAAAAATGTTAAGGGCAGCCAGAGAGAAAGGTCAAGTTACCCACAAAGGGAAGCCCATCATACTAACAGTGGATCTCTCGACAGAAACTCTACAAGCCAGAAGAGAGTGGGGGCCAGTATTCAACATTCTTAAAGAAAAGAATTTTCACCCTAGAATTTCATATCCAGCCAAACTAAGCTTCATAAGTGAAGGTGAAATAAAATCCTTTACAGACAAGCAAACACTGAGAGATTTTGTCACCACCAGGCCTGCCTTACAAGAGCTCCTGAAGGAAGCACTAAGCATGGAAAGGAACAACCAGTACCAGCCACTGCAAAAACATGCCAAATTATAAAGACCATTGGTACTAGGAAGAAACTGCATCAACTAATGGGCAAAATAACCATCTAGCATCATAATGACAGGATGAGATTCACACATAACAATATTAACCTTAAATGTAAAAGGGCTAAATGCCCCAATTAAAAGACAACCCTGGCAAATTGGATAAAGAGTCAAGACCCATCAGTGTGCGGTATTCAGGAGACTCATCTCATGTGCAGAGACACACATAGGCTCAAAATAAAGGAATGGAGGAAGATATACCAAGTAAATGGAAAGAAAAAAAAAAGCAGGGGTTGCAATCCTAGTCTCTGATAAAACAGATTTTAAACCAACAAAGATCAAAAGATCAAAGAAGGCCATTACATAATGTTAAAGGGATCAATGTAATAAGAGCTAACTATCCCAAATATATATGCACCCGATACAGGAGTACCCAGATATATAAAGCAAGTGCTTAGAGACATACAAAGAGACTTAGACTCCCACACAGTAATAAGGGGAGACTTTAACACCCCACTGTCAATACTAGACAGATCAACGAGACAGAATGTTAAAAAGGATATCCAGGACTTGAACTCAGCTCTGCACCAATCAGACCTAATAGACATCTACAGAACTCTCCAACCCAAATCCACAGAATATACATTCTTCTCAGCACCACATCACATTTATTCCAAAATTGACCACATAGTTGGAAGTAAAGCACTCATCAGCAAATGTAAAAGAACAGAAATCACAACAAACTGTTTCTCAGAGCAGAGTGCAATCAAATTAAAATTCAGGATTAAGAAACTCACTCAAAACCACACAACTACATGGAAACTGAACAACCTGCTCCTGAATGACTACCGAGTAAATAACAAAATGAAGGCAGAAGTAAAGATGTTCTTTGAAACCAATGAGAACAAAGACACAGCGTACCAGAATCTCTCGGAAACATTTAAAGCAGTGTGTAGAGGGAAACTTATAGCACTAAAAAGGTGCACAAGAGAAAGTAGGAAAGATCTAAAATCGACACCCTAACATCACAATTAAAAGAACCAGAGAAGCAAGAGCAAACAAATCAAAAGCTAGCAGAAGGCAAGAAATAACTAAGAGCAGAACTGAAGGAGATAGAGACACAAAAAACCCTTCAAAAAAATCAATGAATCCAGGAGCTGGTTTTCTGAAAAGATCAATAAAATAGATAGAATGCTAGCAAGACTAATAAAGAAGAAAAGAGAGAAGAATCAAATAGACGCAATAAAACATGATAAAGGGGATATCACCACCGATCACACAGAAATACAAACTCCTATCAGAGAATACTATAAAGACCTATACACAAACAAACTGGAAAATCTAGAAGAAATGGATAAATTCCTGGACACATACACCCTCCCAAGACTAAACCAGGAAGAAGTCGAATCCCTGAATAGACCAATAACAGGCTCTGAAATTGAGGAAATAATTAATAGCCTACCAACCAAAAAAGGTCCAGGACCAGATGGATTCACAGCCAAATTCTACCAGAGGTACAAAGGGGAGCTGGTACCATTCCTTCTGAAACTATTCCAATCAATAGAAAAAGAGGGAATGCTCCCTAACTCATTTTATAAGGCCAGCATCATCCTGATACCAAAGCCTGGCAGAGACACAACAAAAAAAGAGAATTTTAGATCAAAATCCCTGATGAACATTGATGCAAAAATCCTCAGTAAAACACTGGCAAATCGAATCCAGGAGCACCTCAAAAAGCTTATCCACCATGATCAAGTCAGCTTCATCCCTGGGATGCAACGCTGGTTCAACATATGCAAATCAATAAACATAATCCATCACATAAACAGAACTAAAGATGAAAACCACATGATTATCTCAATAGATGCAGAAAAGGCCTTTGACAAAACTCAACAGCCCTTCATGCTAAAAACTCTCAATAAACCAGGTATTGATGGAACATATCTCAAAATAATAGGAGCTATTTATGACAAACCCACAGCCAATATTACACTGAATGGGCCAAAACTGGAAATATTCCCTTTGAAACCTGGCATAAGACAGGGATGCCCTCTCTCACCACTCCTATTGAATATAGTGTTGGAAGCTCTGGCCAAGTCAATCAGGCAAGAGAAAGAAATAAAGGGTATTCAATTAGGAAAAGAAGAAGTCAAATTTTCCCTGTTTGCAGATGACATGACTGTATATTTAGAAAACCCTATTGTCTCAGACCAAAATCTCCTTAAGGTGATAAGCAACTTCAGCAAAGTCTCAGGATATAAAATCAATGTGCAAAACTCACAAGCATTCCTATACACCAATAACAGACAGAGAGCCAAATCATGAGTGAACTGTCATTCACAATTGCTACTAAGAGAATAAAATACCTAGGAATCCAACTTAAAAGGGATGTAAAGGACCTCTTCAAGGAGAACTACAAACTTCTGCTCAGTGAAATAAAAGAGGACAGAAACAAATGGAAGAACATTTCATGCTCATGGATAGGAAGAATCAATATTGTGAAAATGGCCATACTGCCCAAGGTAATTTATAGATTCAATGCCATTCCCATCAAGCTACCAATGACTTTCTTCACAGAATCGGAGAAAACTACTTTAAAGTTCATATGGAACCAAAAAAGAGCCTGCATTGCCAAGATAATCCTAAGCCAAAAGAACAAAGCTAGAGGTATCACGCTACCTGACTTCAAACTATACTACAAGGCTACAGTAACCAAAACAGCATGGTACTGGTACCAAAACAGAGATATAGACCAATGGAACAGAACAGAATCCTTAGAAATAACACTACACATCTACGACCATGTGATCTTTGACAAACCTGACAAAAACAAGCAATAGAGAAAGGATTCCCTATTTAATAAATGGTGCTGGGAAAACTGGCTAGCCATATGTAGAAACTGAAACTGAATTCCTTCCTTAAACCTTATACAAAAATTAACTCAAGATGGATTAAAGACTTAAATGTTAGACCTAAAACCATAAAAACTAGAAGAAAACCTAGGCAATACTATTCACAACATAGGCATGGGCAAGGAGTTCATGACTAAAACACCAAAAGCAATGGCAACAAAAGACAAAGTTGGCAAATGGGATCTAATTAAACTGACGAGCTTCTGCACAGCAAAAGAAACTACCATCAGAGTGAACAGGCAACCTACAGAATGGAAGAAAATTTTTGCAATCTACCCATCTGACAAAGGGCTAACATCCAGAATCTACAAATAACTTAAACAAGTTTACAAGAAAAAAAAAAAAAACCCATCAAAAAGTGGGTGAAGGATATGAGCAGACACTTCTCAAAGGAAGACATTTATGCAGCCCACAGACATATGAAAAAATGTTCATCATTACTGGTCATCAGAGAAATGCAAATCAAAACCACAATGAGATACCATCTCACACCAGTTAGAATGGCAATCATTAAAAAGTCAGGAAACAACAGGTGCTGGAGAGGATGTGGAGAAATAGAAACGCTTTTACATTGTTGGTGGGAGTGTAAACTAGTTCAACCATTGTGGAAGACAGTGTGGAGATTCCTGAAGGATCTAGAACTAAAAATACCATTTGATCCAGCAATCCCATTACTGGGTATATACCCAAAGGATTATAAATCATTCTACTATAAGGCACATGCACACGTATGTTTATTGCAGCACTATTCACAATAGCAAAGACTTGGAACAAACCCAAATGTCCATCAATGATAGACTGGATTAAGAAAATGTGGCACATATACACCATGGAATACTATGCAGCCATAAAAAAGGATGAGTTCTTGTCCTTTGCAGGGACATGGATGAAGCTGGAAACCATCATTCTGAGCATACTATCACAAGGACAGAAAACCAAACACTGCATGTTCTCACTCATATGTGGGAATTGAACAATGAGAATATCTGGACACAGGGTGAGGAACATCACACACCAGGGCCTGCCATGCGGTGCGGGGGCAGGGGGAGGGATAGCATTACGAGAAATACCTAATGTAAATGACGAGTTAATGTGTGCAGCAAACCAACATGGCACATGTATACCTATGTAACAAACCTGCACGTTGTGAACATGTACCCTAGAACTCAAAGTATAATTTAAAAAAAGAAGAAAGGAAAATAAATTATTTTTGTGTAATAGTCTGATGAAGAATTGAATATAAGTGTATTGAAAATGTTCAAAGACAAAAATGAAAGCATAATTTTGACTAAAAGAGTAAAGAAATAAAAACAGAGAGATATTTTAAAAGAACTGGCATGTTTGACAAAAATTAGCCAGGCATAGTGGCACGCACCTGTAGTCCCAGCTACTCGGAAGGCTGAGGTAGGAGGATTGTTTGAGCCCAGGAGGCAGAGGTTGCAGTGAGCCATGATCACACCACTGCACTTCAGTTTAGGTGACAGAGTGAGACCCTGTCTAAAAAAAAAAAAAGAAAAAAAAGGTATATTTGAAAACAAACCCATTAGAATGTTGGAAATTTGATCTCTTGTCAGAAAAATTTAAATTTAATAAAGACTAGGCCAACAGAGAAAATTAGTGAATTATGAAGTAGTCCTGAGGAATGCAGGATGGAAGAGGGAAATACAAATAAAGAGAAATATCAAAGAGAAGACTGAGATGCTTCCACATTTGTCGAAAAGGGTTTTAACGGAGTGAGAACAGAGGAAATGGCAAGACACAATAATTTGAAGATATAATAAGTGAGAATTTTCTTTTAATTAAGTTAAGCCTAATTTACTGGCCCTGGTGTTTCATGACTGTAATTCCAACTACTTGGAAAGCTGAGGCAGGAGTATCTCTTGAGGCCATGAGTTCGAGAGCAGCCTGGGCAATATAGTGAGATCCCCATATCTAAACAAAAAAATAAATAAATAGATTAGCTGGGTGTGGTGGCGCACAGCTATAGTTCCAGCTACTCAGGAGCATGAGGCAGAAAAATCACTTGAGGTCAGGAGTTTGAGGCCCATGGGGCTATGATTGCACCACTGTTCTCCAACCTGGGCAACAAAATGGTATCTTGTCTCTTAAAAAAATAATAAAATAAGATTGCTTTGGCTATTAGGGCTCTTTTTGATTCCATATGAATTATAGAATTACAGTTTTTTCTAATTCTGTGAAAAAAAATATGGATAGTTTGATAGGAATAGTGTTGAACCCATAGGTTGCTTTGGGCAGTATAGCCATTTTAAAGATATTGAGTCTACCAATCCATGAGCATGAAATGTTCTTCCATTTGTTTGTGTCATCTGATTTCTTTCAGCAGTGTTGTGTAGTTCTCGTAGAGTTCTTGCAACTCCTTGGTTAGATGTATTTCTAGGTATTTTATTTTTTGTGTGTGGCTATTTTAAACAAGATTGTGTTCTTGATTTGGCTCTCAGCTTGAACATTATTGGTATATAGAAATGCTACTGATTTTGGTAAATTGATTTTGTATCCTGAAACTTTATTGAAGTCATTTATCAGTTCTAGGGACCTTTTGCTGGCATCTTTGTGGTTTTCTAGGTATAGAGTCCTGTCGTCAGTGAAGAGAGAGATCTTGACTTCTTCTTTTCCTGTTCGTATGCCTTTCATTTCTTTCTCTTGCCTCATTGCCCCCGCAAGAACTTCTAGAACTATGTTGAATAGGTGTGATGAGAGTGGGCATCCTTGCTAAGCAACCAACAAACATATGAAAAAATGCGTCATATCATTAATCATCACAGAAATGTAAATCAAAACCACAAATGAGATACCATCTCACACCACTTAGAATGGTTATTATATACAAGGCAAAAAATAACATGTTGGTGAGGCTGCAGAGAAAAAAAGGGGAATGCTTACACACTGTTGATGGGAATGTAAATTAGTTCAGTCGCTGTGGAAAGCAATTTGGAGATTCCTGAAACAACTAAAGATAGGACTACCATTCAACATTCAACTCGGAAACTGCATTACTGGATATATTCCCAAAGGAAAATAAATCATTCTACCAAAAAGACACATGCACATCTATGTTCATTGCAGCACTACTCACAATAGCAAAGACATGGCATCAACCTAGGTCATCAATGGTGGACTGGATAAAGAAAATGCTGTACATATACACCATGGAATACTATGCAGTCATGAAAAGGACAAAATCATGTTTTTTGAAGCAACATGCGTGCAGCTAGAGGCCAATATCCTAAGCTAATTAACACAGAAAGAAAACCAAATACTGCATGTTCTCACTTGTAAGTGAGAGCTAAACATTGGGTAGACAGGGACATAAGGATGGGAGCAATAGACATGGAGACTACTAGAGTAGGGGTGGGGAGCAAGAGTTGAAAAACTGCTTATCGGGTACTATGCTCATTAACTGGGTAACGGGATCGTTTGTAAACCCCAAACCTCAGCACCATGCAACACACCCATGTAAGAAATCTGCATATGTACCTCTGGAATCTAAATAAAAGTTGAAACTTTAAAAAAAAAATAAATTAAATAGAACAAAAGCTTGAACATGCAGAATAAAAGGACTCTTAGCACCTAATATAATAAATTAAAACAAATGCATAGCTAGGCATTTCATAGTAAAGTTGTAGAATTTCAGAGATGAAGAGATTGTAGTAATAGCTACAAACGATATTATATACATATTAATAAGAATTTGAGAGAAGACTTCTCACCAGTAGCACTTAATGACAAAGAGAAAGGAGTAACATTTTCAGAGGGGAAAGATAAATCTCGATTTATCATTTTTACACAGCTAAACTTATTATTTAAGCTTGGTGGGGAGAGACAGAGAAATTTAAGTGAAAAAAAAGACTAAGCGATCCTTCATACATGCAAACACCAGTTGGGAGGTTGAATGGGAGATATGAGCTTTTTTGCCATAGAAAAAAATTAAATAAAATGTCTAGACATAAACTTAACAAGAAATATTCAAAATAGATATGAGCAAAACTCTACAACACTTTAAAAGACCAAAATAGATTTAGCATATTCTTGCATTAAAGAATTAACATAATATTGTATCAGATCTCCTTAAGTTTATTTATAAATTTAACAGGTATTTTTCTGGAGCTTAAAAAGTTGATTATAAGTTCATTTAGAATCATAAATAAGTAAGAATATCCAGGAAACCCTGAAAATGAAAAGTAATGGTGAAAGGTCTAACAATACCAGACATTAAAACATAGTACGTATCTTTTAAAATTACAACATTTTGATACTGGTTCATAGACACACCAATGAGAAAGAACAGAAAATCCAGGCCGGGCGTAGTCACTCACACCTGTAATCCCAGCACTTTGGGAGCCTGAGGCAGGCGGATCTCTTGAGGTCAGGAGTTTGAGACCAGCCTGGCCAACATGGTGAAGCCCTGTCTCTACTAAAAATACAAAAATTAGCCGGGCATGGTGGTGGGTGCCTGTAGTCCCAGCTACTCAGGAGGCTGAGGCAGGAGAATCGCTTGAACCTGGGAGACGGAGGTTGCAGTGCGCTGAAATCACGCCATTGCACCTCAGCCTGGGTGACAGAGTGAGACTCCATCTCAAAAAAAAAAAAAAAAAAAAAAAAAACCCCATTTTATACAAAATTTAAGTATACACTAAAAGTGACATCTCACGTCAGTAGGGGGAGATGAATTTTTATTTAGTTGGTATGGTATAACTATGTAACCTTATTGAAAAAGATAAAATCCCTCACACCATACACTAGGTAAGTTTTAAATGGATCAGATATTCAAATACTGAAAATACACATGTAAGTACCAGAGGAAAACATGGGTGAATTCTTCTATAAGCTGAGAGTTGGAAAAATTTTCCTTACTATGTTTTAAAATCCAGAAGTAATAAGGGAAAAAAGACTGATATATTTGATTACATTTAAAACATTATGAATAAAGTAAAAAGAGAAATAATAAACTGGGAAAGAATATAGGACTCCTTAAAATAGTCAGGAAAAAGACCAGCAGTCCTAGAGAAAACTTGGATAGAGATATGAACAGATAGTTCACAGAAAAAAATGCAAATGGACCTTAACCTTATGATGGTTAACTCAAGATGAATGAAATGCAAACTGTGCAGAAAGACCATTTCACACTTACCAGATTGGCTGAGGCTATGAGGCAACACTGCTGGTGGGAGTGGAACATGCAAAGTCCCTATAAAGGGAAATTGGCAAAATCCTGAAAAATTACATACTAAATTATCCTATGATCCAGCAATCTCATTTCTAAGTATCTCATTCAAAGATACATTGCCAAAAATGCAAAAAGAGACACATATATATGTGTGTGTGTGTATATATATATATATAGTTATTCATTGAAACATTATTTATAATGAAAGCAGGAAACAGATGTAAATGCCTATCAATAGGGAACTGATAAAATACATTGTGGTATTAAAAAGTGAAGTGCTATGCAGGTACAAAAATGGATAAAAAAATCTCTGTGTAATACTATGAAGTAATCTTAGGGTATGTTGTTTAGGGAAGAAAATAAAAAAGGAGAAAACAGTATAGATGCCATTTTTATCTAGGAAAGGGGAAATATAAATTATAAATGCATGTATAATTATGCCCATATGTCATTGTAAATGAAATTATAAACCATAACATTAAAAAATGGTTACTTTTGGGGAGAGGAAGTAGCATCAAAGAGACAGAAATAGAAGCTAGATTTCAATGAATATACCTCATTTTGTGTATTTGACTTTGAAACCATGTAAATATTTCATGCATTTTGAGGCAAAATTAAATTTCTACAAAGCAACTCCTAAAATTGAAATTAAGAAGACATAAATTAACTTATGTGTATATAGTTGTTGGCATAACTACCTAAAGAAGACTTATACCCATTGATTTTAAAACACAGAAATTTGTCTGTACATCCTTAATGGGGACAAAACAGCAACAACAAAAGGCAGACCTAAAAACTAGATCTAAAACTAGTTAGTAATTACATTGTTAGTGGTAGTGTTGATAACGTTATTCTGTGACTGTTGTATGTTTATTGTTGAATAAGGCAAATGAGCAATTTTTTGGTGTCATCGGGATTTTTGACAAGGGAGAAAGGAAATCAATATGCAAATTCAATGACATTAGGTAAAACTGGTGATTCTCATTTTGAATTGGAAGTATCATGATGAACTCATGATGCATTTTCTTTTTAAAAGGCCTATTTGTTAGCTTTGTTCACTAAAAAGATCTAGAAACAAAAATGAACCAGAGTAATAAGTAACCCTACAGCCCACACTGTGGTCTCTAATTTCCCATTAGAAGGATCAGAGTTCCTGGACATAAAATGTATTAGATGAGCTTAAATATCATGTGATATAATAAAAGCAAGAAGTTTTATCAAAGAGTAATAGAATTGTGTCTTTAGGACTCAGAAATCAGTACGAATAGGTTCCAGCTGATCAAAGGTAGGTCTGTCTGAACATCATGAAGGATAAAAACATGTAATGGATTTAAATCCATGAGTTCATAAGGATATTTTATTTTATTTTATTTTATTTTATTTTATTTTATTTTTTTTTGAGACGGAGTCTCACTCTGCCGCCCAGGCTGGAGTGCAGTGGCCGGATCTCAGCTCACTGCAAGCTCCGCCTCCCGGGTTCACGCCATTCTCCTGCCTCAGCCTCCCGAGTAGCTGGGACTACAGGCGCCGCCACCTCGCCCGGCTAGTTTTTTGTATTTTTTAAAGTAGAGACGGGGTTTCACCGTGTCAGCCAGGATGGTCTCGATCTCCTGACCTCGTGATCCGCCCGTCTCGGCCTCCCAAAGTGCTGGGATTACAGGCTTGAGCCACCGCGCCCGGCCCATAAGGATATTTTAAAAAAATACTCTTTGATCTTCCTTGGAGGATGCTAGAGAACCAATTTACTATTCAGAATTAACAAGTAAGAGGGTATGCCAATGCACTCCAGAAAAACCCCACATAAATAAGGGGGGAAAATCAAGCATTAATTATGCCTTTCCTATATGAACTGTACCTCAAGGTAAACAAATAGTTGAGAAGTACAAGTTTCTATCTATAGAAGTATTTCAACTAATAAATGAAAAAGAAATAATAAAAATAAAACATCACCATTTTGTAACACCTATCCAATTAATGATGTAGGTAATGGTCATTAGTGGCTATTAATGGCATAAAAAGAGAGTCAGACATTATATGCATTCTAATGGAAACACACCACATCACCTATAATAAATATGTGAGTAAATTTGTTTAACTATTAATTTAAAATAATTATAACAACTTTTCATATTTGAAAATGGGTGTAAAATTAAAACATTAAACAAAATCAAGAGCAAGAGTATCCATTGGATAGTAAAACTAATCCAATGGGATAAAGATATAGATACTGAATAACTAAACTTTCTTAGAAAATACAGCCTCCAAATCAACAAATGGAAAAGTTTATCTATCCAACAGAAGGCCTAAGAAAAGGAACAAATAATAATTACACTAGTAACTTCAAATACATTAGTAATCAAAATAAATGTAACATATTACACTCTTTATTAAAAGAGTGGGCCATTTAAAAATTCAAGTATGTAAAACACACATCAAAAAATAAAGCCACCAGAAATGTTGACAATAAAGGAATGAAAAACATCATGCAGGGTAGAAGAAGATGGCACAACAGAAGTCCCCACCAATTATCCTCCCTGCAAGGACACCAATTTAACAACTATCTACACACACACACACAAAACCTTTGTAAGAACCAAAAATCAGGTAAGCACTCACAGTACCTTGTTCTAACTCCATATTGCTGAAAGAGGCACTGAAGAGGTAGAATAAACCCTTTTGAATTGCTAATGCCACTCCTCGCCCATCCCCTGACAGTGAAGGCTTGATGCAGAAAGACTTTCTGTGCTCTGGGGAGAGGGAGAGCCAGCAATCCTTAGGCGTTGAACTCCCAAGCTGCCTTTGTTAAAGCAGAAAGCAAAGTGAGACCAAACTCAACTGACGCCCAACCACTGAGGATGCATTTAAACCTGTACTAGCCAAAGGGGAATAGCCCTTCCCGAGTTTCTGCAAGCCTTCCCACCATGGGCTAAAGTGCTCTGGGGCTCCAAATGAACTAGAAAGGCAGTCTAGGCCACAAGGACTGCAACACTAGGTGAGTGCTAGGGCTGAACTGGGCCCACAGGCAGTGTGAACTGGGTGGCGGGTTGGGGGGCGGGAACTTCACCTACTGAATCACCATCTGGGGCAGCTAAGGGATTGCTGGTATCACTCCTTCCCTAAGCCGAGGGTGCACAGCTTGTGTCTCCAAAAGACATCCTCCGTATCATGGTAGCATCAGCTTCTGAGGAGGCCTCAAGGAGGTCTCCTTCTACAATCCTCCTTCCACAATCCTCCTCCTTTTAGAGTCATGGGAGAGGGCAAAGTGGGAGCAGGCAAAAAAAGAGAGATTCCTCTCCTTCTACTTGAGGAGAGGAGAGGGGAGAGTGGGAGGACTTTGTCTTGCTCCTTGGATACCACTTTAGCCACAGCAGGATAGGGCATTGATCAGAGTCATGAGGCCCCCATTACAGGCCCTACCACCTGGACATTTCTAGACACACCTTGGGTCAGAAATGAATCCACTTCTTTGAAAGGTGTTACCTGCATCCGTGTGAAGGGACCACCAAACAGGCTTTGTGTGAGCAATAAAGCTTTTTAATCACCTGGGTGCCGCGGACTGAGTCTAAGAAAGGAGTCAGCAAAGGGAGATAGGGGTGGGGCAGTTTTATAGGATTTGGGGAGGTAGTGGAAAATTACAGTTAAAGGAGGGTTTCTCTTGCGGGCAGGGGCAGGGGTCACAAGGTGCTTGGTGGAGAGCTCCTGAGACTCATTGTCCAGGAGAAGGAATGTCACAGACCAATTGATCAGTTAGGATGGGGCAGGAACAAATCACAATGGTGGAATGTTATCAGTTAAGGCAGGAACTAGCTATTTCACTTCTTTCGTGGTTCTTCAGTTACTTCAGGCTAGCTGAATGTATACATGCGGGTCACAGGGGTTATGATGCCTTAGCTTGGACTCAAAGGCCTGACAAAAGGAAGGATCCAGTCCTGACAGGATTAATCATCTGCTAATAGAAGAGCCCTTGGACCCTGGCCAGCAGTGATACCCAGGTACTATGTTGAGGGCCTCCAGTGAGATGCTGAGACTTGGAGGCCTCGAGTGAGACTCAGCATGTTCTCAGCTGTGTTGGCTATGGGGTGAGACTCTTTCTGCTAGAGAAGGGAGCTTTGTCTTGCACCTCAGGTACCAGCTTGATAACAGATGGGTATAACACCAAGCAGGCTCTTGGGGTCCCCAATTCCAGGACTTGGCTCTTGGATGGCATTTCTGGACCTGCTCAGGCCAAAGAGGAGCCCACTCCTCTGAAAGGTGAGTCTCAGGCCAGGCAGCATTCACCGTAAGCTAACTAAAGAGCCCTTGGGCCTTGAGGGAACATCAGAGGTAATCTGGAAAAACTCCCTGTGGGCCTGAGGTGGTGGTGGTCACATGCTGAGCTTCCTTTGCCTTTGGAAATGGTGGGGAGGAGTGGGAAGGACTGAATCTTGTGATTGGAATTTCAGCTCAGCAGCAGTACCCCAAAAGACCAGGTGTAATTCCAAGGTTTTTGACTCTAGTCCCTGGCTCCTAGATGGCCATGCTGGGCCCTCCTGAGGCCTGGGGGAGCTTGCTGCCCTGAAGGGAAGAAGATAGGTCTGGCTGGATTTGCCACCTCCTGATTGTAGAACACCAGGACCTTGAGCAAACGTAGGCAGTAACCAGGCAGTGGTTATAGCAGGCCTCGGGTAAGAACCAGTGCTGTGCTGGCTTCAGGTCTGACCCAAAGCAGTCCTTGGGTAGTAGCCATAGGGTGCTTGTGCCAATCCACCCCCAGCTCCAGGTGACTCAGAGCAGAGAGAGAAACTTCATTTGCTTGGGAGAAAGCAAGGGAAAAGAACAGGACCTTCTGCCTGGTAATCCAGAGATTCTTGCAGATCTTGTGCAAGACTGTCAAGGTGGTACTTCTACGAGTCTGATGAATCACAGCACTACTGGGCTTGGAGTGACCCCTAAAGCAAATGTAACTTAGATCACAACACCCAAATCCGTTCAAATATCTGGAAAGCCTTCCCAAGAAGGACAGGTACAAACAAACCCAGACTGCGAAGACTAAAATCAATACCCAATTCTTCAGTACCCAGACATAGATGAACATCTACAAGTATCACAATGATCCAGAAAAACATAATCTCACAAAATGAACTAAATAAAACATCAGGGACCAACCCTAGAGAAACAGAGATATGTGACTGTTCAGAAAGAGAATACAAAATACCTATTTTCAAAAAACTGAAAGAAATTCAAGATAATGCAGAGAAGGAATTCAGAGCTATCTGATAAACTTAACAAAGAAATTGAAATTATGTAAAAGAATCAAGCAGAAATTCTGGAGTTGAAAAATGCAACTGGCATACTGAAAAATGCATCAGAATTTTAAACAAATTTACAAGAAAAGAACAAATGGCACAATTGAAAAGTGGGCAAAGGACATGAACAGACCCTTTCTAAAAGAAGACATACATATGGCTGTGGGATATGATAAGGTTTCTCTTCAAATAATCTGATCAATCTTTTATTCTTTAATTCATAATACCCACCCCCTTTTCCCCTTTTCTCCTTTTTTCCCTTTTGCCTCTGTTAAATGTCCAAACACGCCACAATACCAAATGTTATCAATATCAACTCACATTCCTTTCCTTATTTAAAAAGAAAAACTTTCTAACTCATTACAAACACCCCTTCCCCTTCCTCTCCACTTTCTTTTATGTGCCCACCTTATCTTAAAAAATCAAATGTTTAGCCAACCAAAATTAGTTTAAATTATACAACCCGATCCCGGCCAAAAAAAAAAAAAAATACAAAAACAAAACTTGCGTCAAAAATAAAAACTCTCATGCCCCTTTGTTCAAATATACTCTCATAGCAACTGGCCAAAAAACACCCCTCTACACAAAAGTAAAATTGCTTTACTAAAAATCCTTTATTCAAGTGTTCAATTTCCTTAAAATTTTAAGTTTTATTCCTAACATGGCCAGCAATCATATGAAAAATGCTCAATATCACTGATCATTAGAGAAATGCAAATCCAAACCACAATGAGACACCATCTCACACCAGTCAGAATGACTATTGTTAAAAAATAATAGGTGCTGGTGAGGTTGTGGAGAAAAGGGAACACTTATACACTCTTAGTGGAAGTGTAAATTAGTTCAACCATTGTGGAAGACAGTGTGGTGATTCCTCAAAGACCTAAAGACAGAATTACCATTTGACTCAGCAATCCCATTACTGGGTATATATGGAAAGGTATATAAATCATTCTATTACAAAGACACATGCACACGAATATTCAATGCAGCACTATTCACAATAGCAAAGACATGACATGGAATCCACCTAAATGCTCATGAAAGAAAATGTGGTACATATACACCATGGAATACTATGCAGCCATAAAAGAGTACGAGATCATATCCTTTGCAGGGACATGGATGGAACTGGAGGCCATCATCTTTAGCAAACTAATTCACGAACGGAAAACCAAATACTGGATGTTCTCACTTATAAGTGGGAACTAAATGATGAGCAGAACAACACACACTAGGGCCTATTGGAGGGTGGAGGATGAGAGGAGGGAGAGGATCAGGAAAAATAACTAATGGATACTAGGCTTAATACCTAGGTTATGAAATAATTTATACAACGAATCCCCATGACCCAAGTTTACCTATGTAACAAACCTACACTTGTACCCTGAACTGAAAATAACAGTTAAAAAATTTTTTTAAAAAAGAGAGAGAGTAGAAAGATGTTTACCAGAGGCTGGAAAGAGTCATGGGGGTTGAGCTGGAAGTGGGGATGGTTACAGATATATCTAAAATGAATAGATAAGGCCTAGTATTTGATAGCACAACAGGGTGTCTATAGTCAATAATAATTTAGATGTACATTTAAAAATAACTAAAAGAGTATAATTGGATTGTAAAACAAAGGATAAATGCTTGCAGGGATGGATACCCCATCTTCCATGATGTGATTTTTACACATTGCATACCTTATCAAGACATCTCATATACCCCATAAACATACACAACTATCCACAAAATTATCCACAAAATAAAATTTAAAAACCCATGCAAATACTAACTATAAAAAGCTGTTAAATTATATTCATATAAGTCAAGTTAAAGTTGGAAGCCAAAAGCACTAACTGTAATAAAGACAGATAACTAGCAATAATACAATGAAGTGAAAATTCTGCCAGAAAGATATTTGTTTTCAACTTGTATGCAACTGACAATGTTGCCTCAAGGGATATACAACAAAAATCCACAATAATAATAGGAGATTTAAAATCATCTCTACTATAAATTGATAGATCAAGAAGATAAAAAATTATTAAGGGTGTAGAATCTGTGATATTGCAAAATATATATTTGGTCTTTGTCCCCATTTTCTTACATACAGCTACCAAAGCCCTTGGGTTCTCTAAAGAGATGAGAATCTTTTGTATACTAATGAGATGACTGGTGACTGGGGCCCCTAAATATCTTCAGGAAGGAGGGTAGTCACTGGAAATGCCAACATATTATTAGAAGGTCATGATATTTAGCCCCACCTCCCAACCTTTGGGGAGGGAAGAGGGGCTGAAGGTTGAGTTGATCACCAATGGCCAATGATTTAGTCAATCATACCTACACATGAAGCTGGTTCAGAGAACTTCTAGATATCTGAACACATGGAGGTTCCTCGAGTGTGGCATGCTCAGAAAGGGGATGAAAACTCTGTTCCCCTTCCCACATGGTTGCCCTGTGCATCTCTTCCATCTGGCTGTTTATCTGTATCCTTTTTAATATTCTTTATAATAAATTGGTAAACATAAGTATTTCCCTGAGCTCTATGCAATGCTCTAGCAAATTAATAGGATCCAAGGAGAGAGTCATGGGAACTCCAATTTACTGCTGATTGATAGGTCAAAAGTACAGATCACAACCTGGGGCTTGTGTCTATCATCCGAAGTGGGGGACAGTCTTGTGGGACTGGGCCCTCAACCTATGGAATTTGACAATAGTGTCAGAATTGAATTGGAGGACACACAGCTGGTGTCCCTTGGAGAATCTGCTGTCCATGTGCTATGTGTTGAGTGTGCAAGTAGAGAGCAGAAAGGAAAAACAGGGTTTTTTTCTCTTACAAGAAGGAATTTTGTTCTTCAAAGGAACAACAAAGTTAGCGTTCAATAAATATAAAATATACATTATTTCCAAATATAGATGGAATATTTATAAAAACTAGCCACTTAATAGAACTTAAAGTTTCTAAAAAGTGTAAAAGATCTGTTATCATATTGACTATGTTCTTCCTTGATCACAATAAAATTGAATTAGAAATCAAGCACCAGAAAAAGGTAGTTAAAAACACAATGTTTGTAAACTTTTAAATGTTCCTGGAACTAACTCATGCTTAATAAGAAACAATGAAAATTGCAAAATAGAAATTTAGACCTGAATGACAATGAAAATACTACATTTCAAAACTTGTAACATGCAGCTAAAGCAGTGTTTAGAGAGAAATTTATAGTCTTTTTAAAATGTAATTATTTAAAAATGAAAAAGATTGAAAATAAAGACTTTAATTGAAA
This sequence comes from Macaca fascicularis, assembly GCF_037993035.2. NCBI lineage: Eukaryota > Metazoa > Chordata > Mammalia > Primates > Cercopithecidae > Macaca > Macaca fascicularis. Next base: position 46,175,744 of record NC_088395.1, on the reverse strand, counting down.
ATAAAAAAGTTGTGTTCTCTTCCAGAAACTGGAAAAGAAATGACAGAGAGTCAGTTAATATGGAAGAAATAGAGACTTTATGGGACTAGGAAACTTAAAAAAAAATCTTCCTTGAAACAAGAACAGGAAACTACAAAAGAATCACATTCAGGAAACAACAATAAGAACAAAGAAATAAAAACATGGACATTTTTCAATAAAATGGAGTGTAATTTTGAGAAAAATTTCCCGGAAAACAGCAACAAGACAACATTATGAAAATGAAAGATAAAAGATAAGCTACCTGTTGAGGTTTTACATCTAAATAATAGGAATTCATAAGGAAAGACAAACAGATACAGAGAACAAAGAAAATAACGCAGAAGTCACAGATGAAACGATGTAAGAATGTTTCCCATATCTGAAAGACCTGTTTCACAACTAAATGGATCAATCAATTGAAGGGCTCAAATCTAGGCATGTCTTCACAAAATTTTAGGGCACTGGAGATCCTGCAGCTTCCAAAGAGGAGAAAAGGAAAAGGTTTAACAGGAATGTAAAAGAGTCAGAATAGCACTGGAGTTCTAACCAGCAACAACGAAAGCCCAAAACCAATAGAGCAGCACCATTCTTGAAAATAATTACAACCAAGGTTTTAACAAGCAGCTAAACTATCAAATAAGTGTCAGGGTAGCATAAAGGCAGTTTTTTCCCCACATGCAAGATCTCAAACATTTTTGCCTCCCAGAAAGTGAAGGAGTAAACCAAGAAAGAGGAAAACATGGGATTCAAGTAATGGGGGCTGATATAAGAAAGAAGGAAGGAAATTCCCCCTATTACTGCTGATGTGAAATCTCAGAAAGACAACTGCAGATCAGGGAGAGAGCAATCAGTAGTTTCCAGAAGGGATTTCTTCAAGAAGATAAAAAACAAAAATAGAATCCAATATTATATTATTCTATTATGAGGCTATTTACACAATGGAGCATAATTTTAGGGGGAAGCATTTGCGAACAAAACAAAAAGATATCAACTACAAGAAAAGAAAAGATTACGCAGGAAAAAAATATTCCAAGATAAATACCATTTATATAGTCCCAATAATGACTCAATTATGGTTAAATGATTATGATTTAACCAAAGAAACCATATAACTGTTCTGGAAGGACAGGGCACAAGGAAAATACGGCATGAGGGAATGTAGTGGGGATTGAGTAACAGTGAGCGATAACTAAACCCAGATACCAATATTCTGTATTGGGACATCAATGGATAATGTTTAAAACTACGAAAGCAAGAAGTAGCAATATAAGCCATGTTTTTAAGATACATGAATCATAAGTAATAGCTAAAAGAATGAACATGGTTGCTTCTGGGGAGTAGGAATGGGGAAGGTGTGGCAGGACAGTGTTATTTGTTATGAAACAATCTATTTGCACAATTCTGTGACTCTTCCAAATATATGCATACACACACACACACACAAACTTTTATAAAGACAGATAGTAAATAAAAATAGAAAGACTAACATTGCAAATAAGTTATAAAGGGGACAAGAGCTGTAAAAATAAAGTCGAAAACTACATAGCATCGACAAAAATAAAAACTGTTACAAAATCCATAAATTGAACATATCTCTAGTAATATTGAACAAAAAAAAAGGAAATCACATGAAAAGCACACAAGTAAACAATATTAGGAACAGTGAGATATAACATTACAAACAAGGAGTTTTCTAAAATTAAAAGATAAACAGAATATAAATAATATGGTTAGAAACTTAGATGAAATAATTTCTTTTTTAAAATCGCATATTATTGAGTTGCATATATGAATTATTAAGTTGCATATATCATGCTATTTTCTCATGTTTCTTTTTTTGTTTTGTTTTGGTTTTGTTTTTTTAGGATTTTCAAGAAGTAATTTGAACCTGAAGTGAAAATTCTTATTTATTTATTTATTATTATTATTATACTTTAAGTTCTAGGATACATGTGCATAATGTGCAAGTTTCTTACATATGTGTACTTGTGCCATGTTGCTGTGCTGCACCCATCAACTCGTCCTTTACATCAGGTATAACTCCCGATGCAAACCCTCCCCTCTTCTCCCTCCCCATAATAGGCCCCAGTGTGTGATGTTCCCCTTCCCAAGTCCAAGTGATCTCATTGTTCAGTTCCCACCTATGAGTGAGAACATGTGGTATTTGGTTTTCTGTTCTTGCAATAGTTTGCTGAGAATGATGGTTTCCAGCTGCATCCATGTCCCTACAAAGGACACAAACTCATCCTTTTTTATGGCTGCATAGTATTCCATGGTGTATATGTACCACATTTTCTTAATCCAGTCTGTCACTGATGGACATTTGGGTTGATTCCAAGTCTTTGTTATTGTGAATAGTGTCACAGTGTCGCAATGAACATACGTGTGCATGTGTCTTTATAGCAGCATGATTTATAATCCTTTGGGTATATACCCAGTAATGGGATGGCTGGGTCATATGGTACTTCTAGTTCTAGATCCTTGAGGAATCACCATACTGTTTTCCATAATGGTTGAACTAGTTTACAATCCCACCAACAGTGTAAAAGTGTTCCTATTTCTCCACATCCTCTCCAGCACCTGTTGTTTCCTGACTTTTTAATGATTGCCATTCTAACTGGTGTGAGATAGTATCTCATTGTGGTTTTGATTTGCATTTCTCTGATGGCCAGTGATGATGAGCATTTTTTCGTGTGTCTGTTGGCTGTATGCATGTCTTCTTTTGAGAAATGTCTGTTCATATCCCTTGCCCACTTTTTGATGGGATTGTTTTTTTCTTGTAAATTTGTTTGAGTTCTTTGTAGGTTCTGGATATTAGCCCTTTGTCAGATGAGTAGATTGCAAAAATGTTCTCCCATTCTGTAGGTTTCCTGTTCACTCTGGTGGTAGTTTCTTTCGCTGTGCAGAAGCTCTTTAGTTTAATTAAATCCCATTTGTCAATTTTGGCTTTTGTTGCCATTGCTTTTGGTGTTTTAGACATGAAGTCCTTGCCCATGCCTATGTCCTGAATGGTATTACCTAGATTTTCTTTTAGGGTTTTTATGGTATTAGGTCTAACATTTAAGTCTCTAATCCATCTTGAATTAATTTTCATATAAGGAGTAAGCAAAGGATCCAGTTTCAGCTTTCTACTTATGGCTAGCCAATTTTCCCAGCACCATTTATTAAATAGGGAATCCTTTCCCCATTTCTTGTTTTTCTCAGGTTTGCCAAAGATCAGATGGCTGTAGATGTGTGGTATTATTTCTGAGGACTCTGTTCTGTTCCATTGGTCTATATCTCTGTTTTGGAACCAGTACCATGCTGTTTTGGTTACTGTAGCCTTGTAGTATAGTTTGAAGTCAGGTAGCTTGATGCCTCCAGCTTTGTTCTTTTGACTTAGGATTGTCTTGGCAACGCGGGCTCTTTTTTGGTTCCATATGAACTTTAAAGCAGTTTTTTCCAATTCTGTGAAGAAAGTCATTGGTAGCTTGATAGGGATGGCATTGAATCTATAAATAACCTTGGGCAGTATGGCCATTTTCACGATATTGATTCTTCCTATCCATGAACATGGCATGTTTTTCCATTTGTTTGTGTCCTCTTTTATTTCACTGAGCAGTGGTTTGTAGTTCTCCTTGAAGATGTCTTTTACATCCCTTGTAAGTTGGATTCCTAGGTATTTTATTCTCTTTGAAGCAATTGTGAATGGAAGTTCATTCATGATTTGGCTCTGTGTTTGTCTGTTACTGGTGTATATGAATGCTTGTGAGTTTTGCACATTGATTTTGTATCCTGAGACTTTGCTGAAGTTGCTTATCAGCTTAAGGAGATTTTGGGCTGAGATGATGGGGTTTTCTAAATATACAATCATGTCATCTCCAAACAGGGACAATTTGACTTCTTCTTTTTCTAACTGAATACCCTTTATTTCTTTCTCTTGCCTGATTTCCCTAGCCAGAACTTCTAACACTATGTTGAATAGGAGTGGTGAGAGAGGGCATCCCTGTCTTGTGCCAGTTTTCAAAGGGAATATTTCCAGTTTTTGCCCATTCAGTATGATATTGGCTGTGGGTTTGTCATAAATAGCTCTTATTATTTTGAGATACGTTCCATCAATACCGAATTTATTGAGAGTTTTTAGCATGAAGGGCTGTTGAATTTTGTCAAAGGCCTTTTCTGCATCTATTGAGATAATCATGTGGTTTTTGTCTTTGGTTCTGTCTATATGCTGGATTACATTTATTGATTTGTGAATGTTGAACCAGCCTTGCATCCCAGGGATGAAGCCCACTTGATCATGGTGGATAAGCTTTTTGATGTGCTGCTGGATTCGGTTTGCCAGTATTTTATTGAGGATTTTTGCATCAATGTTCATCAGGGATATTGGTCTAAAATTCTCTTTTTTTGTTGTGTCTCTGCCAGGCTTTGGTATCAGGATGATGTTGGCCTCATAAAATGAGTTAGGGAGGGTTCCCTCTTTTTCTATTGATTGGAATAGTTTCAGAAGGAATGGTACCAGCTCCTCCTTGTACCTCTGGTAGAATTCAGCTGTGAATCCATCTGGTCCTGGACTTTTTTTGGTTGGTAGGCTATTAATTATTGCCTCAATTTCAGAGCCTGCTATTGGTCTATTCAGGGATTCAACCTCTTCCTGGTTTAGTCTTGGAAGAGTGTAAGTGTCCAGGAAATTATCCATTTCTTCTAGATTTTCCAGTTTATTTGCGTAGAGGTGTTTATAGTATTCTCTGATGGTAGTTTGTATTTCTGTGGGGTCGGTGGTGATATCCCCTTTATCATTTTTTATTGTGTCTATTTGATTCTTCTCTCTTCTCTTCTTTATTAGTCTTGCTAGTGGCCTATCAATTTTGTTGATCTTTTCAAAAAACCAGCTCCTGGATTCATTGATTTTTTGGAGGATTTTTTGTGTTTCTATCTCCTTCAGTTCTGCTCTGATCTTAGTTATTTCTTGCCTTATGCTAAGTTTTGAATGTGTTTGCTCTTGCGTCTCTAGTTCTTTTAATTTTGATGTTAGGATATCAATTTTAGATCTCTCCTGCTTTCTCTTGTGGGCATTTAGTGCTATAAATGTCCCTCTACACACTGCTTTAAATGTGCCCCAGAGATTCTGGTATGTTGCATTTTTGTTCTCATTGGTTTCAAAGAACATCTTTATTTCTGCCTTCATTTCGTTATGTACCCAGTAGTCATTCAGGAGCAGGTTGTTCAGTTTTCATGTAGTTGAGAGGTTTTGATTGAGTTTCTTAGTCCTGAGTTCTAGTTTGATTGCACTGTGGTCTGAGAGACAGTTTGTTATAATTTCTGTTCTTGTACATTTGCTGATGAGTGCTTTACTTCCAACTATGTGGTCAATTTTGGAATAAGTGCGATGTGGTGCTGAGAAGAATGTATAATCTGTTGATTTGGGGTGGAGAGTTCTGTAGATGTCTATTAGGTCTGTTTGGTGCAGAGTTGAGTTCAATTCCTGGATATCCTTGTTAACTTTCTGTCTCATTGATCTGTCTAATGTTGACAGTGGAGTGTTGAAGTCTCCCATTATTATTGTATGTGAGTCTAAGTCTCTTTGTAAGTCTCTAAGGACTTGCTTTATGAATCTGGGTGCTCCTGTATTGGATGCATATATATTTAGGATAGTTAGCTTTTCCCAATGAATTGATCCCTTTACCATTATGTAATGGCCTTCTTTGTCTCTTTTGATCTTTGATGGTTTAAAGTCTGTTTTATCAAAGACTAGGATTGCAACCCCTGCTTTATTTTATTCTCCATTTGCTTGGTAGATCTTCCTCCATCCCTTTATTTTGAAACTATGTGTGTCTCTGCATGTGAGATGGGTCTCCTGTATACAGCAGACTCTTTATCCAGTTTGCCAGTCTGTGTCTTTTAATTGGACCATTTAGACCATTTACATTTAAGGTTAATATTGTTATGTGTGAACTTGATCTTGTCATTATGATATTAACTGGTTATTTTGCTCGTTAGTTGATGCAGTTTCTTCCTAGCATCGATGGTCTTTACATTTGGCCTGTTTTTGCAATGGCTGGTACTGGTTGTTCCTTTCCATGTTTAGTGCTTCCTTCAGGGTCTCTTGTAAGGCAGGCCTGGTGGTGACAAAATCTCTAAGCATTTGCTTATCTTTAAAGGATTTTATTTCTCCTTCACTTATGAAACTTAGTTTGGCTGGATATGAAATTCTAGGTTGAAAATTCTTTTCTTTAAGACTGTTGAATATTGGCCCCCACTCTCTTCTGACTTGTAGAGTTTCTGCCAAGAGATCTGCTGTTAGTCTGATGGGCTTCCCTTTGTGGGTAACTTGACCTTTCTCTCTGGCTGCTCTTAACAGTTTTTCCTTCATTTCAACTTTGGTGAATCTGACAATTATGTGTCTTGGAGTTGCTCTTCTCGAGGAGTATCTTTGTGGCGTTCTCTGTATTTCCTGAATTTGAATGTTGGACTGCCTTACTAGGTTGGGGAAGTTCTCCTGGATGATATCCTGAAGAGTGTTTTCCAACTTGGTTCCATTTTCCCCCTCACTTTCAGGCACCCCAATCAGATGTAGATTTGGTCTTTTCACATAATCCCATACTTCTTGAAGGCTTTATTCATTTCTTTTTCCTCCTTTTTATTTAGACTTCTCTTCTCACTTCATTTCATTCATTTGATCCTCAATTGCTGATACTCTTTCTTCCAGTTGATCTAGTCGGTTACTGAAGCTTGTGCATTTCTCACGTATATCTTGTGTCATGGTTTTTATCTCTGTCAGTTTATTTATGGCCTTCTCTGCATTGATTATTCTAGTTATCCATTCTTCCATTCTTTTTTCAAGATTTTTAGTTTCTTTGCACTGTGTACGTAATTCCTCCGTTAGCTCTGAGAAGTTTGATGGACTGAAGCCTTCTTCTCTCAACTCGTCAAAGTCATTCTCCGTCCAGCTTTGATCCGTTGCTGGCAATGAGCTGCCTTCCTTTGGAGGGGGAGATGTGCTCTAATTTTTTGAATTTCCAGCTTTTCTGTCCTGCTTTTTCCCCATCTTTGTGGTTTTATCTGCCTTTGGTCTTTGATAATGGTGATGTACTGATGGGGTTTTGGTGTGGGTGTCCTTCTTGTTTGTTAGTATTCCTTCTAACAGTCAGGACCCTCAGCTGTAGGTCTGTTGGAGATTGCTTGAGGTCCACTCCAGACCCTGTTTGCCTGTGTATCAGCAGCAGAGGCTGCAGAAGATAGAATATTGCTGAACAGCAAATGTACCTGTCTGATTCTTGCTTTGGAAGCTTTGTCTCATGGGCATACCCCGCCGTGTGGTGTGTGGGGTGTCGGTCTGCCCCTAGTGGGGGATGTCTCCCAGTTAGGCTACTCAGGGGTCAGGGACCCACTTGAGCAGGCAGTCTGTCCATTCTCAGATCTCAACCTCCATGTTGGGAGATCCACTGCTCTCTTCAAAGCTGTCAGACAGGGTCGTTTGCATCTGCAGAGGTTTCTGCTGCTTTTTGTTGTTGTTGTTTAGCTGTGCCCTGTCCCCAGAGGTGGAGTCTACAGAGACAGGCAGGCCTCCTTGAGCTGCTGTGGGCTCCACCCAGTTCGAGCTTCCTCGCGGCTTTGTTTACCTACTTAAGCCTCAGCAATGGTGGGCGCCCCTCCCCCAGCTTCGCTGCTGCCTTGACGTTAGATCGCAGACAACTGTCCTAGCAATGAGGGAGGTTCCGCGGGCGTGGGACCCTCCCGGTCAGGTGTGGGATATAATCTCCTGGTGTGCCGTTTGCTAAGACCCTTGGTAAAGTGCAGTATTGGGGTGGGAGTTACCCAATTTTCCAGGTGTTGTGTGTCTCAGTTCCCCTGGCTAGGAAAAGGGATTCCCTTCCCCCTTGCACTTCCCAGGTGAGGTGATGCCTCGCCCTGATTCAGCTCTCCCTGGTCGGACTGCAGCAGCTGACCAGCACTGATTGTCTGGCACTCCCTAGTGAGATAAACCCGGTACCTCAGTTGAAAATGCAGAAATCACCCGTCTTCTGTGTTGCTGGCGCTGGGAGCTGGAGACTGGAGCTGTTCCTATTCGGCCATCTTGCTCCACACCTATTTTCTCATGTTTCTTAATGTACACTGCTTTTTTTTACAATTATAACTTTTTCTTTTTTTAAAATTTTACTCTAAGTTCTGGGATACATGTGCAGAATGTGCAGGTTTGTTACATAGGTATACATGTGCCATGGTGGCTCGCTGCACCTATCTACCCGTCATCTAGGTTTCATGCCCCACATGCATTAGGTATTTGTCCTAATGCTCTGCCTCCCACCCCCTGACAGGCCTGGTATGTGATGTTCCCCTCCCTGTATCCATGTGTTCTCATTGTTTAACTCCCACTTATAAGTAAGAACATGTAGTATTTTGTTTTCTGTTCCTGTGTTTTCTGTTCCTTTGCTGAGAATGATGGTTTCCAGCTTCATCCATGTCCTTGCAAAGGACACGAACTCACTGTTTTTTATGGCTGCATAGTATTCCATGGTGTATATATGCCACATTTTCTTTATCTAGTCTATCACTGATGCACATTTGGGTTGGTTCCAAGTCTGCTGTTGTAAATAGTGCTGCAATAAACATACGTGTGCATGTGTCTTTATAGTAGAATGATTTATAATTCTTTGGGTATATATCCTGTAATGGGACTGGCGGGTCAAATGGTATTTCTGGTTCTCAATCCTTGAGGAATGGCCACACTGTCTTCCACAATGGTTGAACTAATTTACACTTCCACCAACAGTGTAAAAGAGTTCCTTTCTCCACAGCCTTGTCAGCATCTGTTGTTTCCTTACTTTTTAATTATTGCCATTCTAACTGGAGTGAGATGGTATCTCATGTGGTTTTGATTTGCATTTCTCTAATGACCAGTGATGATGAGCTTTTTTTCATATGCCTGTTGGCTGCATAAATGTCTTATTTTGAGAAGTGGCTGTTCATATCCTTCACCCACTTTTTGATGGGTTTGTTTGTTTTTTTCTTGTAAATTTGTTTATGTTCCTTGTAGATTCTGGATTATAGCCCAATGGAACAGAATAGAGGCCTCAGAAATAACACCACACATCTACAACCAGCTGATCTTCAACAAACCTGACAAAATAAGCAATAGGGCTTTCCCTATTTAATAAATGGTGCTGGGAAAAAACTGGCTAGCCATATGCAGAAAACTGAAACTGGACCCCTTCTTTACACCTTATACAAAAATTAACTCAAAATGAATTGAAGACTTAAATGTAAAACCTAAAACCATAAAAACCCTAGAAGAAATCCTACGCAATACCATTCAGGACATAGGCATGGGCAAACACTTCATGACTAAAACACCAAAAGCAATTGCAACAAAACCAAAATTGACAAATAGGATCTAATTAAACTAAAGAGCTTCTGCACAGCAAAAGAAACTATCATCAGAGTGAACAGGTAACCTACAGAATGGGAGAAAATCCTTGCAATCTATCCATCTGACAAAGATGAAATAATTTCTAAGAAAATTTAAATTATAAAAAATTGACTCAAGGTATCAATTAACCACTAAAAGTTTTCAAAAGTAATCAACTGTCTTATTCAAAAGATATCAGGCTCCATTAATTTTATAGACAATTCTTATCAACTTTCAAGGAATACATTCTCCCCATGTTATATAAACTGTTCCAGAGAACATAAGAATTCATTTATGAGGCTAATAAAAACTTGATCACAAAAATGGAATAAAAACAGTGCAAAAAATTAAACCTTTCTCACGTATAAACATAGATATTAAAGTTCTGAAAACAGACAGTGCAAATTTAAAAATATACCAATGTATTAGTTTTCTATTGCTGTGTAACAAATAACCACACAATGTAGCGGTTTGAAACAACATTCATTTACTATCTCAGTTTCTGTAGTTCAGAAATTCAGACACAGCCTAACTAGATTCTCTGCTTAGGGTCTCATAGGCTGCAGTTAACTTGTTGGGCAGAGCTGGGTCCCATTTGAGTGTTGTAGTCTTCTTCCAAGCTCACAAGTTGTTGGCAGAACTCATTTTCTTGAAGCTGTGGAACTCATAGGGGCATGTTTCTTCAAGGCCAGCAGTAGAATCTCTCTAATCACTAGACCCTCTTTTAAAGAGCTTGCCTGAGTAGGTCAAGCCCACCCAGGAAATCTCTTTTAATTAACTCACAGTCAAATGAATAGGGACTTTAATTGCACCTGAAAAATCCCTTTGCTTTGCAAAATTCTATTGGTTAGAAGCAAGTTATATGTTCTACTCACACTCAAAGGGAGATGATTACACAAAGGCATGGATATCAGGGAGTGGGAATCACAGGGGCCATCTTAGAATTCTGTTTAGGACAACCAGGTAGAGTTTATCCCAGGAATAAGTAGAGTACATTCCGGTGATGCAAGGTGGTTAAACATAAAAAAGTCTATTAATCGTCGTCATTCTAGGTCTTAGCCTCTCCCCATGGCTTTTGCCCGCTTGCTCTGAGACTCGTGAAGCCAAAATGGGCTAGACTTTCCTATTTTCCACCCGCCTGTAGCCGCGTTGTTGTCACTCCATCACCATGTTCCAGGCACGCCTGGTCCAGGGATCTGTCCTGAAGAAGGCGTTGGAAGCACTCAAGGATCTCATCAACGACGCCTGCTGGGACATCAACTTGAGCGGTGTGAACCTGCAGAGCTTAGACTCGTCCCACGTCTCCTTGATGCAGTTCACCCTGCCGTCTGAGGGCTTTGACACTTACCGCTGCGACTGCAACCTGGCCATGGGCACGAACCTCAGTATTATATCCAAAATACTAAAATGCGCTGGCAATGAAGATATCGTCACACTAAGGACTGAAGATAGTGTGGATACCTTGGTGCTATTATTTGAAGCTTCAAATCAGGAGAAGTTTTCAGACTATGAAATTAAGTCGATGAATTTGGATGTTGAACAACTTGGAATTGCAGAACAAGAGTACCACTCCATAGCAAAGATGCCTTCTGATGAATTTTCATGTATATGTATATTATCTCAGTCATATTGGAGATGCTGTTGTAATTTCCTGTGTAAAAGATGGAATTAAATTTTCTGCAAGTGGAGACCTTGGAAATGGAAACAAATTGTCACAGGCAAGTACTGTCGATAAAGAGGAGGAAGCTGTTACCATGGGAATGAATGAACCAGTTCAGCTAACTTTTGCACTGAGGTACCTGAACTTCCTTACAAAAGCAACTCCACTCTCTTCAATGGTGGCACTCAATATGTCTGCAGACATACACCTTGTTGTAGACTATAAAATTGCTGATATGGGACACTTAAAGTACTACTTGGCTCCCAAGATCAAGGATGAAGAAGGACCTTAGACATTCTTAAAATTCAAGAAAATAAAACTAAGCTCTTTGAGAACTGCTTCTGAGATGCCAGCATGTACTGAAGTCTTTTCTGCCACAAAATTTGTACCTCTAAGTACATATGTAGATATTGTTTTCTGTAAATAACCTTTTTCTCTATTCTCTGCAATTTGTTTAAAGAATAAAGTCCAAAGTCAGTCAGTCAGATCTGGTCTAGTTAACCTAGAAGTATTTTGTCTCTTAGAAATACTTGTGATTTTTATAATACAAAAGGGTCTTGACTCTTAATGCAGTTTTAAGAATTGTTTTTGAATTTAAATACAGTTACTTGAATTTCAAAAAAGTCTATTAATGTAATAAATATGCTATATTAACAGATAAAAGTAGAAATATCATATAGAATGATATAAAAAAACATACTCAATAAAAGTCAATGCAGAAAAAAATCCTTTAGCAAATTCAGAAAAAAAGGTAACTTCTCTAACCTAATAAAAGTATCTATCACAATTTATGGGAAACATCATTTGAAAAACTGAAAACATGCCATAAAACTTAAGAACAAGACAGAGGTGGCTGCCATCTTTAAAAAAAAATAGACTTTAATTTTTTAGAGCAATTTTAGGTTCACAGCAAAATTGAGCAGAAGGTACTGAGATGTCCCATGTAACCCCTTCACCCACATGTGCACAGTCTCCCCTTCTAGCAATATCCCCCCACCCCCAGCCCGCCAGAGAGTTACATTTGTTACAATTCATGAACCTACACTGACACATCATTATCACTTAAAGTTTGTAGTTTACATTAGGATTCACACTTGGTGTTGTACATTCTATGCGTTTAGGCAAGTACATGATGACATGTATTTACCGTTATAGTATCATACAGAGCAGTTTTGCTGCCCTAAAATTTCTCTGTGACCTGGCTATTCATCCCTTTCTTTCCTCTAAACCCTGGAAACCGCTGATGTTTTTACTGTCTTCATAGTTTTGCCTTCACAGAACATCAAAGAGTTGTAATTATACATTATAGATCCATTTCAGATTGGCTTCTTTCACTTAGTAATATGCATTTAAGCTTCATCCATGTCTTTCAATGGGTTGATAATTCATTGCTTCTTAAAACTGAATACTATTCCATTGTATGAACATAACACAGTTTATTCACTTACCTACAGAAGGATATCTTGGTTGCTTCCACGTTTTGGCAATTACGAATAAAGCTGCTGAAAACATTCATGTGCAGGTTTTTGTGTGGACATGTTTTCAACTCCTTTGGGTAAACACCAAGGAGCATGATTGCTGGATCATATGGTAAGAGAATGTTTTGTAAGAAACTGCCAAATATTTTCTAAAATGGATGTAACCCTTTGCAGTTCAATCAGCAGTGAATGAGAATTCCTGTTGCTCCAGATTCTTACCAGCATTTGGTGTTGCCAGTGTTTTGGATTGTCACTATTTTAATAGGCATGTAGTGCTATCTCAATGTTGTTTTAATTTGCATCTCTCTGAAGACATATTACATGGAGCATCTTTTCAAGTGTGTATTTGCGATCTATGTATCTTTGTTGGTAAGGTTTCTGTTAAAGTCTTGACCCATTTTTAAAAATCAGGTTGTTCATTTTCTTATTGTTAAATTTTAAAAGTTCTTTGTATATTTTAGATAACAGTTCTTTATCAAGTGTGTCTTTTGAAGATATTTTCTCACAGACTGTGACTTGTCTTTTCACTCTCTTGACAGTATATTTTGCAGAGCATAAAATTTTAATTTTAATTAGGTCCAAGTTATCAATTCTTTCTTGCATGGAGTGTGCTTTCTGTGTCATATTTAAAAAGTCATCACCAAACCCAAGGTCATCTAACTTTTTTCCTAAGTTATGTTCTAGGAATTTTATAGTTTTGTGTTTTACATTTAAATCTTTAATTGATTTTAATTTTTGTGAAGAATGTAAGGTTTGAGTCTAGATTGACTTCTTTTGCATGTGGATGTCCAGTTGTTTCAGCAACATTTGTTGAAAAGACTATCGCTGCTCCATTGAATTGCCTTTGTTCTTTTGTCAACTATCAGTTGACTATATTGACGGGAGTCTATTTCTGGGCTTTCTATTCTGTTTCATTGATCTATTTGTCTATACTTCTACCAACACTATACTGTCTTGATTACTGTAGCTTTATGGTAAGTCTTAAAGTTGGGTACTGTCAGTTCTTGAATTTTTTTCTTCTTCTTCAACATTGTGTTGCTATTCTGTTTTTGGATTTTTTTTTTCTTCTCCATATAAACTTTAGAATCAGTTTCTCAATATTCGCAAAAATAATTTGCTGGGATTTTGATTGGGATTTCATTGAATCTGTAGATCACGTTGAGAAGAACTGATATCACAATTGCCACAAAAAGAGTAAAATACCTAGGAATACAGCTAACTAAGGAGGTGGAAGATTTCTACAAAGGGAACTACAAAACACTGTTCAAAGAAATCAGAAATGACACAAATACATGGAAAAACATTCCATGCTCATGGATAGGAAGAAACAATGTTGTAAAAATGGCCACACTGCCCAAAGCAATTTATAGATTCAATGATATTTCTATTAAGCTGCCACTGAGATTCTTCAGTGAACTAGAAAAAACTATTTTAAAATTAATGTAGAACCAAAGAAGAGCCTGAATAGCCAAGGCAATCTTAAACCAGCATATCTTTTACATATTTTGTTAGATTTGTACCTAAGAATTTCATTTTGTGATGGTGTTAATGTAAATAGCAGTGTATTTTTTTTTCTTCAAATTCCACTTGTTCCTTCCTGGGTTATAGGAAAGCATACTTTTGTATATTAATCTTATATCCTGCAACCTTGCTGTAATCACTTTTTAGTTCAAGGAGATTTTAAAAATAAATTCTTTAGAGTTTCTCCATAGACAATTGTGTTATCTACAGACAAACACACTTTTATGTTTTCTTTCCCTATCAGAATGTTTTATTTCCTTTTCTTGTCTTATTGCATTAGGTAGGACTTACAGTACAATGTAAAAAGGGAATGGTGAGAGGGGACATTTTTGCCTTCTTCTTTTTTAAAATTTACTTTTTATTTTTATTTTTGTGGGTACATTGTACATGTATATATTTATACAGCACATAAGATATTTTGGTACAGGCATGCAATGTGTAATAATCACATCGTGGAAAACTAGGTATCCATCCCCTCAAGTTTTTATCTTTTGTGTTACAAACAACCCAATTCTTGTCTTGTTCTTGAGCTTATTGGGAAAGCTTTGAGTTTCTCACCATTATGTATATTAGCTGTCAGTTTTTGTAGATTTTCTTTATCAAGTTGAGGAAGATTCTCTCCATTCCTAGTTTATTGACAGCTTCTAATCATGAATGGATGTTGGATTTTGTCAAATGCTTTTCTGCATCTATTTATGTGATCATGTGATTTTTCTTCTTTAGCTTGTTGATTTAATGCATTACATTAATTGAGTTTTGAATGTTGAACCAAACTCTCATACCTGGGATAAGTCCCACTTAGTCATGGTGTATAATTCTTTTTGTACATTGTTAGACTCGACTTATTAACATTTTGTTGAGGACTTTTGCAGCTGTGTTCATGAGATATGTTGGTCCGTGTTTGTCTTTTCTTTTGGTATTAACGTAATGCTGGCCTCACAGAACGAATTAGGAAGAATTCTTTTTACTTCTGTCTGCTGAAAGAGATGATATAGAACTGATATTATTTCTCTTTTAATGTTTGGTAGAATTTACTTGTGAACTCATCTGGGCCTCATGATTTCCATTTTGAAAGAATTAAGTATTTATTCAATTTATTTGATAGACAATAAACATATTCATATTGCGTATTTCTTCTTGTGTAAGTTTTGGCAGACTGTTTCTTTCAAAGAATTGTTCTACTTCATCTCAGTTATCCAATTTGTGGCCATAGAACTGTTCCAAGTATGCATTTATTATCCTTTTAATGTGCATTGGAGCTATAGTGATATCCCCTCTTTCATTTCTAATGTTAGTAATTTGTATCTTCTCTTTTTTTCTTGGTTAACCTGGCTAGAGGCTTATCAATTTTATTGATATTTTTAAAGAAAAAGCTTTTAGTTTCATTGATTTTTAAAATTGATTTTCTATTTTCAATTTCATTGATTTGTTCTCTAATTTTTATTATTTCTTTTCTTCTACTGACTTTGAAGTGAATTTGCTCTTCTTTTCTTTAGTTTCCTAAGGCAAAAATTATTGATTTTAGATTATTGATTTTAAATTTTTCTTTTTTTTAATTATAAAGTTCTAGGGTACATGTGCAGGTTTGTTACATATGTATACATGTGCCATGTTGGTGTGCTGCACCCATTAACTCGTCATTTACATTAGGTATATCTCCTAATGCTATCCCTCTTCCCTCCCCCCACCCCACAACAGGTGCTGGTGTGTGGTGTTCCCTGCTCTGTGTCCAAGTGTTCTCATTGTTCAATTCCCACCTATGAGTGAGAACATGTGGTGTTTGGTTTTCTGTCCTTGCGATAGTTTGCTGAGAATGATGGTTTCCAGCTGCATCCATGTCCCTACAAAGGACTTGAACTCATCCTTTTTTATGGTTGCATAGTATTCCATGGTGTGTATGTGCCACATTTTCTTAATCCAGTCTATCATTGATGGACATTTGGGTTTGTTCCAAGTCTTTGCTATTGTGAATAGTGCCACAATAAACATGCGTGTGCATGTGTCTTTATAGCAGCATGATTTATAATCCTTTGGGTATATACCCAGTAATGGGATGGCTGGGTCAAATGGTATTTCTAGTTCTAGATCCTTGAGGAATCACCACACTGTCTTACACAATGGTTGAACTAGTTTACAGCCCCACCAATGGTGTAAAAGTGTTCCTATTTCTCCACCTCTTCAGCACCTATTGTTTCCTAACTTTTTAATGATTTTTATTCTTTTCTTCTATATGCACTCAATGCTATAAATTTCCCTCTGTGCACTGCTTTTTCTACATCCCACAACTTTTGGATAAGTTGTGTTTTCATTTTTATTTATTTCAAAATATTTTAAAATTTCTCTTGATAATTATTCTTTGATCCATGTGTTATTTAGAAGTGTATTGTTTAATCTCTTAAGTATTTTGGGATATTCTAGCTATCTTTCTGTTATTAATTTCTGTCTGAGAGCAGATATTATATGATGTCTATTTTTAAAATCTGTGTTTTATGGCCCAGAATATGGTCTATTTTGGTGAATGTTCTATATGAATTTGAAAATAATGTATATTCTGCTCTGGTTGGATGAAGTATTCTATAAGTATCAGTTAGATTCAGTTGGCTGATGTTGTTGTTAAGTTCAGTTATGACCTTACTGATTTTCTGTCTGCTTAATCTGTCCATTTCTGATAGGAGTGTATTGAAATCTCCAAATATAATAGTAGATTTGTGTATTTCTCCTTGTAGTTCTATTAATTTTTGCCTTATGTATTCTGGTGCTCTGTTGTTAGGTGCATACACATTACAGATTGTTATTAGTCTTAGAGAACTGATCCCTTTATCATTATGTAATACCCCTCTTTATCCCTGATAACTTTCCTTACATGAAATATACTGTGTATGAAATTAATGTAGCTAATCTTACTTTCTTTTCATTAGTGTTAGCATGGTGTATCTTTCTCCATTCATTTACTTTTACCCTATATATGTCTTTAGATTTAAAGTGGGTTTCTTATAGACAATATATAGTTAATTTGGGATTTTTGATGTTCTCTGACAATCTCTTTTCATTGATGCATTTAGGTGGTTTATGTTCAAAGTGTTTACTGATATAGTTACATTAAGATCTGTCACATTTGTTATTGATTCTATTTGCTGCCCTTATTCTTTGTTCCTTATTTTTGACTTCCACTATTTTTCAGCCTTTTGTGGTTTTGAGCATTTAATATGACTCATTTTCTCTCCTTTTAAAGCATATCAGTTGTACTTCCTTTTCTACTTTTTTTAGTGATTGTCTTAGATTTTACAGCATTCATTTACAACTAATCCAATTCCACTTTCAAATAACACCATATTGCTTCATGGTTATACTAGTATTTTATAATAAGAAAATAATCCTAATTCTTCCCTCCTATCCCTTGTATCATTGCTGTCATTCACTTCACTTATACATAAGCATATATATAATACATTGCTGCTGTTATCATTTCAAAGTATCCATTAAGTCAAGATTAGATTAATCAAGATAAGATTAAGACAAATCAAAGTTTTTGTTTTACCTCAACTTATTTCTTCTCTGATGTTTTTCCTTTTTAGTATAGATCTGAGTTTCTGACCTATATTGTTCTCCTTCTCTCTAAATAACTTCTTTTAATATTTCTTGCAAGGAATGTCTACTGGTGACATTTCCCTCAATATTTGTTTGTCTAAGAAAGTCATTTTTTATCCTTCACTTTTGAAGGATAATTTCTCGGGGTACAGAATTCTAGGTTGGCAGAGTTTTTTTCCTCTCAATAATGTAAATGTTTCACTTCACTCTTGTCTTATTTGCATGGTTTCTGAGGAGAAATCAGATGTAATTATGATTTTTGCTCCTCTATAGGTAAGTTGTTTTTTTTTCTCTAGCTGCTTCCAGAATTTTTTCTTTATCTTTTATTTTCTGTAGTTTGAATATGATATGCCCATGTGTAGCTTTTGGGAGGCATTTATCCCATTTCATATTCTCTGAGCTTCCTGGGTCTGTGGTTTGTTGTGACATTAATTTGGAGAAATTTCATTACTGTTTTAAAAATTTCTTCTGCTTCTTTCTCTCTTTATTTTCCTTCTGGTATTCCTAGTATGGGCATGTTACACCTTTTGTGGTTGTCCCACAGTTTTGGGATATTCTGTTCTGCTTTTTTCAGTCTTTTTTCTCCTTCCCTTTCAATTTGGGAGGTTTCTATTGAGATATCCTCAAGTTCAGAGATTCTTTCCTCAGCCATGTCCAGTCTATTAATAAGCCCATCCTTCTACTTATAAACACTTTTCTTAGAAATATAATTAACTTCTTTGAATTTAACCAGTGATTTCCAAATCTGTTCCTCCACCCCCACTGTCACCCTTAAGCTCCAGGCCTATCTATTCAATTGCTTGTTAGAGATATCCTCATGGATTTCAAAACATGCAAACTAAACTTATTATCTTATTCTACAGATCTTCTCTTACTAATGTATTTGCTAACTCTGTTAGTGAAACCACCCTTTACTCTATTAAACAAGCCAGAGTTCCCTGGAAGCCATCCTAGACCAATATTTCCCAAACCTGTAGTTCCAGGCAAACCTACCAGAACACGATATTAATATGTGTTATGTAAAAATTAAAGTTATTTGATAAAATAAAATTTTGAACTACTGGATTAAACAAAAATAAGCAGATTTCCCCCTGTCAAATTGGTTATCAGAGCTCTTGTCATTCTAGTGTTCACCTAAGAGAGTGACACTGTGTTTCTCAAACCTTTGTTATGTCAGAACCCAATTTGTAAATAAAATATCTTGCTGGACTAACTTTTTAGGATTTTAGGATATGTTTTCCTTTCTTCGCCTCCCTCACCCCTGAATAATCACTGATTTTTTTGAATTTATTGTTTAAATATCATGGGACTTCTCCATTTAATGGCCACTGACCTTTGTATATTCAGTCTTATTCCCTTTTTCTCAACCCTTTCTCCATACAGTTGCCAGTGACCCTAGTTACAAAACTGAAATGTGTTAGTCTCCTGCTTAAAGCACTTCGATAGACCACCATTTCAGTGTAAAGTTCGAAGTTCCTTAGTTTAACAAGATCACTTAGTTATTAGCTCCAATGTTCCTGCTCCTTCTCAGTGCTTTCCACCCCAGTGATAGTAAATCATCTGATGGGTTCCAAGATACACTACCCCAAAATATGTCATCTTGTCATTTGAGAAAACAGCAGAAGCAAGAAGATCACTTTCACACTTCTCTTTCCCTTCTCCCCTAAAACAGGCCATAAAACCCTCATTTTAGAGGTACTTTCCTGGATTAGTCAGGGTTCTCCAGAGAAACGAGTCAATAAAAGGTATGTATAGAGAAAGAGAGAGATAGATAAGAGGGAGATTTATTATGGGAACTGGCTCATCTAATTATGGAGGTTGAGAAGTCTCACAATATACTGTCTGCAAGCTGGAGAACCAGGGAGTCTGGTGGTGTCATTCACTCTAAATCCAAGATCCTGAGAACCAAGGGATCCAACAGTGTAATTCTCAGTCCAAGACTGAAGACTTGAGAAACTGGGGTCCTGCTTGTGTAAATCCCAGAATCCAAAGACCTGAGAACTTGGATTTCTGATGATTGAGGACAGAAGAAGATGAATGTTCCAGCTCCAGAAGAAAGAGAAAGTTTATACCTTCCTCTGCCTTTTTGCTCTATCTGGGATCTCAATGGATCAGATGATGCCCACTCACACTGGTGGGGGCAGATCTTCTTTAGTTGATCTATTGATTGAGATACTAATCTCTTATGGAAACACCCTCACAGACCTACGCAGAAATAATGTTTTACTAGCTATCTGGGTATCCCTGAACACAGTTAAATTGATACCTAAAATTAACTATCACAGCTCCTTATACCCAGAAGAAAGGAATATTCTTTTCTCTGAAGACATAGGGACTCAGAAAAGAGTCTGAACGAACAGGTCTTGTTAAGTTTCTCCTGGTTTATTACCATTAGATCATACCCTTTTGTCCTCTAATCATATTTCTCCATGACTACTTCTTCATCAAACCTTGTATTAAAATGCACAAGTTCAACTGTTACTTTATGTCATTTCCTTATTAAGGCTCCCATATCACATAAAACTTATATGAAACAAATTTGTATGCTTTTCTCTTGTTAATCTCTTTTGGTATAGGGCCCACAGCCACGAACCTAAGATGGGTAGAGAATAAGTTATTTTTCCTCTCCTACACATCTATAGCTCACTATGTATCACCCAGCATTCATTTTCTCTGTACTATACTCTGCCTATAAGTTCACACATTATATAGTATGTCCAAGGATAATGAATTTCATTTGCTGGACTGGATTTTAAAATCTAATTGAGAAACCAATAATAGGTTTGAAATAAGTAGCAAATAAAATATGAGTATTAGCCTTATGGATGGGCTTATTTCCAGGTCTTGGTCCTTGTAACTGAACCCTGTGCATTTGTGTAATGAGTTCTGATAAGGGCTTCTCATCAGAAACTTGTGTTATTCTCTGTTTGATTAAAAAACATATCAACATCACGTATGCTCTATTTTTCTATAACTGGCTGCAAATATGATTCATCTAGTCTTTGCCAAAATATTCTTTATGGCTCTCTTCTTATTACAGTGAAGTCATATTGACATTAAAAACTCTGATAACTTTAATTGCGTTAAAATTAAGAATTTTTGTCCATAGAAGGATACCAGTAAGAGAGCATAAAGACAAGCCACAGAGTGGTAAGAGACATTTGCAAAATATATAACTGACAAAGGACTTGTATCCAGAATACACAAATAGCTCCTACAAATCAACAGAAAAAAGACAGACAGCCCAATAGAAAAATGAGCAAAGATTCAAACTAGCACTTAACAAAAGAAGCAATTCAAATGGCCAATAAATAAGAAAAAGTGCTCAACACTGTTAGTAATCAGGAAAACACAGACTAAAATCCCAATAAGATATCATGAAACCATCCCTATAAACTTTATAAAATTAATCAAGGAAGGAGAGAGAGGGAGACAAATAAACCAAGCTTGCAGCACGTTTGGCCTTAATCATGAGGTTAATTTGCTCTCTGACCTATTTCCTCATAGTGTTTGGTGCCTATTGTCCTAGGATCCCATAGACCCTAGATCATAGTTCCTCTTAACTGTTCTATAGATAATGACTTGAATGTCATGAAATATTAAGTTTTCTCTTTGAGATATTCCTTCAGGTCTTGCCTATTGATGAAACTACTGGCTCAGCTGATCTGAAGGACCTCACTAATACCAGGAGATCTGAAAGACCCCACTGACACCAGCTAGTTTGAACAATCCCACAAGGAACTGACTCAGCAAAGAATGCAGTTTCCAAATCCTGATGATTTCAACCATCTTGCCCTGACCAATCAATGACCTCAATTTTCCAGCCCCTCCCCATCCACGATCCTCTTAAAAACTCCAGCCCAGATTTCCTCAGGGAGATGGATTTGAGGATCTCTCCCATCTCCTCACTCAGCATCCTGCTGTCATTAAACTCTCTGCTGCAAACCCTATTGTCTCAGTGTAATGGATCTGTTACTATGCAATGGGCATATGAGTCTGTTGGTCTTATAGTAATTGTGTTTAAAATTTAGCCCATCAGAATGCCTAAAGCTAAAAAAGGCTGATAATACCAAGCTTTAGTGAGACCATGGGAGAAAAATAACTTTTAGACATTGCTTGTGAAACTGTAAGTTGGTACAACCACTTTGGAAAACTGTTTGGCAATATTTGCTAAAGCTGAACATATAAACTGATGACCTAACGATAGTACACATGGGTATAAATCCATCAGGAAGGCATATTTAAATACATCAAGACATGTACAAGAATGTTCATAAAAGCCCAAAATTGGAAGCAAGGCAAATGTTGGCTAATAGTAGAATGGATAAATGAAGTGTGAAATAGTCATGATAGTACAGTATTTCAATAGTAACTATGGAATACTATACAGCAATGAACACAAACAATATCAACACATTAGATCAATTTCACAAACATAATGCTGAGAGATGAAGCTGACACCAAAGAATGCAAAGAATTCCATTTAAATACATTTCAGAGAGAGATTAAACTCATATTTAATATTTTGGTATATGTATATATGTGGTAAAACTATAAGGAAAAGCAATGAATGATGACCATAAAAATCAAAATAATGGTTACTTTTAAAGGAGGAAGGAGGTTGTGATTGGGAGAGCACATGGAGTCGTGGAAAGGAGACTGATGGCGTGTAGGAAATGTTCTGTTTCTTGGCCTGGATATTGATGACACTGGTATTCATTAAAAAACAATTTCTTAAACTGTACATTATCATTATACGTTCTTTTAAAATTTGTATTTTATTTCATAGTAAACAAGCCTCAAGGCCAGGTATGGTGGCTAATGCCTATAATTCCAACATATTAGGAGGCCCAGGCGGGAGGATTGCTTGAGCTCAGGAGTTTGAGACCAGCCTGGGCAACATAGTGAGACTGAATCTCTACAAAAACATAAAAAAATTAGCTGGGTGTGGTGTGGTGGTGCATGCCTGTAGTCCCAGTTACTTGGGAGGCCAAGGCAGGAAGATCACTTGAGTTCGGGAGATCAAGGTTGCAGTGAGCCATGATCATGCCACTATACTCCAGTCTGGGTGACGGAGCA
This sequence comes from Macaca fascicularis, assembly GCF_037993035.2. Taxonomy (NCBI): domain Eukaryota; kingdom Metazoa; phylum Chordata; class Mammalia; order Primates; family Cercopithecidae; genus Macaca; species Macaca fascicularis. Next base: position 46,153,009 of record NC_088395.1, on the reverse strand, counting down.
GAACCCTGTCTCAAAACAGAAAAGTTTCAAAATACTAATACCTAGGCTCTACCACAATTCAACTGTAGCAGAATATCTGGGCTAAGGTAAGGTATTTTGAAAAAAAACTCTTATGTGACTCTAATAAGCAGCCAGGGTTGAGAACTACTGATCCAGAGGATGATTAAACTTTCTCAAATATCAGTTTTTCATCTTTTGATGAAAAACTTAACTCATGATTAAGGTGAGTTCCAAATATGATAATTCCACAATATTAATAAAAATCCTTCTCATACTTATTAGTGATGTCTTCACATGTTTGTATCTTGCTTCCTCCTGCACACACTTTGAGGGCAGGGGCTAGTCTCATACCTGTATGTACCACACCCTGTAACACAGTACTTATTGGTAAACTAATTTAATATGTATCTAGAATGTCCCCAAAAGCTGCACACCAAACATATGAATCAACTTAGAGAGCTGAGCACTATGGGAAATATTGAGCAAGTGAGCAGAAAGAGGAGTGAAATGGGAGAAGCAGTGATATGGTTCGGTTCAGTGTCCCCACTGAAATCTCATATTGAATTGTTATCTCCATGTGTCAGGGGAGGAGCCTGGTGGGAGGTAATTGGATCTTGGGGGTGGATTTCCCCCTTGCTGTTCTCATAACAATAAGTGAGTTCTCATGAGATCTGATGGTTTAAAAGTGTATGGCACTTCTCCCTTTGCTCTCTCTCTCCTGCTTTGCCATGGTAAGACGTGCTTACTTCCCCTTCGCTTTCCGCCATGACTAAGTTTCCTAAGGCCTCCCAGCCATACTTCCTGGTAGGCCTGCAGAACTGTGAGTTAATTAAACCTATTTCCTTCATAAATTACCCAGTCTCAGGTAGTTCTTTATAGAAGTGTGAGAAGAGACTAATACAAGCATTTCAGGAAGTTGCATCCTCCTTTGCCAGTTCTTCCTCTCTTTTGAAGAGCCACTTAGCAAAGAAACCCCACCCCTGAGAGGACAGTCTCTACCAGCTCCTTCTGTGAGACAGGGTTTCATGCTCCTAGATTTCTTCTTGCCTCTTCTGAGAGCCAATTAAAGCAAAACTATGCCAGAGAAACAGAGAAATTCAAAGAGACTCATAGAGGTATGATTTCAGAAGAATGGCCTTAAGCTTCCAGCCAAGTTAGGTAGAATCCTATCCAAAAGCTCTTCATTGAAACCTTTAGGGGCAAAACTGTCTACCAACTACAGGTATTTTCATGAGGGATGCTTTGAAGAGACTCCTTTCCCATATCCCAAAGTATTTTGTGGCTCAGAACAAAACTGGCCAAAATTCAAAGTGGCATCTTGACTGGGGCCTCCCTCTAGGTGGAGTTCTTCCTATTCTGAGGAACCTAATCATCTAATAGGAGCTATGGTGTTAATGACCAACAGGGCTATATAACTTATTCTTTCAAGATGAATGCCATTGACATTTGAACAGCTGCCTTCAATATGGTACAATCAGAGGAGTGACAAGATTTGGAAAGTTCAGACACTAGGACACTCTGGTGAATCCAAAAAATCTTTTGTGAGGAGGCGTCAGGACACCTCAAACCACACTATTTAGCTCTGGGTGCCCACAGGCTGATTCTACACTAAGAAAGCAACTGGGGACACAGCCAGCTCTTTATTTGAAAATTTGTGTATAAATAACCTACCTCTTAACTCCTATCACGTAACCAGTCCAACTCTTCACTTCCAACTAGCCTGGGCATTTAACAGGCTGGGTCATTCCATCTCTTCACATGCCTTTGTCCCTGTCTAGAACTGCCCATCTTTCTTCTCCCCCGTACCCTGACCTTATCCAAATATCTTCTTCAAAGTCGAATTCCTGTCCTCCTCTTTCATAAACTCTTACAGACCTTTATCAGTTTCCTTCTTTAAATTCTAGTTTTTATTGTCTGATTAATTATTTTGTCCATGAACTTTAAAAATATTTTCTGAGCACTCTAGACTATACAAAAAAACTGTGTCTCAATGGAAAACATGCATTGACTAGAGAAAGAGTCATCAAACTTTTTCTTCAAAAGAACAAGATTATAAATATTTTAGGCTTTGAAGGCCATAGTATCTCTGTCGCAACTACTCCACTCTAGCATTATAGTGTGAAAGCAGCCATACAGAATACATAACTGAGAAGGCGTATCTGTGTTCAAATAAAACTTTATTTACAAAAACAGGCATGGGGCTAGATTTCATCTGTGAGAGCCTTAGTTTGCTGATGCTCTGGTCTAGCTGACATTCCTTCAGGTTATCTGATTCTGATTTTATGGGAGCTATTTTACAGCTCCCTAAATTATAGATAACTGATAGCAATGCAAAATAATTCTTATTTATAGACATGCAAATTCTGTCCTCTCGTAGGGGTTTAATTGACTCCCTTCTCCTACTGTGGAAGAAGTCAGTTTAGTCTCCATTTGCACATTCATTTCAATATTCCTGAAATATATATATATATATATATATATGTCTGTTCTTTGTGTTCTCCTTTGAATTGGTTATAACATCTGACTTGTCCCTCATTATGAGTTAAATCAAACTTTTAAAATATGCTAAGTTTTACATCTTTATGAGAATTAAAGGTTTACCATTTTTTAAAAAATTATCTTCAATAGGGCAGATACCATTCTGGAACGGAAATAGAGGTTGTATCAAATGAAATAAGGCATAGTTTCTGTCTTGTTAATTCTCTTTGAACCCCATCAGAATAGTAACTTCCTTAAGGGCAGAAACACCTTGTATCTCATTCAATGAGGACTTGCTTGTTAATTGCTTATTGGGTTAATTTCGTTCTATACAATTTTTTTCCTTTTCTGCTCCAAACCAAATAGTTGCTGTGTTGCGATGGGAAGGTAAAAGGATTTCATTTTAGAATGCAGTTAGCAAAGCTTTGGGGAGCTCAGAAAAACAGTTCCTCCAATCAAGGGCTTAACATTACTGGAACCATGAACATTTTTGGCCATGGAGGAAATGAATATCACATTCTTGCCAGCTCAAATGTACAAAATTAAACTCTGTGGTTTTATCTATTTTTTAGATTTTCGAGAAAGAACAAAAGGCTGACTAAACCTTCCTTTCATCTTTGCCAACAAAATTCTTTACACTTATATAGTATATTTCTATTTCATTTGAGGTGCTTTAAATGCCTAGAAAATGCTTAACCTTATAACCACCTTGGGATTTCTATGGGAATCATCTATCCCCGTTTTGTCAAAAATGAAACTGAGGAGGATGCCTCATGAGATTTTCCCAGAGTAGCACAGAAGGCTATAGAAAAGGCATAGAGAACTCTTGAATCCCAGACCAGTCCCCAGAACTCAGGCTGGCACACACGATAACCTTCACAGCCCTATACCTTATAGCCATTGGAAAATGCTAAGCTTTTTGCTAGTGGATGTGGAAAAGGCATGACCTAAAAATTCTCATAAAACTCCAAATTTTTATAAAATCCTTGGGAATTTATATGAATTTTCAAATTAATTAGTGTTCTGCTTATCAGCACTTTAGTATAACTACCATTTACTCTGAAAATGTCACAGTCCCCCACAGCTCCACTAATAATAGTGTTCTGGCTGGAGATCTAAGCTGAGTTTTAATCTGATTTCGGTATGTTAAATATAAATTGTTATGTCCACACAAATTTGTATATGTGAGTGTTCATGTCAGCATTACACATACTAGCCAAAATGTAGAAATAACCAAAATGTCCATAGACTAATGAAATGTCCGTAGACTAATGATAAACAGAACTACATCTTGCATGACTCCATTTGTATGGAATGGAATTTGACCATGCTATGAAATGTTCAGAAAAGGCAAATCTATATGACAGAAAGTAGATTGTTGGTTGCCTAGGGCTGGGTGTGGGAATGGAAAGTGATGGCTAACAGGTATTGGTTTGTTTTCGGGGCGATGGAAATGTTCTAAAATTGGATTTTGATGGTGGTTGCGAAAGTCTGTAAATATACTAACAATCATTGATGTGGAACACTTAAAATGGATGAATTTTATGGTATGTGAGCTATACCTCAATAAAGTTCATAATAAATAAATACATTGCTACATGACTCCCCCACATATACCTCTACCCCTGACTGCTCCACAAGAATACCATAGAAACAAACTGCCTTGAAAGGACACCAGGAATAATTTTATATAATTTTAAGTTTGACTTTCAGGACAATAATATAGGTGTCATGAGATTCAAAACTTCAATATTGTGATCTGAGGGTAATTTCACCACAGGTGTGCAGCTTAACAGGGTGTTAATTGGGAAGCCCATGAACACCTCCTCCGCAGGCAGCCCAGAAAGCTGTGCCAACATTGCTGGTGAATAGAATAATTCAAGAGCCAAATTCATGATCAAAAATAAAGCGAAATTTAACTTGCTTTTATACTGAAGCCATTACCACACAAAATGACTTAATGCCCATTTTAATTGGAGCTAAAGGCTTCTTGACTTCACCACTAATCAGAACCACTTCAGGTTTTGGAAATATTTCTGTACTGTGGAAGGAAAATAAAAGAGCCAAATTTAGGCCTGAGGTTTTCTAACAGAAGTAACTTCCCTACATTCAGCAGGTTGGTTTATTTAGAATGAGTACTAAAAGGTCTTGCTGATTCCCCGGGGGATTGGATGTCCAAGGTTTCTACAGATAATAACAGAAGCACAGCTAGCTGAGAATGTAGTTTGCTTCTCTGATAATATCCATTGCTTCTCTCGAACTCCCAGCCCCCAGCTAATGGGGTAGGGGATGGTTACCTTCTCTTTGGGAAGGCATCTAACACTCTGTGGAGCCAGGAGAACTCTTGACCAGAAACTAACATTCTATTTAAGGCCACAGGGCTTGAATCCTATATCTTTAACTTGCCCTGGACATCCATTCCCTTCCTCTCCTAGGAAGACTCCAAGAAACAAGCAATCCATTACTCTTCAAGGACAAAAGCCACTGGTTCAACAATAACATAATTTTGAAAAGCCTTGATGTCTTTTTCTAGGTAGAAGAGGAAAAGCCATTTTTTATATGTACATAAAAACAAGAAATAAAAAGCTTCTGAGTCATTTTATTAACCAAAATAGCTTTCCGAGAACCCTTGTCCAATCCAAAAGGTAATGGACAGCAATTTTGTTCTTTTTCAAATCTCTTAATACTTAAGTGCATCATACGCCTAAGGAAAACAGAAATTTTCTTTTTTTATATCCAACAATATGTGTAGGAAAAAAGAAATCTAAAACAAAACACGAAACTAAAAAGGCATGGCTAGACTTCAAAAAAGTACCAAACTTGCTCTATGGAAAAGGCAGTGTTTTCCCAAAAACATTTCCAATCACTACATCCCAACATACCATTGCATAAAAGCATTAAGTCTTAAATCCCTACAACCAACCAACCTCTTTGAAAACACTGAAAAATTGTCCTGTTCTTGGCCTAATGCCAAGTACAATTTGACATATTGAAATGTGCTAAAACAGTCTCTTAGCATTTGCTATGAATGATTTGAACCACATCATTTAATGAGATCCATAAAAAGAAAATCTCACTTCAGGCATAAGAAATGAAATACTGTTCTAACTTTTTCGATGTCCAGATTGGAGTAAACTCTTTGGTGTTCAACTTGTTCTGCTTTATCTTGGTACTATTTTGCATAGAAGATAGGAAATTTAGACCTAGCCCACTGCAAAAGCAGCACAAATCTAGAGCAATTTTTCCAGTGTGTTTCACAGGACAAAGTTAAACATGTTTCTTTAATATAGAACTTCTCAGAACCTTTAATATGACCATGTCATTGTGAATCTCTAAGGTGATTATATATTGCAGCATGTCCTTCTTTAACCATGGTCTCCTTTTCTACAGAAAATATTACACGGTAACACTGTGAGGGCTACACTTCAAGAAATATAATGGAATAATTTTAAGGGACTTGAGTTTCAAGTTGGTCAACTGGGATCGTAAAGATAAGCCACTTGACTTTTCAGTGCCTTCTATTCCATCCTTTTCAAAGTTTGGTCTCCTTTCTGTGAATTTCCAGGGATTTAAAAAAATTAAATGAAAATATATGAAAGTATTTTGAAAAGTTAAAAATGTAACCCAAATGTGAGGCATCATTTCAATATCTGTTACCCCATACTGCTAACACCCACCACCATTATTCCTTCTTAAAAGTTTTAAGAATTCAAAATGAGATCAAAGTAATGCAGTTTAAAAGTAAAACTCAATATGATTTAAATACAAGGTAAGTATCTCTTTTTTTTAAGAGACAGGGTCTTGCTTTATGAGTCAGGCTGGAGTGCAGTGGTGGGATTATAGCTCACTGCAACCTCCCCCTCCCAGGCTTAAGCAATCCTCTCGCCTCAGCCTCCCAGGTAGCTGGGACTACGGGTACCTTCCACCATGCCCGGCTAATTTGTTAAAACTTTTTTAGAGACGAGGGTCTCACTATGTTGCACAGGTTTGTCTTAAACTCCTGGTGTCAAGCAGTTCTCCTACCTCAGCCTCCTAAAGTGCTGGGATTACAGGCGTGAGCCACTGCGCCTGGCCAGATGAGTGTCTTTATAATAGTTTAAAAAGTTAGAGCTCAAAGGGAAAATCAAGGGATACTGAATTTCATCGCTTGGCTCAGTGTGTAAGCACTTATATTTTGACATTAATTTCAAGGTTTTTTGTTTGTTTGTTTGTTTGTTTTTTTGAGACAGGGTCTTGCTCTGTCGCCCAGCCTGGAGTGCAGTGGCCTGATCTCAGCTCACTGCAACCTCTGCCTCCCAGGCTCAAGCAATTCTCCCATCTCAGCCTCCCGAGTAGCTGGGCATATAGGCACGTGCCACCACGCCAGGCTAATTTTTGCATTTTTTGTACAGAAGGACTTTCATCATATTGCCCAGACTGGTCTCGAATTTCTGGGCTCAAGTGATCCACTCACCTCGACCTCCCAAAGTGCTGGGATTACATGTGTGGACACTGAGCCGAGTGACATTACTTTTATTGGCACATTAGGTAAATACATATTTAGAGCCATTGAAACATGGATTGCTGGCCTAGACTGAGACTTTTTTGCCTATTGGTGTAAATACTTTGTTTCAAGGTTCTTTTCTTTTCTTTCTTTTCTTTTCTTTCTTTTTTTTTTTTTTTTTTTTTAGGCAGTCTTGCTCTGTTGCCCAGGCTGGAGTGCAGTGGCACGATCTCGGCTTACTGCAACCTCTGCCTCCCAGGTTGAAGCGATTCTCCTGCCTCAGTCTCCCGAATAGCTGGGAATACTGGCATGTGCCACTCCGCCTGGCAAATTTTTTGTATTTTTAGTAGACACGGGGTTACACCGTGTTAGCCAGGATGGTCTCAATCTCCTGACCTCGTGATCCGCCCGCCTCAGGCTCCCAAAGTGCTGCGATTACAGGCGTGAGCCACTGCGCCTGGCCTTGTTTCAAAGTTCTTAAAACCATATGTCAAGTCCATTAAAGTCTGCTGTGTTGATACAGTGGTTATACTTGCCCACTCTATGAGAAAATCGGAAAACGTGACCTTTTTTCTTTAGGAAAACATTACAAGACAGACTCCATGTGTTATTAGAGGCTGCTCTCCTCAAACAAGGATATTTATCCTTTACTTACTCTTTATTTTGCCATCTGAACTGGCTGAACTGAACACTCTTCCAGTTCTTGACATGGGAGGGACTTGGCATGGAAGAGATGGGATGGAGATAGGCTGAAAGGCCTGAATTCTGAGACTGAATTTTTGATCCTCTGTTTCAGATACTAGAAAACAGATTGTCTGCTATGGTTCTCCTTTTTCTTTTCCCCCATCTTTCCCTTTGCTTGTTTCCTTCTTTTATTTTCTCTTGCCTTTTCTTCATCTCCCTCTGAACACATTAAGTCAAAATTTCATACAGTGAAGTAATTAGAGACCAAACAGAAGACATTGATCCTTACGCTTCTATTAACTCCTACACCCTTGACTATACATATTCCTGAAAAGCTCTGACCCCTTCACTCCAAGCCTGCACCGTTGAATTATTCAGGCCAGAGTGAGGAAGCTTACATATATTCTTGTTGCATTTCATCTGCTCTGACTGAGCCCAGTCACCTCAACCTTTCAAGATCTTTTGCAATTATTTTTCTGTTGCACACGATATCACTCACCTAGCTGGTCATTTGGAAATTTGATAAATGTGAATGAATAACCTTGCATAAGGCAGGAAAAGGGCAGAGCTGAGTGGTCTATGGGTGTGGTCTAGTCTATGAGCTATAAATCACTGGACTGCAAAGACATTAATATAAGGGCAAAGAAGATGTAGAAAGGGAGGCATGGTTTTCCACAGAGGACAACCCTCAGGATTAGGTCAGTGGGATTCCCAACCACCCTCATAACTTTGAAATTTCTTTATAATGTTAGAATAATTGGGTGTGGAAATGTTGGTAAAAGCATAGGTGATGACTATGAGTCTCTATCTGTTAATGTTTGTGAGTCCTCATCTGTTAATGAAAGTAGTTGACTTTCTACCAACAAGTGGTTTGAGCAGAATTTCATTCACAACTCAAACTTTCAGTCATCTATTACCCAACTGATCTCAGAACAATTTAGTGGTCATCTGTTAGAGAGAATATTGGCTTCAAAAACCTAAGCAACAAGTTTAACCTAAAAAACCTACTGGCTTGGTTAGAGAGGAAACAGTAGTTAATAATGGAGAGACTAGTTGAAGAGCAGGGGTCTTGGTAAAGTCAGAAGGATCTGGTTTTTGAAAGACTCCGAGATGGAAAGACACTTTTTAGTTAACAAAGTATCTGCCCTGATTTAAAACACAAATTTTGGAATAATCCAAGCAGGGAGGTAGACAGGGGCAGTTTCTACATGAAAACCTATTATACATATTCCTCTTTCCTAATCAGTGTGAAAATAATGTGATTAAATCTTTCATTTTTTTGATTTCTGAAACCACAGAAACCAGAGCATGAGAAATGAGAACAAATTCAATAAAAATTGCCCAATTATTTTTATTATGCTCATGTCCCTTCATTTGGGTGAGAGCAGGGAGTACAAGGGAAGCATTGCCATACATTTTTGGTAGTATAAAAAGTGATTTAAAAATGTGTTTCATGTAAACAGTAAATACAGGATTTCTGTGGATTGATTAGCTCAGTTTCTCAGACTATTTTCTTCAAACCATAATCCATTTGACTGTGATCTCTCAACCCATTTTTTAAAATCAATTTTTAGAAAAATAAGCTCATTCCTCATACCCTATACTTTATATTAGCTTATACGTCAAGCACCATGTATCACAGCAGGCATTCCATAGAACAGACCTCTTTACAGATGGGAGAGTGGGAGAAGCCCCTGTAAGTTTTAATCTTTCTTAAAAAAAAAAAAAACAAAACCACAACTCTGAAACATGGGTGGGCTTTTAAGGTTGTTTTGTTGGGGTTTTTTTGGACACCATCTAGCTTATTGCAGGTTGTCAGGAAATGTTTTTGAAATGGTTTGTTACATAAAGGGTCACTTAGTAATAATAATTTCAAGCTAATTAAAAAGCTGAAGCATAGATGCTGACAATCTACTGTGATGAGATAATCAGCTTTTGTTAGCACTGTTAATTTAGAAAATGTGATTCTTAGAAACACATCTCTAAACTAACAGTTTATAAAATGAGAGAATGAGAGAAATGGCTACTCAGTTCTAGGATTATAGCACAAAAGAACGCCGAGGAAAACTGGCCAGAACGACATGTTAATTTCATGTTGCCAGCATATGAGTGGCTAAGGACCATGTCCTACTCATGCACCCTTCATAGCACCTAGCACAAGCTGTACATGAGTTGACCTTTGACGGATTTTTTTTAATTGCCAAATTTGCATAAATCAAATAATGGAAGTCGTAGACTTTTGGTGATAGAAAACTTTTTATAATATAGTGGGAAGAGAAAATACTTTGAAACGAGAAAGATATACCTTCAAATCTCCACTCGACCACTTAGTCATTGTGACTTTAGGCAAGTTACTTATACATTTTGAGTTTTTGTCTCTTCACGTGTAGAATAAGGACATTATAATTGTGAGAATCAGGTGAGCTAATATATGTAAGTAGCTTTGAACATGTCCTGGCCAATTCTTGCTAGTTGTTTATTATTTCAGTATTATTATTTTTCAGCAAAGACAGGACAACAGTTTGATAGTTTGGAGATAATAAAAATGATAATGGTTAATGTTTATTGAGTATTTGTCATATGCTTGGCATTAGGCTAGGCATTATTATTAAATTTTTGTCGTATGCTAGGTATTATTTTTCAGCAAAGGCAGGACAACAATTTGATAGTTTGGAGATAATAAAAATGATAGTGGCTAATGTTTATTGAGTATTTGTCATATGCTAGGCATTATGCTAAGTGGTTGATGAGCCTTGTTTCATCTATTTACTTTTTTTATAAATAGAAACCCATTACATAAATTGCCCCATCAGGTATTTACTCAGACCTCATAGGTCAGGCAACTAAGGCTAATGGAAGGCAAAAAAAAAAAATTGCCTATATCCACACAGCTGCTGAGTGGCAGTCATCCAAGCTATGTCGAAATAGAAGGCATTAATCTGAGTCCCAGTATGTAACACGATGGAATATTATCCAGCTTTTAAAAAAGAAAGAAATCCTGTCTTTTGCGACAACATGGATGAACCTGGAGGATATTATGCTAAGTAAAATAAGCCAGTCACAGAAGGACAAATACTCATAATTCCACTATATATGAGGTATCTATAATAGTGAAACTCATAAAAGCAGAGAATACAATCGTGGTTGCCAGGGTCCTGGGGTTTCGGGAAATGGGGAGTTGTTCAATGCCCATAACGTTTCAATTATGCTCAGTGAATAAGTTATAGAGATCTGCTGTACAACTCAGTGCCTATAGTTAACAATATGGTATTGTGCACTTCAAAATTTATTAAGAGAGTAGATCTCATGTGAAGTGTTCTTACCACACACAAAGCAAACAACAAAAACAAACAAAAACCCAAAAGGACATAAGGAAACTTTGAGAGGTGTTGAATGTGTCTATTACTTTGACCATGGTGATGGTATCACAGGTGTTTGCACAGGACCAAGCTCATCAAATTGTACACATTAAGTGTGTGCAGCTCTTTTTATATCAATTGTTCCTCAATACAGCTGTTCAAAATGAGTCTGAAGATTGAGGAGAGATATTCTAGATCATCCTGTTGGACAAAGTCAGAGCCAAGATTAGAATTCAGAGTTTCTCTCTGAGCCTCTATTTTTATAATTGTGTAATAGAAATAATAATACTATCACAAAGGACTAGGAGATAATGTGGGAATAGGACACAGGGTAGAATTCATGGGGACATAATGGCACTAAGAAAAAGAGATGAGAAGAAATCAAAGACAAAGCCTCTGGACTTCAGAATTTGGCCTGGAGCTTGCCCCTTAAGCAGGCAGGAGGACTGCAGATCCTTGAGAATGCAGAACTTGATTTTTATTCATTTATTCATGCATGAATTTGTTCATTGACTCATCCATCCACCCAATTGTTATTTTTTAACCACTTACAGTATGATTTCTTCTTGGTATCTGAGATACAATGGTGAGAAAAACAAAAATAAGAAGTTCGTTCTTGATGTTGATGGTATGCTGGCAAGATTTGGGAAATCTCATGGAGGCTAAGACATCTGTGCACTACTGGACCCCAGAGCCAGAAATAACAGATTCCTGCTACCCCTGCTGTGTCTTTTGCATTCCTGGCTGAATGCATATCAATACTTTGGAACCACTGTTCAATGTCCTGTTGATTTCATAATGTTTGGGCTTTCTGAAGACTAGTAGAGACAGGTCTGGAAAAGGAAAGCTACTGATACAAAAAGGGGCAAAAACCTTACTGAGCCAACATCAGACAGGGATGACGTTTAACAGAGCTGAGTGCTCCACTGTATTTGATGAGTAGGCCATATTGAAAATGTTTGCTAACAATAAATGGCTTAATGCAACAAAGTCAAGTCACTTTGCTGGTAGATGGCTTTGCTTTTACAGTTCTTTGAGCATACTGACTCAATTTAAAAGTGTTGCAGTTACTATATAACAGAAAACTGTAATTTTCCAGTTACCACTTTGCAGCTTGATTTATTCACCTCTTGAAAATTTCGTGACATTCCATAAAATTAATCTACATTTACTACATGAGAAACAATCGCTCACACATACTATGCTTTTATTACCAAGGCTTATTTTCTGATAGTGGCCAATGTGGTTCTCTCTTAAGAGGAAGTGTTAGAATGTCTCCTCTTAAAAATAGCCAATCTATATTCCATTATTAATATCCTGAGAGATGATAAAATAGATATTATTAAAACTCAACAGTAACTACAGCTTTGGTTCAGGCCTTGGACATATGTTGTTCAATATGATAGCTGTTAGTCACATGTGGCTATTGAGCACTTGGTATGTGGCTAGTTCAAATTGAGATGTGCGGCGAGTATAAAATATACAGCAGCTTTCAAAGACTTAGTATAAAAAAATAAAATATTTCACCAATATTTTAAATATTAATAACAGATTGAAGTGTTAATAATTGGGATATATTAAGTTAAATAAGTATATTTTCAAATGAAATTTACTTATTTTATTTTATTTTATTTTATTTTATTTGAGACTGAGTCTCACTCTGTTGCCAAGGCTTGAGTGCAGTGGTGTGATCTTGGCTCACTGCAACCTCTGCCTCCTGGGTTGAAGTAATTCTCCTGCCTCCGCCTCCCAAGTACCTGGGACTACAGGCACCCACCATCATGCCTGGCTAATTTGTGTAGTTTTGGCAGAGACGAGGTTTCACCATGTTGGCCAGGCTGGTCTCAAACTCCCAGCTTCAAGTGATCCACCTGCCTCAGCCTCCCAAAATGCTGTGATTACAGGTGTGAGCCACCATGCTTGGCCTGAAATTTCTTTCTTTCTTTCTTTTCTTTTCTTTTTTTTTTTTTTTTAACATTTTAAAATGTAACTACTAGAAAATTTGAATTAATAACCTTCCAAAAAAGGAATCTTCAGGTTCATATGGTTTTACCAGTGAATTCTTTGAAACATTGAAGGAAGAAATAATACTGATTCTCCAGAATTTATTCCAAAAAATAGAAGAGGCAACACTTCCTAACACATGCTCTGAGGTCAACATTATGCTAATACAAAAATCAAATAAAGGCATTACAAGAAAAGAAAATTACAGACCAATATCTCTCATGAACACACACACAAATATCCTTAATAAAATATTAAAAATGAAATTCAACAATGTATATGAAGAATTATTTACCACAGTCAAGTGGGATTTAGAAAGGTATGCAAGACTGGTTGAACATTCAAAAAAATCAATCAATGTAATGTACCACATCAACAGTCTAAAGAAGAAAAACCATAGAATTATATCAATTAATGTAGAAAAAGCATTTGACAAAATCCAATACTGATTCCAATTGGCTGAGATCACGCCATTGCACTCAAGCTTGGGTAACGAGAGCGAAACGCCATCTAGCAAAAAAAAAAAAAAAAAAAAAAGCACCTAGAATTTAAAATAAGCACAAGATTTGTATGCAGAAAGCTACGAAATGCTAATGAAGAAAATCAAGGAAAATCTAAATAAATGGAAAAATAGCCCATGTTCATGGATTGGAAGACTCAATTATTAAGATGTTAATTCTTTCCAACTTCATCTATAGATTCAATATAATCCCAACGAAAATGCTGGCAAGCCATTTTGTAAATATCAACAAACTAATTCTGCAGTTTATATGGAAAAGCAAAAGACCAAGAATAGTCAGCACAACACTGTAAAAGAAGAATAAAGTTTTAGCACTCATGTTACTACATAAGACTTACTATAAGGCTGCAGTGATCAAGACAGCATCATACTGGCAAAAGAACAGATACATAGATGAAAAGAATAGAACACAGAGTCCAGAAATAGTCCCACACAAATTTAATCAACTCATCTTTGACAAAGGAAGAAAGACAATTCAATGGGGAAAGAATAAACTTTTCAACAAATAGCGCTGGGAAAATTGAATGCCCACGTGCAAAAAAAAATTAACCTAGGCACAGACCTTACATTAAAAGTATCTCAAAATGGATTATAGACCTAAATGTAATATACAAAGTTATAAAATTTGTATATAAAGGAGAGAAGAATATTCACATAACTTGGGGTTTTGTGATGAGTTTCTAATACAACAATAGAGAGATTATTAAATTGTATTTTACTAAAATTAAAAATTTATGCCCTGCAAATGGAAAATGAAAAAATAAAAAGACAGGGGCCGGGCGCGGTGGCACAAGCCTGTAATCCCAGCACTTTGGGAGGCCGAGACGGGTGGATCACGAAGTCAGGAGATCGAGACCATCCTGGCTAACACGGTGAAACCCCGTCTCTACTAAAAAATACAAAAAACTAGCCGGGCGAGGTGGCGGGCGCCTGTAGTTCCAGCTACTCGGTGGGAGGCTGAGGCAGGAGAATGGCATGAACCCGGGAGGCGGAGCTTGCAGTGAGCTGAGATCCGGCCACTGCACTCCAGCCTGGGCGACAGAGCGAGACTCCGTCTCAAAAAAATAAAATAAAATAAAATAAAAAGACAAACCCAAGACTGAGGGATTTTGCAAAGCGCATATCTGATAAAGGCTACATATCCAAAATATGTAAAGAACTCTTAAAACTCAGTAATAAGAAAAGGAACAAACCAATTAAAAACAGGAAAAGATATAAATGAACACTTCATCAAAAGGGATTACAGAGATGGCAAATAAGCATATAAAAGATGCTCAACATCCTTTATCATTAGGGAATTGCAAAGTAAAATAATGAGATACAACTACACGCCTATTAGAAAGGTTAAAAAATTTTTTCCATAAGTTATTGGGGTACCGGTGGTATTTGGTTACATGAGAAAGTTCTTTAGTGGTGATTTGTGATATTTTGGTGCACCCATCACCTGAGCAGTATACACTGCACCATATTTGTAGTCTTTTATCCTTCGCCCCCCTCCCATTCTTCCCTGCAAGTCCATTATATCATTCTTTTTTTTTTTTTTTTTTTTTTTTTTTTTTTTTTTTTGAGGCAGAGTCTCGCTCTGTCGCCCAGGCTGGAGTGCAGTGGCGCGATCTCGGCTCACTGCAAGCTCCACCTCCCGGGTTCCCGCCATTCTCCTGCCTCAGCCTCCCGAGTAGCTGGAACTACAGGCGCTGCCACCACGCCCGGCTAATTTTTTTTGTATTTTTAGTGGAGATGGGGTTTCATTGTGTTAGCCAGGATGGTCTCGATCTCCTGACCTCGTGATCCGCCCGCCTCGGCCTCCCAAAGTGCTGGGATTACAGGCTTGAGCCACTGCGCTTGGCCCATTATATCATTCTTATGCCTTTGCTTCCTCATGGTTTAGCACCCACATATCAGTGAGAACATACGATGTTTGGTTTTCCATTGCTAAGTTACTTCACTTAGAGTAATAGTCTCCAATCCCATCCAGGTCACTGCAAATGCTGTTAATCCATTCCTTTTTATGGCTGCATAGTATTCCATCATACATATATACAACAGCTTCTTTATCCACTCCTTGATTGAGGGGCATTTAGGTTGGTTCCACGATTTTGCAGTTGTGAATTGTGCTGCTATAAACATGCGTGCGCAAGTATCTTTTTTGAATAATGACTTTTTTTCCTCTGGGTAGATACCCAGTAATGGGATTGCTGGATCAAATCGTAGTTTTCCTTTTAGTTCTTTAAGGAATCTCCACACTGTTTTCCATAGTGACTGTACTAGTTTACATTCCCACCAGCAGTATAGAAGTGTTCCCTGTTCACTGCGTCCATGCCAACATCTACTGTTTTTTGATTTTTTGATTATGGCCATTCTTTCAGGAGTAAGGTGATATTGCATTGTGGTTTTGATTTGCATTTCCCTGGTCGTTAGTAATGTTGAGACTTTTTTCATATGTTGGCCATTTGTATATCTTCTTTTGAGGATTGTCTGGTCATGTCCTTAGCCTACTTTTTGATGGGATTGTTCGTTTCTTTCTTAATGATTTGTTTGAGTTCATTGTAGATTCTGGATATTAGTCCTCTGTCAGACATACAGATTGTGAAGATTTTCTCCCACTCTGTGGATTGTCTATTTACTCTTTTGACTATTCTTTTTGACACACAAAAGCTCTTTACTTTAATTAGTTCCCAGCTATTTATCTTAGTTTTTATTGCATTTGCTTTTGGGTTCTTGATCATGAAATCCTTGCCTAAGCCAATGTCTAGAAGGGTTTTTCCAATGTTATCCTATAGAATTTTTATAGTTTCAGGTCTTAGGTTTAAGTCCTTAATCCATCTTGAGTTGATTTTTGTATAAGGTGAGAGACGAAGATCCAGTTTCATTCTCCTACATGTGGCTAGCCAATTGTCCAGCACCATTTGTTGAAAAGGGTGTCTTTTCCCCACTTTATGTTTTTGCTTGCTTTGTTGAAGATCAGTTGGCTGTAAGTATTTGGCTTTATTTATGGGTTTTCTATTCTGTTCCATTGGTCTATGTGCCTATTTTTATACCAGTACCACACTGTTTTGGTGACTATGGTCTTATAGTATAGCTTGAAATCAGGTAGTGTGATGCCTTCAGATTTGTTTTTTTGCTTAGTCTTGCTTTGGCTATGTAGGATCTTTTTTGGTTCCATATGAAATTTAGAATTGTTTTTTCTAATTTTGTGAAGAATAATGGTGTTATTTTGATGGGGGTTGCATCGAATTCATAGATTGCTTTTGGCAGTAAGGTCATTTTCACAATATTGATTCGACCCATCTATGAGCATGGGATGTGTTTCCATTTGTTTGTGTCTATGATTTCTTTCAGCAGTGTTTTGCAGTTTTCTTTGTAGAGGTCTTTTGACTCCTTGGTTAGGTGTATTCCTAAGTATTTTATTTTTACTTTTTTGCAGCTATTGTAAAAAGGGTTGAGTCCTTGATTTGATTCTCCACTTCATCACTGTTGGTGTATAGAAGAGCTATTGATTTGGGTACATTAATCTTGTATCTGGAAATTTTGCTGAATGCTTTTTATCAGTTCTAGGAGCTTTTTGAAGGAGTCTTTAGGATTTTCAAGGTAAATGATCATATTGTCAGTAAACAGTGACAGTTTGACTTCCTCTTTACCGATTTGGATGCACTTTATTTCCTGTCTGATAGCTCTGGCTAGGACTTCCAACACTATGTTGAAGAGGAATGGTGAGAGTGAGCATCCTTGTCTTGTTCCAGTTCTCAGAGGGAACCCCTTCAACTTTTCCCCATTCAGTATTATGTTGATTGTGGGTTTGTAATAGATGACTTTTATTACATTAAGATATGTCCCTTGTATGCCAATTTTGCTGAGAGTTTTAATCATAAAGGGATGCTGAATTTTGTTGAATGCCTTTTCCGCATCTTTCGAGATGATCATGTGATTTTTGTTTTTAATTCTGTTTATGGGGTGTATCACATTTATTGACTTGTGTATTTTAAACCATCCCTGCATCCCTGGTATAAAACCCACTTGATCATGGTGGATTATCTTTTTGATATATTGTTGGATTCAGTTATCTAGTATTTTGTTAAGGATTTTAGCATCTATGTTCATCAAGGATATCAGTCTGTAGTTTACTTTTTTGGTTATGTCCTTTCCTGGTTTTGGTATTAGGGTGATGCTGGCTTCATAGAATGAATTAGGAAGGGCTCCTTCTTTCTCCATCCTGTGGAATAGTGTTAAAAGGATGGGTACCAATTCTTCTGTGAATGTCTGGCAGAATTCTGCTGTGAATCTGTCTGGTCCTGGACTTTTTTTTCTTGGTAATTTTTAATTACCATTTTAATCTCACTGCTTATTATTGGTATGTTCAGGGTATCTAATTTTTCCTGATTTAAGGTGATAGGGTTGTATTTTTCCAGGAATTTATCTACCTCTTCTAGGTTTCCTAGTTTATGTGTGTAAAGGTGTTCATAGCAGCCTTGAATGATGTTTTGTATTTTAGTGGTGTCAGTTGCAGTATCTCCTGTTTCTTCTTAGTGAGGTATTTTTTTGTTTTTTTGAGATGAGGTTTTGCTCTTGTTGCCCAAGCTGGAGTGCAATTGCGTGATCTCAGCTCACTGCAACTTTTGCCTCCTAGGTTCAAGTGATTCTCCTGTCTCAGCCTCCCGAGTAGCTGGGATTACAAGCTTGCGCCACCACACCTGGCTACTTTTTTGTATTTTTAGTAGAAACACGTTTTCACTATGTTAACCAGGCTGGTCTTGAACTTCTGACCTCAGGTGATCTGCCCACCTTGGCCTCCCAAAGTGCTGGCATTATAGGTGTGAGTCACCACACTTGACCTTCTCTCTTCTTTTCTTCGTTAATCTTCTTTATGGCCTATCAGTTCTATTTATCTTTTCAAAGAACCCGCTTTTTGTTTCACTTATCTTTTGTATTTTTCTTTGTTTGTTTTAATTTCACTTAATTCTGCTGTGATCTTGGTTATGTCCTTTCTTCTGCTGGGTTTGGGTTTGGTTTGTTCTTGCTTCTCTACTTCCTTGAGGTGTGGCCTTAGATTGTCAGTTTGTGCTCTTTCAGTCTTTTTGATGTAGGCATTTAGGGCTATGAAGTTTCCTCTTAGCACTGCCTTTGCTATATCCCAGAGGCTTTGTTAGGTTGTGTCATTATTGTTGTTCAGTTTGAAGAATTTTTAAATTTTCGTCTTGATTTCATTTTTGGCACAATGCTCATTCAGAAGCAGGTTATTTAATTTCCATGTATTTACATGGTTTTGAAGGTTCCTCTTGGAATTGATTTCCAGTTTCATTCCACTGTGGTCTGAGAGAGTGCTTGATATAATCAATTTTCTTAAATGTACTGAGGCTCATTTAACGGCCTATCACATGGTCTATCTTGGAGAAAGTTCCATGCACTGTTAAATAGAATGTAGAGGCAGTTCCAAGATGGCCAAATAAGAACAGCTCAAGGCTACAGCTCCCAGCATGAGCGACACAGAAGATGGGTGATTTCTGCATTTCCAACTGAGGTACTGGTTCATCTCACTGGGGCATGTCAGGCAGTGGGTGCAGGACAGTGGGTGCAGCCCACCGAACGAAAGCCAAAGCAGGGGGAGGCATCGCCTCACCCGGGAAGTGCAAGGGGTAAGGGAACTCCCTTTCCTAGCCAAGGGAAACCCTGACACACAGCACCTGGAAATTGGGTCACTCCCACCCTGCTACTGTGCCTTTCCAACGGTCTTAGCAAACGGCACACCAGGAGATTATATCCTGTGCCTGGCTTGGAGGGTCCCATGCCCCACAGAGCCTCATTCATTGCTAGCACAGCAGTCTGAGATCAAACTGCAAGGTGGCAGCGAGGCTGGGGGAGGGGCGCCCGCCATTGCTGAGGCTTGAGTAGGTAAACAAAGCGACCAGGAAGCTCGAACTGGGTGGAGCCCACAGCAGCTCAAGGAGGCCTACTGCCTCTGTAGACTCCATCTCTGGGAACAGGGCATAGCCAAACAAAAGGCAGCAGAAACCTCTGCAGATTTACATGTCCCTGTCTGACAGCTTTGAAGAGAGTAGTGGTTTTCCCAACACAGAGTTTGAGATCTGAGAACAGACAGATTGCCTCCTCAAGTGGGTGCCTGACCCCCGAGTAGCCTAACTGGGAGGCACCCCAGACTAGGGGCAGACTGACACCTCACACGGCTGGGTAGCCCTCTGAGACAAAGCTTCCAGAGAAATGATCAGGCAGCAACCTTTGCTGTTCAGCAATATTCACTCTTCTGCAGCCTCCACTGCTATTACCCAGGCAAACAGGGTCTGGAGTGGACTTCCAGCAAACTCCAACAGACCTGCAGCTGAGGGTCCTGACTGTTAGAAGGAAAAATAACAAGCAGAAAGGACATCTGCACCAAAACCCCATCTGCACGTCACCATCATCAAAGACCAAAGGTAAATAAAACCACAAAGATGGGGAAAAAACAGAGTAGAAAAACTGAAAATTCTAAAAATCAGAGTGCCTCTCCCGCTCCAAAGGAATGCAGCTCCTCACCAGCAATGGAATAAAGCTGGATGGAGAATGACTTTGATGAGTTGAGAGAAGAAGGCTTCAGAGGATCAAACTTCTCCGAGCTAAAGGAGGAGGTTCGAACCCATAACAAAGAAACTAAAAACCTTGAAAAAAGATTAGATGAATGGCTAAATAGAATAACCAATGTAGAGAAGTCCTTAAATGACTTGACAGAGCTGAAAACCGTGGCACGAGAACTACGTGACAAATGCACAAGCTTCAGTAATCGATTCGATCAACTGGAAGAAAGGGTATCAGTGATTGAAGATCAAGTGAATGAAATGAAGCAAGAAGAGAAATTTAGAGAAAAAAGAGTAAAAAGAGACGAACAAAGCCTCCAAGAAATATTGGACTATGTGAAAAGACCAAATCTACGTCTGATTGGTGGTGTACCAGAAAGTGATGGGGAGAATGGAACCAAGTTGGAAAACACTCTGCAGGATATTATCCAGGAGAACTTCCCCAATCAAGCAAGGCAGGCCAACATTCAAATTCAGGAAATACAGAGAACACCATAAAGATACTCCTCAAGAAGAGCAACTCCAAGACACATAATTGTGAGATTCACCAAAGTTGAAACGAAAGAAAAAATGTTAAGGGCAGCCAGAGAGAAAGGTTGGGTTGCCCACAAAGGGAAGCCCATCAAACTAACAGCAGATCTCTTGGCAGAAACTCTACAAGCCAGAAGAGAGTGGGGGCCAATATTCAACATTCTTAAAGAAAAGAATTTTCAACCTAGAATTTCATGTCCAGCAAAACTAAGTTTCATAAGTGAAGGAGAAATAACATCTTTTACAGACAAGCAAACACAGAGATTTTGTCACCACCAGGCTTGCCCTACAAGAGATCCTGAAGGAAACACTAAACATGGAAAGGAACAACTGGTACCAGCCACTGCAAAAACATGCCAAAATGTAAAGACTATGGATGCTAGGAAGAAACTGCATTAACTAACGAGCAAAATAACCAGCTAACATAAAAATGACAAGATCAAATTCACACATGACAATATTTACCTTAAGTGTAAATGGACTAAATTGTCCAATTAAAAGACACAGACTGGCAAATTGGATAAAGAGTCAAGACCTATCAGTTTGCTATATTTAGGAGACCCATCTCACGTGCAGAGACACACATAGGCTCAAAATAAAGGGATGAAGGAAGATCTACCAAGCAAATGGAAAACAAGAAAAGGCAGGGGTTGCAGTCCTAGTCTCTGATAAAACAAACTTTAAACCAACAAAGATTAAAAGAGACAAAGAAGGCCATTACATAATGGTAAAGGGATCAATTCAACAGGAAGAGCTAACTATCCTAAATATATATGCATCCAATACAGAAGCACCCAGATTCATAAAGCAAGTCCTTAGAGTCTTACAAAGAGACTTAGACTCCCACACAATAATAGTCTGAGACTTTAACACTCCACTGTCAACATTAGACAGATCAACAAGACAGAAAGTTAACAAGGATATCCAGGAATTGAACTCAGCTCTGTACCAAACAGACTTAATAGACATCTACAGAACTCTCCACCCCAAATCAACAGAATAGACATTCTTCTCAGCACCACATCACATTTATTCCAAAATTGACCACATAGTTGGAAGTAAAGCACTCCTCAGCAAATGTACAAGAACAGAAATTATAACAAACTGTCTCTCAGACCACAGTGCAATCAAACTAGAACTCAGGACTACAAAACTCAATCAAAACCACTCAACTACATGGAAACTGAACAACCTGCTCCTGAATGACTACTAGGTACATAATGAAATAAAGGCAGAAATAAAGATGTTCTTTGAAACCAACAAGAACAAAGATACAACATACTAGAATCTCTGGGGCACATTTAAAGTAGTGTGTAGAGGGAAATTTATAGCACTAAATGCCCACAAGAGAAAGCAGGAAAGATCTAAAATTGACACCTTAACATGACAATTAAAAGAACTAGAGAAGCAAGAGCAAACACATTCAAAAGCTAGCAGAAGGCAAGAAATAACTAAGATCAGAGTAGAACTGAAGGAGATAGAGACACAAAAACCCTTCAAAAAATCAATGAATCCAGGAGCTGATTTTTTGAAAAGATCAACAAAATTGATAGACCGCTAGCAAAACTAATAAAGAAGAAAAGAGAGAAGAATCAAATAGACGCAATAAAAAATGATAACGGGGATATCACCACCGACCCCACAGAAATACAAACTACCATCAGAGAATACTATAAACACCTCTACGCAAATAAACTAGAAAACCTAGAAGAAATGGATGCCCTCTCTCACCACTCCTATTCAGCATAGTGTTGGAAGTTCTGGCCAGGGCAATCAGGCAGGAGAAAGAAATAAAGGGTATTCAATTAGGAAAAGAGGAAGTCAAATTGTTCCTGTTTGTAGTTGACATGATTGTATATTTGGAAAACCCCATCATCTCAGCCCAAAATTTCCTTAAGCTGATAACCAACTTCAGCAAAGTCTCAGCACACAAAATCAATGTGCAGAAATCACAAGCATTCCTATACACCAATAACAGACAAACAGAGAACCAAATCATGAGTGAACACCCAAACACCCATTCACAATAGCTTCAAAGAGGAAAAAATATCTAGGAATCCAACTTACAAGGGATGTGAAGGACCTCTTCAAGGAGAACTACAAACCACTGCTCAATGAAAGAGGACACAAACAAATGGAAGAACATTCCATGCTCATGGATAGGAAGAATCAATATAGTGCAAATGGCCATACTGCCCAAGGTAATTTATAGATTCAATGCCATCCCCATTAAGCTACCAATGACTTTCTTCACAGAATTGGAGAAAACTACTTTAAAGTTCATATGGAACCAAAAAAGAGCCCGCATTGCCAAGACAATCCTAAGCCAAAAGAACAAAGCTAGAGGCATCACGCTACCTGACTTCAAAATATACTGCAAGGCTATAGTAACCAAAACAGCATGGTACTGGTACCAAAACAGAGATATAGACCAATGGAACAGAATAGAGCCCTCAGAAATAATATCACACATCTACAACCATCTGATCTTTGGCAAACCTGACAAAAACAAAAAATGAGGAAAGGATTCCCTATTGAATAAATGGTGCTGGGAAAACTGGCTAGCCATATGTAGAAAGCTGAAACTGGATCCTTTCCTTACACCTTATAAAAAAATTAATTCAAGATGGATTAAAGACTTAAATGTTAGACCTAAAATTTTAAAAACCCTAGAAGAAAACCTAGGCAATACCACTCAGGACATAGGCATGGGCAAGGAACTCATGTCTAAAACACCAAAAGCAATGGTAACAAAAGCCAAAATTGACAAATGGGATCTAATTAAACTAAAGAGCTTCTGCACAGCAAAAGAAACTACCATCAGAGTGAACAGGCAACCTACAGAATGGGTGACAATTCTTGCAATCTACTCATCTGACAAAGGGCTAATATCCAGAACCTACAAAGAACTCAAACAAATTTACAAGAAAAAAACCAAGAAACCCCATCAAAAAGTGGGTGAACGATATGAACAGACACTTCTCAAAAGAAGACATTTATGCAGCCAGCAGACACATGAAAAAATGCTCATCATCACTGGCCATGAGAGAAATGCAAATCAAAACCACAATGAGATACCATCTCACACTGTTTAAAATGGTAATCATTAAAAAGTCTGGAAACAACAGATGCTGGAGAGGATGTGGAGAAATAGGAATGCTTTTACACTGTTGGTGGGAGTGTAAACTACTTCAACCATTGTGGAAGACATGTGGCAATTCCTCAAGGATCTAGAACTAGAAATACCATTTGACCCAGCCATCCCATTACTGGGTATATACCCAAAGGATTATAAATCATGCTGCTATAAAGACACATGCACCTGTATGTTTATCGTGGCACTATTCACTATAGCAAAGACTTGGAACTAACCGAAATGTCCATCAATGACAGACTGGATTAAGAAAATGTGGCACATATACACCATGGAATACTATGCAGCCATAAAAAAGGATGAGTTCATGTCCTTTGTAGGGACATGGACGAAGCTGGAAACCATCATTCTCAGCAAACTATCACAAGAACAGAAAACCAAACACCACATGTTCTCACTCATGGGTGGGAATTGAACAATGAGAACACTTGGACACAGGAAGGGGAACATCACACACCGGAGCCTGTTGTGGATTGGGGGGAGTGGGGAGGGATAGCATTAGGAGAAATACCTAATGTAAATGACGAGTTAATGGGTGCAGCACACCAACATGGCACATGTATACATATGTAACGAACCTGCACGTTGCGCACCTGTACCCTAGAACTTAAAATATAAGAAGAAGAAATAGAATGTATATTCTGCAGTTGTTGGGTGAAATGTTCTTCATATATCTGTTAAGTCCATTTGTTCCAAGGTATAGTTTAAATCCATTGTTTCTTTGTTGACTTTCTGTCTTGATGACTTGTTTAGTGCTGTCAGTGGAGTATTGAAGCCCCCCACTATTATCGTGTTGCTGTCTATCTAATTTCTTAAGTCTATTAGTAATTGTTTTATAAATTTGCAAGCCCCAGTGTTAGGCGCATATATGTTTACGATATTTGATATTGCATATATGATTGTGATACTTCCTGTTGAACAAAGCCTTTTAATCTGTTGTTTTAAAGTTTGTTTTATCTGATATATGAATAGCTACCCCGGCTTGCTTTAGGTGTCCATTTGCATGAAATGCCTTTTCCACCCTTTTACTTAAGTTTATGTGAATCCTTATGTGTTAGGTGAGTCTCTTGAAGGCAGAAGATGGTTGGTGGGTTCTTATCTATTTTGAGGTTCTGTATATTTAAGTGGAGCATTTTGGCCATTTATGTTCAATGTTAGTATTGAGATGTGAGGTACTGTTGCATTCATCATGCTCTTTGTTGCCTGTGCACTTTGGTTTGTTTATTTGTTTGTTTGTTTTTGCTTTTTAACTAGTATTTTTGTTTTACAGGTCCTGTGTGATTTATGCTTTAAACAGGTTCTGTTTTGATGAGTTTCCAGGATTTGTTTCAAGATTTAGAGCTCCTTTTACTAGTTCTTGTAGTGGTGGCTTGGTAATGGCAAATTGTCTCAGCATTTGTTTGTCTGAAAAAGACTGTATCTTTCCTTTATATATGATGCTTAGTTTCACTGGATACAAAATTCTTTGCTGATAATTGTTTTGTTTGAGGAGGCTGAAGATAGGGTCCCTATCCCTTCTAGCTTGTAGGGTTTCTGCTGAGAAATCTACTGTTAATCTGATAGGTTTTCCTTTATAGGTTACTTGGTGCTTCTGTCTCACAGTTCTTAAGATTCTCTCCTTCATCTTAACTTTGAATAACCTGATGACAATGTGCCTAGGCAAAGAGAAAGGCTAAAAATTTTTAAATTCATAATACCAACTGATGGCCAGTATGCAGAGCAATAGGAACTCTCATTCCTTCCTGGTGGGAATGTAAAATGATATAGCTTCTTTGGAGGACAGTTTGTCAGTTTCTTACAAAACTAAACCTAGTATTGCCATGTGATTGATAATTGCACTACTAGGTATTTATCGAACTCATTTGAAAGCTTATGTTACACAAAAACTTGCATGTAAATGCTTACAGCATATTTATTCATAATCACCAAAAACTGGAAGCAACCAAGATGTCTTTCAATAGGTGAATGAATAAACAAACTGTGGTACATTTACACGATGAAATATTCAGTGACAAATTGGATTGAATTGTCAAGCCACAAAAGGACATGGATGGATCTTAAATGCAAGTTGTTAAGTGAAAGAAGCCAGTTCGAAAAAGCTACATATTGTATGATGGCAACTGTGTGATATTCTGAAAAAGGCAAAACTATATAAAGACAATAAATAGCGATTGTTATATGTTTGGGGAGTATGGGAATGGGTCTTATTGGTGAAGTACAGGGGATTGTTTAAGTCAGTAAAACTATTCTGTGTGATACTATCATGGTGAATATAACGCATTAAGAAGTTGTCAAACCTCGTAGAATTTTAGAGGACAAAGAGTAAACTTTAATTATGCAATTACTAACTTAGAAAGTTGAGGGATTCCAGAGTGGAATGCAGAATGTGACAAAACAATCTATTATAAATATATGAAGCAACCCCACCCGAAGGGAGTAAGGGACTAAGGTCCTGACCTAAGTAATTTTGGAAATGAGTGGTCTGTAAGATTAAAAGTAAAAGGAACTGCACATAAGCACTGTGCTCTACTTGATGAATTTTTTTTTCCCAACGATGTATGGAGTAATAATTTTAAAATCACTATACGGCCGGGCGTGGTGGCTCACGCCTGTAATCCCAGCACTTTGGGAGGCCGAGGTGGGCGGATCACAAGGTCAGGAGATCGAGACCATGGTGAAACCCCGTCTCTACTAAAAATAGAAAAAATTAGCCGGGCGCAGGGGCGGGCGCCTGTAGTCCCAGCTACTCGGGAGGCTGAGGCAGGAGAATGGCGTGAACCCGGGAGGCGGAGCTTGCAGTGAGCCGAGATTGCGCCACTGCACTCCAGCCTGGGCGACAGAGCGAGACTCCGTCTCAAAATAAATAAATAAATAAAATAAAATAAAATAAATAAAATAAAATAAAATCACTATACATGTACACTGGAATTGAACAATTAAGTATTAATACATACAGGGTGAATGGTGGGAGCCAGTTTTCTCACTGTTGGAGTGGGAGATTACAGATAGGGAAGGGAAAGAGGCTAGAATGATCCATGTGGTAATGAATTAGAGTTGAAGGCATCAATATAAACTCATGTTTAGTTTAGTATAAACATAGAGAGTTGTACATAGAAATATTGATAGATCTGTGTATATACATGGGTTTGTATACACACATATATCTCCTTGCTTTGCTTGTGCTGTCAACTGAGAGGACCTACAGGCAATGACACCCTATAACACTCTAGTAGCAATGAGTATATCTAGCATCCAGGTCTTGATTTCTTGATTTCTTTTTTTGTTTTGTTTTTTAAAAGACAGAGTCTTACTCTGTCATCCAGGATGGAGTGTAGTGGCATGATCATACCACTCTGCAGCCTCAAACTCCTGGGCTCAAACAATCCTTCCACCTCAGTCTCTCGAGTAGCTGGTACTACAGGTGAGCACCACCAAGCATGGCTATGTTTTATTCATTTATTTATTTTGGAGACAAGGTCTCACTATGTTGCCAAGGCTGTTCCTGGGCTCAAGGCATCCTCCTGCCTCAGTCTTCCAAAGCACTGAGATTACTCTGCACCCAGCCCCCAGGTCTTGATTTCTCATACTGTTCTCCACTGAAAGGAACCGAAAGATCCTTGGAGAAATGGCAGATTTTAGGATGGGGCAGGAAATATACAAGATAAGCCTGAAGCATCTTGTAGGGCCACAAAGATAAGGAAGTGCTAACAAACAAGCCATGATCAGGAGCTACTTGACTGAAAGAGCTATTAATGGCCAAAGGTGGAGCAGGGTTTGAAGAACAAAATAAAGTAATGTTGAATTATAACCCATAGTACAAAATAAACATCTACAAGTCCACACTGAAATAAATAAATGATTGAATAAATAAAGAGCATAGACACATTTTCTGTACTGAAGAATTCCAAATAGTTTATGTAGATATTCCCCTCAATGAGGTGGAGCTCACACTTATAAGTGGGAGCTGAGTGATGAGAACACGTGTATACATAGGGGGAACAACACACACCAGGGCCTGTTAGGGGGTGGTGGGGGAAGGGACAGCATCAGGAAGAATAGCTAATGGATGCTGGGTTTAATACCTAGGTGATGGGTTGATCTGTGCAGCAAACCACCATGGCACACATTTACCTATGTAACAAACCTACACATCTTGCCCATGTACCCCAGAACTTAAAATAAAAGTTGAAGAATAAATAAATAAATAAGAGGTGGAGCTTAACTCTTTAACTCTTGAGTATGGGTTAAACCTAGTAACTTACTTCCAAAGAGTACGGTAGGAAGAGGGAGGAATAAATGAGTAGCTTTACATTGGAGAAACCTGACGGACACTACCTCAGCCAGGTAATCAAGGTCATCAACAGTGATAAGTAGTCTTATTGATAGTATGGAGCGTTGACATGATATAATGAGAAGAGAAGGGCACTTTATCTCTGTGGTTTTCCTCCCCAAATCCCATAATGGCAAACTAAACATGAGAAAAACATCAACTAAATCCCAGTTGATGGATATTCTACAAAACGCCTGACTAGTTTTCCTCAAAACTGTTAAAGTCATCGAAAACAAGGAAAGTCTGAAAAACTGTCACAGCCGAGAAGATCCTAAGGAGACATGATGTGGTGGATGGATGCAGGAACAGGTAAAGGACATTATGGATAAGCTAAAACAATTCAAATAGAGCATGACTTTGATTAATAATAATGCATCAATATTGGTTCATAAATTGTGACAAATGTGCCATACAAATGTAAGATATTAATAATAGGAGACACTGGGTGTGGGGTGTATGGGAACTTTCTGTACTGTCTTTGCAATAAATTTGTAAATCTAAAACTATCCTAAAATAAAAAGTTTATTTTTAAAAACGTGTATTGATCCTACCTATTTCCATAGCAGTTATTTCTAGGAAAGAAGGAAGGAAGGGAGGGTGCGAGGGAAGAGTTAGAACAAGACTTCATTATATTGAGTCAGTACTAATTGCTATAATGCTAAGCATCTTAGACATACTTAGCTGTGGATTATGGATTAAAATTACACTGCTTTATTTTTCTAGCAAGCTTGGTGTTACTAATAAGGTTCACAGAGTTTGCGTTGTTCTCGTAGGAAGTAAAAGAAACACAGAGCCCATTAACTGGTCGGGTTTTTCAGCCATAGTGCTCAGGGGAGGCAAATGTTGGGAGAGCAGTAGGGATTTGGGGAGACTTTTACAATTTATAGCTCAAAGAGATGCAAAAATATTCATTGTTAATAGCTTCTGCTGGGAGTTCAGCAATTCCAAAAAGAAAAGGAGTATTGACTTGTTGGTCTATGGAGGCCACTTGCCTGCTTCATAATTGTTTTTGAAGGGGCCAGTAAGTGCCCCATGAATCCATCTTGGCATTTGCACAGTGATATCTTGGGTGAGCTACGTTAAATAGGATGTGAAAATGGTCAAACCTATATTCAGTTTTTTTAAAGTTGCAAATGATGAATAAATGAAAGGAAAGGAAAATCTGAGTCAAAGAAAAGTGTGAAGAGTTTATCTGAACAGAGTTTAAGTCAAAATAAGGTTCATATGAGACGAGGTCTTCAAAACTCAATTTAGCTCTGTGCCTCCCACCAACCTCCCTCTCTACCTTTTTCCCTTCCTAACATCCACCAGCAGCATCACGAATTTTCTAAACTTAACAAGAAGCTGGAAGCTTCCTTAATTTGGAGCAAAGTAATGAAGCAATTGTGTATTATGTGTATTATGTCCTGGAACCTTGTTCTTTCACTGCTCTGCTATTGGATAATCCTCTTGTCCTCCATAAATGCCCTTGAACTTGCCTTAGAAGATGCACATTACAATTAAAGCAGGGTTACTGGCAGAATAATAATAGTAAATACATATAACACTTACTATGTGCCAGACTGTCTTCTGAGCATTTTCCATAGATTACATTATTGTAATCATCTTCATAACTCTATTAGATATGTGTAGTCTTCTTTATCACCAGTATATACGAGGAAACTGAGGAACAAAGACCATCTCTGGGATTTTTAAGACTCCTCATCTGCACCGCAAATACTTAACAGGGCCCCAGTAAGTCTCGGGTTTATCGTTAAGGAAGGTAATTCGGTTTGTTATGGGTGTTTGCCTCATTCTCGACTGTTTCTCTTACTAAAGCTGGTGTTTCCGGCCTTCGAAGCCTGTGTATGCCCGTCTCCTGAAGCCCATTTCCTTTCCATGTGAAGACGGGTGGGGTCCTTTAGGGCATCAGGGGCGCGGGCATTTCCTCCCGTCGGCACATCCCCACATCCTCCCCGCGCACAAAGCCGCCTGCTGCTCAGTGTCTTTCTGTTCTACAGGGCTTGCTTTAGCCCTCCTTGCAGACCCGCCCCACCCTCACCCTCTGTCGGTCTCCTTCCCTGGGTTGGTTGAGGGACATTATCATCAAGTTCAGCACCAGTACTGCAGGACTCCAGATCTTTGGAATTGCCTTTATGTAGCACACGAGGTTCCCCTCTCCATCTTCGGTTTTCCAGAAGGAGACAGTCTGCAGTCTTTTTTATGAACTTAATTTTGTTTCTTTCTGGCCTCGGTGACCTTGATATTTGGCCGCTGCAGCCAGTTCCAAACCGTGCTGAAATATCACTGAAAATGCCTTTATTCGTTGATTACTCTTCTTGCTATTTCTTTAAGAATCCTACACTGTAGTTTTGTTTAGACTCAATAACGTATTTGAATAACATAGAACCAAATGGAGCCGGAATGACAGAAATTAAAAATAAAAATGTGCCACTAAAGCACCCTTTTTTGTCCCATTACACATTTTAAACAGAAGTATATTTTAACCAAGTATTTATTAACAAAATATGTTTTCACCAGCACATATTGTATGCACAAACATTACTGCCCTTGGGAGAAGTTACAGAGGAGGCATGAAGATGTATTTAACAGTATCAAGTGAGGCCTGTGATTCATATCAAAGTAAAATAAATCATAAATGATGCAAAGGTGACTCAGTACCAATTAATAGCGTGTAAAATGCTTTGAAAAACAGAAAATATTGGTCTGGGATGTGTGAGAAGCAAAATCACCTTAACCCGAAATTATTTTAGTAAAGAACAGTTTTTTTTTTCATTCTACATAAAAGATTAAACATTTACTGGAGAATGCTGTTTGCTCACAGCTAATTAATCAAGAGCTGTAAACGTCCTATGTTGATAGCAGGAAGGGATTTTGAATAAAGATAGGAGAAGAAATGAAGAACAAAAAATCTATCTATTGAGTATGGAGAGTTATTGAGGAGGCCATAAAGGAGTCACCAAGAGGGAAGAAAGGAAGGGGAAAACTTGCTCAGACTTCAGATGTTGCCAAGGGTTGTCCTAATGCTGCTGAATCACGGTAGTAACTACCTTTTACCAAAATTCTTTTTGTGTGCTAATATTATGTTGCTTATGTTTTCTGTAACTTCGCAACAATCCCCATATTATAGGTGAGAATACTGACATCCAGACAGGTTAAGTAACTTGTCCAGGAACACAAAGCTAGCACGTGGCAGAGATGGGACTAGAACTCAGGCTCAGCTCACTCAGTACAGTTGTCCATGTTCACTATTTAGCAGCACATCCAAGTTGTGGACAGGGATTTTGGTGACATGTGACTGTGCATATAGGCATCTTTTCTATAACTTATGAAGATGAATTTTAATTAAAAAATAACATTTTAGGCCGGGCGCGGTGGCTCAAGCCTGCAATCCCAGCACTTTGGGAGGCCGAGACGGGCGGATCACGAGGTCAGGAGATCCAGACCATCCTGGCTAACACGGTGAAACCCCGTCTCTACTAAAAAATACAAAAAACTAGCCGGGCGAAGTGGTGGGCGCCTGTAGTCCCAGCTACTCGGGAGGCTGAGGCAGGAGAATGGCGTAAACCCGGGAGGCGGAGCTTGCAGTGAGCCGAGATCCGGCCACTGCACTCCAGCCTGGGCGACAGAGTGAGACTCCGTCTCAAAAAAAAAATAAATAAATAAAAATAAAAATAAATAAAATAAAATAAAAAATAACATTTTAAAAAGGAATGTATGTTTTGATATGTAAAATTCAAACATGCAAACAAACAGAAAATAAGGCAATGTAAATCCCTCCCAAAACTCCACTACCTAGAGCCAGCAAATCTTGGTAACTTCATATCCATTCTTATGGCCTGTAAGTATACATGTATAAATCAAATAGCATGTACATTTTTAAAGCTTTATTTATGAACTGCCAAATTGCCAGGTAAATTGATTTAGCACAGTATACTACGGCAAAATGACTTTATTATTGCGGCATTTGTAAATAGAGGTATTTTGAATCACAGTCAAATTTCTGCAATATCTCAGAAATTTCCATCTAAAGAAAGCTACAAGATTTGAGCACATACAAATTTTTGTACTTAAATAACAACTAGTTAGAATGTATCGTGCAGGAGAGGACCACCTTCACAATAGCAGCAATAGCATTAAAAAAGCACAGGATGGTATTTACCAAGAAATATCAAAAATTTATGTGAATAATAATTTAAGTCACTTTTGAATTATACAAAAGAAATGATTAGAAAAACAACTCATTGGTTAGGAAACTCATTGGTTAGAAAAACTCAATTTACATAAGATGTAAGTTCTCTTTAAGTTTATTCATAAATTCAATGTGATAGCAATACAAATTGCAGCAGATTTTATTTACTTATTTATTTTTTGTGATGTTGGTAAAAAGTAGACAAGGTCACTGTAAAGCTCATATGGAAAAATAAAAAAAAAAAAAACTAGAGTAACCAGGAAAATTTAGTCAAGGGATAAATAGTGAAGACCACCTCTACCATCATAAAAACCTCAATATTAAAACAATGTAATATTAATGCATAGATATTATATTAACACAGACAAAAGGAACAGAAATAGACTCAACTCCATACAACAGTTTAATATATGATACAAGTAGCCTCTCATATCAGTGCTGAAAAATAGATATTCAACAAGATATTTTGAAAAAGCTTGGTAACCATCTGGAAAACAATAACGTTTGATTTATAACCTACACAGTCTACCAGCATAAATTCTAAATAGATCAAGGATGTACATGAAACCCTGTAACTGCTAGAAGAAACCATAGAGAAATTATTTGATCATCTCGGATTAGGAAGGGTCTTTTAAATTTCCAAATCCAGAAACAATAACATTAAAAACTGATATACTTGCTTACCTAAAAAGCAAACATTTCTGCTTGAAAAAGTAATCATCAACTCCAAAAACATATGAAAAACTAAGAAAAAAAGTATGATTTATGTCACCAACAGAGGTGATTCCTCATTATAATTATTCATGTAAATCCCTGAAACAATTCTACTTCACTAAGGATCAGGCATATAAAGCAAATATAGAAGCAGCAAAACAAAACTTTCTGGCCATTTTAGAAAGCAAAATACCGTATGATTAGGCAACCATTTGGCAAACAAATCCAATATTTCATTCAAATAAAGAAAGCATATTAACTAAACCAACAACTTTGAAGACCACTTAACAGGGACGCGAATAACCTCAGTCTTTCTGAAAACATTAAGTATTTCTATCTTAAACAACACCATTCCCACTGTGGTTGTGGCTTTCCTTTATTCTGGCTCTCTCACCTAGAATTATGCTGAACACGAAAGACCCTCTGGCCATGCTCAGAATTGGGCTAAAATTCTCGGCTGTAATATATTTTTGTGGACAGAGCCTGAAATTGGCCATACATCCTCACTCCACTGCCCTAAGGTCCCGTTTTGTACCCCAAGTGGTATTGGAAGTGTGGGAATGACTTGTATGGGCCTGGAGCTAGGGTTTGGGCTGACCTGTGGGCAAAAACAGCCACAGCCTTCCCAGGGGACTCCTGGTCTTCACACTGCTGCAGCCTGGTTAAATGTCTCCAAGTCATTTGGAAAATGGTCACGAATCAGGAATGTTTAACTGGTCCCAAGTGGTAAAGGATCACAGGTTTCCGTCTGTGCTTTGAAAAACCTTACCACAGCGAGGATTATAAGTCAATCCAGCTGCCAACTGAGGAAAATTCCATTAAATTGTGTTCACCGGAATACATGCATATTATTTGATGCATTATCATTTGTTTTGTTTTTCAGTACATTTAAATTCACTTATAAAATGTATACCTCTTGTCTAAATACATTTTGATTAAATTTAGTGTCAAATTGATGCTAACTGAACAAAAATTGTTTATTTTTGATATATTCTGTGTATGGAAGTAGCCCTTATTTGAGAAGAAGAAAAAAAGAAAGAAAGAAAGAAAGAAAGAAAGAAAGAAAGAGGAAACTATGAAAACAGGAGAAACACATATAACCAAGTGATGCATTTAGCACAAAAGGGAGATTTTTTTCAATAAACTACCACACTAAACTTGCTTCTG
Organism: Macaca fascicularis; assembly: GCF_037993035.2. Lineage (NCBI taxonomy): Eukaryota > Metazoa > Chordata > Mammalia > Primates > Cercopithecidae > Macaca > Macaca fascicularis. The sequence continues at coordinate 46,118,830 of NC_088395.1, read as the reverse complement.
CCTCTGGCAAAATCTATTGATAAAACCTTTGGTTCACTGTTGGCTTGGAAATCAAATGCAAGTGTGTTGTTGTTTCTAGCCCAAGCTGAAATGGATGCTCAAAGTGTTAATTCTCAGTCGTATAAGCTATAGCTAGGAGTTACTGCTGGAACACAGTGTCAGGAATGCTGTCCTTCTGGGCATCTGGGAACATATTTAATTTTCTACCCAAAGACATGTCTAAGAATTTATCCATGTTTACTCCAATGATGATTTTTAATGGATGTATTTTAAAGGATACAAATAATGAGGACAAAACAGGGTAGATGTCAAAGTAGGGCTCTGGTAATTTTAGTCTCCCAGGACTGTGCTGTATGCCACTTGAGTCCCTCCCTTGATTCCCGAAGTTTCAAGAGTCTTCATGACATCCCCCATTACTTTCATTCTTCTCAACCAATACATGAGGTTAAATGCTTCAGGAATGTGAAGATGCAAATAACAAAGGACAAAAGAGATTGTTAGCCACTTGAGCATTGCACTTAGGATTATACCTATAACTAGATGAATAAAACTAGGTCAGCTCTGCCAGGCGCGGTGGCTCACGCCTGTGATCCCAGCACTTTGGGAGGCCACAGCGGGCAGATCACGAGGTCAGGAGATTGAGACCATCATGGCTAACATGGTGAAACTCCGTCTCTACTAAAAATAAAAAAAAATTAGCTGGGCGTGGTGGCGGGCGCCTGTAGTCCCAGGTACTCAGGAGGTTGAGGCAGGAGAAAGGTGTGAACCCGGGAGGTGGAGCTTGCAGTGAGCCGAGATCGTGCCACTGCACTCCAGGCTGGGCGACAGAGCAAGACTCAGTCTCAAAAAAAACGAAAACAAAACAAAAAACAAACAAACAAAAAACTAGGTTGGCTCTTATATAAAAGAACTATTTTGATCAAGAGAATTGAAACTCCACTATACTCCATCAAAAAGTAGGCAAAGGATATGAACAGACACTTCTCAAAAGAAGACATTCATACAGCCAACAGACACACGAAAAAAATGCTCATCATCACTCGCCATCAGAGAAATGCAAATCAAAACCACAATGAGATACTATCTCACAACAGTTAGAATGGCAATAATTAAAAAATCAGGAAGCTGTAATCCCAGCACTTTGGGAGGCCGAGACGGGCGGATCACGAGGTCAGGAGATCGAGACCATCCTGGCTAACACGGTGAAACCCCGTCTCTACTAAAAAATACAAAAAACTAGCCAGGCGAGGTGGCGGGCGTCTGTAGTCCCAGCTACTTGGGAGGCTGAGGCAGGAGAATGGCTAAACCCGGGAGGTGGAGCTTGCAGTGAGCTCAGATCCGGCCGCTGCACTCCAGCCTGGGTGACAGAGCGAGACTCCGTCTCAAAAAAAAAAAAAAAAAAAAAAAAAAAAAAAAAAAATATCAGGAAGCAACAGGTCCTGGAGGGGATGTGGAGAAATAGGAACACTTTTACACTGCTGGTGGGACTGTAAACTAGTTCAACCATTGTGGAACAGTGTGGCGATTCGTCAAGGATCTAGAACTAGAAATACCATTTGACCCAGCCATCCCATTACTGGGTATATACCCAAAGGATTATAAATCATGCTGCTATAAAGACACATGCACATGTATGTTTATTGCAGCACTATTCATAATAGCAAAGACTTGGAATCAACCCAAATGCCCATCAGTGACAGACTGGATTAAGAAAATGTGGCACATATACACCATGGAATACTATGCAGCCATAAAAAAGGATGAGTTTGTGTCCTTTGTAGGGACATGGATGCAGCTGGAAACCATCATTCTCAGCAAACTATTGCAAGAACAGAAAACGAAACACCGCATGTTCTCACTCATAGGTGGGAATTGAACAATGAGATTGCTTGGACACAAGAAGGGGAACATCACACACCGGGGCCTATTTGGGGAGGGGAGATGGGGGAGGGATAGCATTAGGAGATATACCTAATGTAAATGACGAGTTAATGGGTGCAGCACACCAACATGGCACATGTATACATATGTAACAAACCTGCACGTTGTGCACATGTACCCTAGAACTTAGAGTATAATAATAATAAAAAAGAAACTCCATTATAGCTAACCATTTATCATACTTATGCAAAAATTCATTAATTCACTCATTGATCCATCTGTTAATTCATTTGATGACTATGTAGAGAGCATCAACTATGTACCAGGCGTGATTCAAAGATAAACTGGTAGGCAAAGCACTCTTAGATATGGCATATTATGAAATAATGGCTGAAAACTCCCCAAATTTGGCCAAAGACACTAAGAAGTTGAGTAAATCCAAAATAGGATAATCTCAAATAAATATATGTCCTGACACATTATAATTTAACTTTTGAAAACTCAAGGCAAAAAAAAATCTTGAAAGCAGTCCAAGAAAAATGACACATTATATGTATAGGAACACCACTTTGAATGGCAAGGGATTTCTTATCTGAAATCATGGAGGCCAGAAAGAACTCCTGAATGAAAATAAATGCCAACTGTGAATTCTACATCCAGCAAAATGATTATTCAGAAATGAAGGGAAAATAAAAATGATCTTAAATAAAAGAAAACTAACAAAACTTGTTAGAAGTCTTAGCCATGAAAAATTGACTAAAGGAGGTTCTTCAAACAGAAAGGAAATGATAAAAGAAGGAACTGTAGAGTCTCGGGAGCAGGAATGTAGGTAATAAAATAGACTATGCTTTCTCTAATGAGTTTTATAAGTCGCGTTTAATGATTGAAACAAAATTTTTAGCACAATATGATACTGAAGGCAATAATATTTTTAAGTGGTAAAGGTAAAAGAACCCGAATTGAAGTGAGATTTCCACACTTTATGTAAAGTGGTAAAATGCTGATTAAAAAGTAGATTGTTACAAGTCACATATGTATATATTAATACTCAGAACAATCACTACAAAACTATAGACATACACCCAAAAATACTATACATAAATATAAAAGGAATCCTAACACTGTTATCCTAACACACACACACACATACACGCACACACACACACAATGAACAAAGAGGAATGAGACCTAGTGAAGATAGAAAACAAACAATAAAATGGGAAACTTAATTAAGCACTAACATATCAAGAATTACCTTAAATATAAATTATGAAAATATAACAATCAAAGAACAGAGATGGGCAGAGGGGATTAAAAAGAAACATAGCCCAGCTATATTCTACTTTTAAGAAACTCACTTCAAATTTAGTGACATAGGTAGGTTGAAGGTAAAAGAATGCATAAAAGATAAACCATGCAGATGCTAATGTAAAAAAGAAGTGGTTATATTAATATCTGATAAAGCAACTTTAGATCAAATAAAAATTACTAGAGAAAAAGAGTGACATTACACAATGATAGAAAGATCAGTCCACCAGGAAGCCATAACAAACCTAAGTGCACATGCAGTAAACAAAAGAACCTCACAAGACATGAAGCAAAAAGTGATAGAGCTGAAAGGAGAAATAGACAAATTGACCATTTTAGTTGGAGATTTCAACACTCCTATCCCAATGGCTGGTAGAATAACCACATGGAAAATCAATAAGAATATAAAAGAATTCAGTAACGCCATCAGCCAACAGAATCTAGTGGGCATTTAGAGAACACCCCACCCAACAACAGCAGGTACACAATCTTCCTAAGTGTGCATGGAATATACAGTAAAATAAACCACATCCTGGGCTGTAAGACAAACATTAATAAATTTAAAAGAATTAAAATGATACAATGTTTTCTCTGACCTTGATGTAATTAATCTAGAAATAACAGAATGACAATAGGAAAATGTGCAAACACTTGGAAATGAAACAATCCACTTCTAAATAATCCATGGGTCAAAGATGAAGTCTTGAGGGAAATTGAAAAATATATTGAACTGAACGAAAAGAAAAATAAATGTCAAGATTTGTGGGGAACAGGTAAAGCAGTGCAGAGGGAAATTTATAGCATTAAATACTAACATTAGAAAAGAGTAAACATCTTAAATGAATAAGCTTCCATCTCAAGAATCTAGAGAAATAACAGGAAAATAATCCCAAAGCAAGCAGAAGGAAGAAAATAATAGAGGAATCAATAAAATTGAAAACTGAAGAATAATAGAAAAATTAGCAAAATGAAGAGTTTATTCTTCAAAAAGATCACTAAAATTGACAAACATCTAGCAAGACTCACAAAGAAAAAAAGAGAGAAGATACAGATTACCAATATCAGGAATGAAACAAGTCATATAACTGTAGACTCTGCAAACATTAAAAAAAAAATGCAAATGCTATGAACAACTTTATAGGCATAAATTTGACAGCTTAGATAAAACAGATCAATTCTTCAAAACCACGCAAACTATCATAAGTAACCCAATATGAAACAGAAAATTCAAATAGCCCTATAACTATTTAGAAAATTGAATCTGTAATTTAAAATTTTCCCAAAAGAAATCTCCAGGCCTAGATGATTTCACTGGAGAATTCTACCAAACATTTAAAGGAGAATTAATGCCAATTCTACACAACTTTTTCTAGAAAACAAAAGATGAGGCAATACTTTCCAATTCATTTTATAAAGCTAGTATTACCATGAGATGAAAAGCAGACAAAGACTATAAAAAAGAAAACTACTGACCAACATCATGAATGTAGACACAAAATCCTCAACACAATAGTAGCAAACAGAATTCAGCAATATATAAAAAGAATTGTACCATGATCAAGTGGGGCTTATTTCAGGTGTGCAAGGCTGGTTCAGTGCTCAAATATGAAGGCAATGAAAGTAATTCACCATATTAACAGCTAAAGAATAAAGATCATATGATCAAATCAATTTATGTAGATAAACAATTTGAAAAACTTCACCATACATTCATGATAAAAACTCTCGAAAAATGGGAATACAGAGGAACTTCCTCAACTTGGTAAAAGACATCAACAGAAAACCACAGCTAGCATTATACTCAAGGGTGAAAACTTGAATGTACTCCCCTCTAAGATCAAGAACAAGGTGAGAATGTCCACTCACATCACTCTTATTCATATAGTGCTGGTAGTTCTAGCTCGTTCAATAAAACATCAAAAGGAATTAACAGTTGTACAAATTATAAAGGAAGAAAAAAAGCAGCCCCTATTTGCAGATTACGTGATTATCTACACAGAAAATCCCAAGACATCTACAAAACAAAAACACCAAACAAAAAGACCCCCACAAAACTCCTAGAACTAATAGTGAGTGCTACTACAGGATACTAGGTAAACATGAAAAACCCAATGGTACTTCTATGTACTAGCAACTAACACTAAAATATAACACAGGCATACCTTGCTTTTTTTATACTTCACTAAATTGCACTTCACAGACAGTGCATTTTTTTTTTGAGTGTTAAATGAGATATTTTATTTATTTATTTATTTATTTTTTATTATTATACTTTAAGTTCTAGGGTACATGTGCACAACGTGCAGGTTTGTTACATATGTATACATGTGCCATGTTGGTGTGCTGCACCCATTAACTCGTCATTTATATTAGGTATATCTCCTAATGCTATCCCTCCCCCATCTCCCCTCCCCACAATAGGCCCCGGTGTGTGATGTTCCCCATTGTGAGTCCAAGCAATCTCATTGTTCAATTCCCACCTATGAGTGAGAACATGCGGTGTTTCGTTTTCTGTTCTTGCAATAGTTTGCTGAGAATGATGGTTTCCAGCTGCATCCATGTCCCTACAAAGGACACAAACTCATCCTTTTTTATAGCTGCATAGTATTCCATGGTGTATATGTGCCACATTTTCTTAATCCAGTCTGTCACTGATGGGCATTTGGGTTGATTCCAAGTCTTTGCTATTGTGAATAGTGCTGCAGTAAACATATGTGTGCATGTGTCTTTATAGCAGCATGATTTATAATCCTTTGGGTATATACCCAGTAATGGGATGGCTGGGTCAAATGATATTTCTAGTTCTAGATCCTTGACGAATCGCCACACTGTTTTCCACAATGGTTGAACTAGTTTACAGTCCCACCAGCAGTGTAAAAGTGTTCCTATTTCTCCACATCCTCTCCAGTACCTGTTGCTTCCTGACTTTTTAATGATTGCCATTCTAACTGGTGTGAGATGGTATCTCATTGTGGTTTTGATTTGTATTTCTCTGATGGCGAGTGATGATGAGCATTTTTTCATGTGTCTGTAGGCTGCATGAATGTCTTCTTTTGAGAAGTGTCTGTTCATATCATTTGCCCACTTTTTGATGGGGTTGTTTGCTTTTTTCTTGTAAATTTGTTTGAGTTCTTTGTAGGTTCTGGATATTGGCCCTTTGTCAGATGAGTAGATTGCAAAAATTGTCTCCCATTCTGTAGGTTGCCTGTTCACTCTGATGGTAGTTTCTTTTGCTGTGCAGAAGCTCTTTAGTTTAATTAAATCCCATTTGTCAATTTTGGCTTTTGTTGCCATTGCTTTTGGTGTTTTAGACATGAAGTCTTTGCCCATGCCTATGTCCTGAATGGTATTACCTAGGTATTCTTCTAGGGTTTTTATGGTTTTAGGTCTAACATTTAAGTCTCTAATCCATTTTGAATTAATTTTTGTATAAGAAGTCAGGAAAGGATCCAGTTTCAGCTTTCTACTTATGGCTAGCCAATTTTCCCAGCACCATTTATTAAATAAGGAATCCTTTCCCCATTTCTTGTTTTTGTCAGGTTTGTCAAAGATCAGATGGCTGTAGATGTGTGGTATTATTTCTGAGGGCTCTGTTCTGTTCCATTGGTTTATATCTCTGTTTTGGTACCAGTACCATGCTGTTTTGGTTACTGTAGCCTTGTAGTATAGTTTGAAGTCAGGTAGCATGATTCCTCCAGCTTTGTTCTTTTGGTTTAGGATTGTCTTGGTAATGCGGGGTCTTTTTTGGTTCCACATGAACTTTAAAGCAGTTTTTTCCAATTCTGTGAAGAAAGTCATTGGTAGCTTAATGGGGATAGCATTGAATCTATAAATTACCTTGGGCAGTATGGCCATTTTCACAATATTGATTCTTCCTATCCATGAGCATGGTATGTTCTTCCGTTTGTGTCCTCTTTTATTTCACTGAGCAGTGGTTTGTAGTTCTCCTTGAAGAGGTCCTTTACATCCCTTGTAAGTTGGATTCCTAGGTGTTTTATTCTCTTTGAAGCAATTGTGAATGGGAGGTCAGTCATTTTGGCCCTCTGTTTGTCTGTTACTGGTGTATAAGAATGCTTGTGATTTTTGCACATTGATTTTGTTTCCTGAGACTTTGCTGAAGTTGCTTATCAGTTTAAGGAGAGTTTGGGCTGAGACAAAGGGGTTTTCTAAATATAAAATCATGTCATCTCCAAACAGGGACAATTTGACTTCTTCTTTTCCTAACTGAATACCCTTCATTTCTTTCTCTTGCCTGATTGCCCTAGCCAGAACTTCCAACACTATGTTGAACAGGAGTGGTGAGAGAGGGCATCCCTGTCTTGTGCCAGGTTTCAAAGGGAATGCTTCCAGTTTTTGCCCATTCATTATGATATTGTCTGTGAGTTTGTCATAAATAGCTCTTATTATTTTGAGATACATTCCATCAATACCGAATTTATAAAGAGTTTTTAGTATTAAGGGGTGTTGAATTTTGTCAAAGGCCTTTTCTGCATCTATTGAGATAATCATGTGGTTTTTGTCTCTGGTTCTGGTTTTTTGTTTGTTTGTTTTTTTGAGACGGAGTCTTGCTCTGTCACCCGGGCTGGAGCGCAGTGACCAGATCTCAGCTCACTGCAAGCTCTGCCTCCCGGGTTTATGCCATTCTCCTGCCTCAGCTTCCTGAGTAGCTGGGACTACAGGCGCCCGCCACCTCGCCCGGCTAGTTTTTGTATTTTTTTTGGTAGAGACGGGGTTTCACCGTGTTAGCCAGGATGGTCTCGATCTCCTGACCTTGTGATCCGCCCATCTCGGCCTCCCAAAGTGCTGGGATTACAGGCTTGAGCCACCACGCCCGGCCTTCTGGTTCTGTTTATGTGCTGGATTATGTTTATTGATTTGCGTATGTTGAACCAGCCTTGCATCCCAGGGATGAAGCCCACTTGATCATGGTGGATAAGCTTTTTGATGTGCTGCTGGATTCGGTTTGCCAGTATTTTATTGAGGATTTTTGCATCGATGTTCATCAGGGATATTGGTCTAAAATTCTCTTTTTTTGTTGTGTCTCTGCCAGGCTTTGGTATCAGGATGATGTTGGCCTCACAAAATGAGTTAGGGAAGGGTCCCTATTTTTCTATTGATTGGAATAGTTTCAGAAGGAATGGTACCAGCTCCTCCTTGTACCTCTGGTAGAATTCGGCTGTGAATCCATCTGGTCCTGGACTTCTTTTGGTTGGTAGGCTATTAATTATTGCCTCAATTTCAGAGCCTGTTATTGGTCTATTCAGGGATTCAACTTCTTCCTGGGTTAGTTATGGGAGGGTGTAAGTGTCCAGGAAATTATCCATTTCTTCTAGGTTTTCTAGTTTATTTGCGTAGAGGTGTTTATAGTATTCTCTGATGGTAGTTTGTATTTCTCTGAGTCGGTGGTGATATCCCCTTTATCATTTTTATTGTGTCTATTTGATTCTTCTCTCCTGTCTTGTTTTTTAGTCTTGCTAGCGGTCTATCAATTTTGTTGATCTTTTCAAAAAATCAGCTCCTGGATTCACTGATTTTTTGGAGGATTTTTTGTGTCTCTATCTCCTTCAGTTCTGCTCTGATCTTAGTTATTTCTTGCCTTCTGCTAGCTTTCGAATGCGTTTGCTCTTGCTTCTCTAGTTCTTTTAATTTTGATGTTAGGGTATCAATTTTATATCTCTCCTGCTTTCTCTTGTGGGCATTTAGTGCTATAAATTTCCCTCTACACACTGCTTTAAATGTGTCCCAGAGATTCTGGTATGTTGTATCTTTGTTCTCATTGGTTTCAAAGAACGTCTTTATTTCTGCCTTCATTTCATTATGTACCCAGTAGTCATTCAGGAGCAGGTTGTTCAGTTTCCATGTAGTTGAGAGGTTTTGATTGAGTTTCTTAGTCCTGAGTTCTAGTTTGATTGCACTGTGGTCTGAGAGACAGATTGTTATCATATCTGTTCTTTTACATTTGCTGAGTAATGCTTTACTTCCAACAATGTGGTCAATTTTGGAATAAGTACGATGTGGTGCTGAGAAGAATGTATATTCTGTTGATTTGGGTTGGAGAGTTCTGTAGATGCCTATTAGGTCCGCTTGGTGCAGAGTTGAGTTCAATTCCTGGATATCCTTGTTAACTTTCTGTCTCGTTGATCTGTCTAGTGTTGACAGTGGGGTGTTAAAGTCTCCCGTTATTATTGCATGGGAGTCTAAGTCTCTTTGTAAGTCTCTAAGGACTTGCTTTATGAATCTGGGTGCTCCCGTATTGGGTGCATATATATTTAGGATAGTTAGCTCTTCCTGATTAATTGATCCCTTTACCATTTTGTAATGGCCTTCTTTGTCTCTTTTGATCTTTGATGGTTTAAAGTCTGTTTTATCAGAGACTAGGATTGCAACCCCTGCTTTTTTTGTTTCCCATTTGCTTGGTAGATCTTCCTCCATCCCTTTATTTTGAGCCTATGTGTGTCTCTGCATGTGAGATGGGTCTCCTGAATACAGCAAATTGATGGGTCTTGACTCTTCATCCAATTTGCCAGTCTGTGTCTTTTAATTGGACCATTTATTCCATTTACATTTAAGGTTAATATTGTTATGTGTGAACTTGATCCTGTCATTATGATATTAGCTGGTTATTTTGCTTGCTAGTTGATGCAGTTTCTTCCTAGCATCAATGGACTTTACATTTTGGCATGTTTTTGCGGTGGCTGGTACCGGTTGTTCCTTTCCATGTTTAGTGCTTCCTTCAGGATCTCTTGTAGGGCAGGCCTGGTGGTGACAAAATCTCTAAGCATTTGCTTGTCTGTAAAGGATTTTATTTCTCCTTCACTTATGAAACTTACTTTGGCTGGATATGAAATTCTGGGTTGAAAATTCTTTTCTTTAAGACTGTTGAATATTGGCCCCCACTCTCTTCTGACTTATAGAGTTTCTGCCGAGAGATCTGCTGTTAGTCTGAAGGGCTTCCCTTAGTGGGTAACCCGACCTTTCTCTCTGGCTGCCCTTAACATTTTTTCCTTCATTTCAACTTTGGTGAATCTGACAAGTATGTGTCTTGGAGTTGCTCTTCTCAAGGAGTATCTTTGTGGCGTTCTCTGTATTTCCTGAATTTGAATGTTGGACTGCCTTACTAGGCTGGGGAAGTTCTCCTGAATTATATCCTGCAGAGTGTTTTCCAACTTGGTTCCATTTTCCCCATTACTTTCAGGCACATCAATCAGATGTAGATTTGGTCTTTTCACATAATCCCATATTTCTTGGAAGCTTTGTTCATTTCTTTTTACTCTTTTTTCTCTACATTTCTCTTCTCGCTTCATTTCATTCATTTGATCTTCAATCACTGATAATCTTTCTTCCAGTTGATCGAGTTGGTTTCTGAAGCTTGTGCATTTGTCATGTAGTTCTCGTGTCATGATTTTCATCTCTGTCAGTTCTTTTAAGGCCTTCTCTGCATTGATTATTCTTGTTATCCATTCATCCATCCTTTTTTCAAGGTTTTTAGTTTCTTTGCACTGGTTACATAGTTCCTTCTTTAGCTCTGAGAAGTTTGATCAACTGAAGTCTCCTCTCAACTCATCAAAGTCATTCTCCGTCCAGCTTTGTTTCATTGCTGGTGATGAACTGTGTTCCTTTGGAGGGGGAGATACACTCTGATTTTTTGAATTCCCAGCTTTTCTGCACTGCTTTTCCCCCATCTTTGTGGTTTTATCTGCCTTTGGTCTTTGATGATGGTGACGTACTGATGGGGTTTTGGTGTGGGTGTCCTTTCTGTTTGTTAATTTTCCTTCTAACAGTCAGGATCCTCAGCTGCAGGTCTGTTGGAGTTTGCTTGAGGTCCCCTCCAGACCCTGTTTGCCTGGGTATCAGCAGCAGAGGCTGCAGAAGATAGAATATTGCTGAACAGTGAGTGAGTGTTGCCATGTGATTCTTGCTCTGGAAGCTTCGTCTCAGGGTGTACCCAGCCGTGTGAGGTGTGATGTGTTGGTCTGCACCTAGTGGGGGATGTCTCCCAGTTAGGCTACTCAGGGGTCAGGGACCCACTTGAGCAGGCAGTTTGTCTGTTCTCAGATCTCAACCTCCATGCTGGGAGAACCACTGCTCTCTTCAAAGCTGTCAGACAGAGACTTTTACATCTGCAGAGGTTTCTGCTGCCTTTTGTTTAGCTACGCCCTGTCCCCAGAGGTGGAGTCTACAGAGGCAGGCAGGCCTCCTTGAGCTGTGGCGGGCTCCACCCAATTCGAGCTTCCTGGCAGCTTTGTTTATCTACTTAAGTCCCTCCTCCAGCCTCGCTGCCGCCCTGCAGTTAGATCTCAGACTGCTGTGCTAGCAATGAGGGAGGCTCTGGGGGTGTGGGACCCTCCGGGCCAGGTATGAGATATAATCTCCTGGTGTGCCCTATGCTAAGACCCTTGATAAAGCACAGTATTAGGGTGGGAGTCACCTGATTTTCCAGGTGTTGTGTGTCTCAATTTCCCTTGGCTAGGAAAAGGAATTCCCTTCCCCCTTGCACTTCCCACGTGAGGTGATGCCTCGCCCTGCTTCAGCTCTCGCTGGTCGGGCTGCACCCACAGACCAGCATCAACTGTCTGACATGCCCCAGTGAGATGAACCTGGTACCTCAGTTAAAAATGCAGAAATCACCCGTCTTCTGCGTCGCTCACACTGGGAGCAGGAGGCTGGAGCTGTTCCTATTTGGCCATCTTGGGTGCCACCCAGATAGTGCATTTTTACAAATTCAAGGTTTGTGGCAACCCTACATCAAGCAAGTTGATTGGTGCTATTTTTCCAAAAGTATATGCTCACTTCATGTCTCCTTATGTCATTACATTTTGGTAATCCTTGCAATATTTTAAATGTTATTATTATTATTTTATCTGTTATGGTGATCTGCAGTCAGTGACGTTTAATGTTACTCTTGTGATTGTGTTGGGGTGCCACAAACAAAGCCCAAAGAAGATGGAGAACTTAATAAATGTTGTCTGTATTCTGACTGCTCCACTCATCGGCCATTGCCTGGTCTCTCTCCCTCTTTTCAGGCCTCCCTCTTCCCTGAGACATGACAATTTTGAAATTAGGGCAATTAATAACCGTACAAGGGCCTCTAAGTGTTAAAGTGAAAGAGAGTCATGTGTCTCACTTTATATCAAAAGCTAAAAATGATTAAGCTTTGTGAGAAAGGCATGTCAAAAGTCAAGATAGGCTGAAAACTAGACCTCTTGCACCAAACCGCCAAGTTGTGAATGCAAAGGAAAAGTTCTTGAAGGAAATTGCAAATGCTGCTCCAGTGAACATACAAATGATAAGAAAGTAAAACAGCCTTATTGGTGATATGGAGAAAGTTTGAGTTGTCTGGGTAGAAGTTCAAACCAGCCACATTTCCTTAAGCCAAAGTTTAATCCAGAGCAAGGCCCTAACTCTTTTTGATTCTCTGAAGGCTGAGAGAGTTGAGGCAGCTGCAGAATAAAAGTTTGAAGCTAGCAAAGGTTAATTCATAACGTTTAAGAAAAGAAGCCATCTCATAACATAAAAGTGAAAGGTAAAGAAGCAAGTGCTGATGGAGAAGCTGCAGCAAGCTATCCAGATTTAGCTAAGATCATTGATAAATGTGACTACCCTAAACAACATATTTTCTTTTTTTTTATTGTGTCTGTTTTCTTTTCTTTTCTTTTTTATTTTTTTATTATACTTTAAGTTCTAGGGTACATGTGCACAACGTGCAGGTTACATATGTATACATGTGCCATGTTGGTGTGCTGCACCCATTAACTCATCATTTACATTAGGTATATCTCCTAATGCTATCCCTCCCCCCTCCCCCAACCCCACAACAGGCCCCAGTATGTGATGTTCCCCACCCTGTGTCCAAGTGCTCTCATTGTTCAATTCCCACCTATGAGTGAGAACATGTGGTGTTTGGTTTTCTATACTTGCGATAGTTTGCTCAGAATGATGGTTTCCAGCTGCATCCATTTTACCACAAAGTACATGAGCTCATCCTTTTTTATAGCTGCATAGTATTCCATGGTGTATATGTACCACATTTTCTTAATCTAGTCTATCATTGATGGACATTTGGGTTGATTCCAAGTCTTTGCTATTGTGAATAGTGCCTCAATAAACATACGTGTGCATGTGTCTTTATAGTAGCATGATTTATAATCCTTTGGGTATATACCCAGTAATGGGATGGCTGGGTCAAATGGTATTTCTAGTTCTAGATCCTTGACGAATCGCCACATTGTCTTCCACGATGGTTGAACTAGTTTACACTCCCAACAACAGTGTAGAAGTGTTCCTGTTTCTCCACATCCTCTCCAGCACCTGTTGTTTCCTGACTTTTTAATGATTGCTATTCTAACTGGTATGAGATGGTATCTCATTGTGGTTTTGATTTGTATTTCTCTGAAGGCCAGTGATGATGAGCATTTTTTCATGTGTTTGGTGGCTGTATGAATGTCTTCTTTTGAGAAGTGTCTGTTCATATCCTTCACCCACTTTTTGATGGAGTTGTTTGATTTTTTCTTGTAAATTTGTTTTTCTTTGTAGATTCTGGATATTAGCCCTTTGTCAGATGGGTAGATTGTAAAATTTTTCTCCCATTCTGCAGGTTGCCTGTTCACTCTGATGGTAGTTTCTTTTGCTGTGCAGAATCTCTTTAGTTTAAGTAGATGCCATTTGTCAATTTTGGCTTTTGTTGCCATTGCTTTTGGTGTTTTAGTTATGAAGTCCTTGCCCATGCCTGTGGTCTGAATGGTATTGCCTAGGTTTTCTTCTAGGGTTTTTATGGTTTTTGGTCTAACATTTAAGTCTTTAATCCATCTTGAGTTAATTTTTGTATAAAGTGTAAGGAAGGGATCCAGTTTCAGCTTTCTACATATGACTAGCCAGTTTTCCCAGCACCATTTATCAATGAGGAATCCTTTCGTCATTTCTTGTTTTTGTCAGGTTTGTCAAAGATCAGATGGTTGTAGATATGTGGTATTATTTCTGAGGGCTCTGTTCTGTTCCATTGGTCCATATCTCTATTTTGGTATCAGTACCATGCTGTTTTGGTTTCTGTAGCCTTGTAGTATAGTTTGAAGTCAGGTAGCGTGATGCCTCCAGCTTTGTTCTTTTGGCTTAGGATTGTCTTGGCAATGTGGGCTCTTTTTTGGTTCCATACGAACTTTAAAGTAGTTTTTTCCAGTTCTGTGAAGAAAGTCATTGGTAGCTCGATGGGAATGGCATTGAATCTATAAATTACCTCTGGCAGTATGGCCATTTCCTCAATATTGATTCTTCCTATCCATGAACATGGAATGTTCTTCCGTTTGTTTGTGTCCTCTTTTATTTCATTGAGCGGTGGTTTGTAGTTCTCCTTGAAGAGGTCCTTCACATTCCTTGTAAGTTGAATTCCTAGGTATTTTATTCTCTTTGAAGCAATTGTGAATGGGAGCTCACTCATGATTTGGCTCTCTGTTTGTCTGTTATTGGTGTATAGGAATGCTTGTGATTTTTGCACATCGATTTTGTTTCCTGAGACTTTGCTGAAGTTGCTTATCAGCTTGAGGAGATTTTGGGCTGAGATGATGGGGTTTTCTAAATATACAATCATGTCATCTGCAAACAGAGACAGTTTGACTTCCACTCTTCCTAATTGAATACTCTTTATTGCTTTCTCCTGCCTGATTGCCCTGGCCAGAACTTCAAACACTGTGTTTAATACGAGTGGAGAGAGAGGGCATCCCTGTCTTGTGCCAGTTTTCAAAGGGAATATTTCCAGTTTTTGCCCATTCAGCATGATATTGTCTGTGGCTTTGTCATAAATAGCTCTTATTATTTTGAGATACATTCCATCAATACCTAGTTTTTGAGAGTTTTTAGCATGAAGAGCTGTAGAATTTTGTCAAAGGCCTTTCCTGCATCTATTGAGATTATCATGCAGTTTTTGTCTTTGGTTCTGTTTATATGATGGATTACATTTATTGATTTGCATGTGTTGAACCAGCCTTGCATCCCAGGGATGAAGCCCACTTGATCATGGTGGATAAGCTTTTTGATGTGCTGCTGGATTCGGTTTGCCAGTATTTTATTGAGGATTTTTGCATCAATGTTCATCAGGGATATTGGTCTAAAATTCTCTTTTTTTGTTGTGTCTCTGCCAGGCTTTGGTATCAGGATGATGTTGGCCTCATAAAATGAGTTAGAGAAGGGTCCCTCTTTTTCTATTGATTGGAATAGTTTCAGAAGGAATGGTACCAGCTCCTCCCTGTACCTCTGGTAGAATTCGGCTGTGAATCCATCTGGTCCTGGACTTTTTTTGGTTGGTAGGCTATTAATTATTGCATCAATTTCAGAGCCTGTTATTGGTCTGTTCAGGGATTCAACTTCTTCCTGGTTTAGTTTTGGGAGGGTATAAGTGTCCAGGAATTTATCTATTTCTTCTAGATTTTCTAGTTTATTTGCATAAAGGTGTTTATAGTACCCTTTGATAGTAGTCTGTATTTCTGTGGGATTGGTGGTGATATCCCCTTTATCATTTTTTATTGTGTCTATTTGGTTCTTCTCTCTTCTCTTCTTTATTAGTCTTGCTAGTGGCCTATCAATTTTGTTGATCTTTTCAAAAAGCAGCTCCTGGATTCATTGATTTTTTGAAGGGTTTTTTTGTGTCTCTGTCTCCTTCAGTTCTGCTCTGATCTTACTTATTTCTTGCCTTCTGCTAGCTTTTGAATGTTAAATAACATATTTTCCATGTATGTGAAATAGCATTCTATTGGAAGCTGTCATCTAATATTTTCATAGCTATAGAGAAGTCAATGCCGGACTTCAAAGCTTCAAAGAACTCTTTGAAGTGGCTCATGTGAAGGGCTAATGCAGCTAGTGACTTTATGCTAAAGCCATGCTCATTTACCATTGCAAAAATCCTAGGGCCCTTAAGAATTGTGCTAAATCTACTCTGCCTGTGTTCTATAAATGGACAAACAAAGCATGGATGACAACTCCTCTGTTTACAGCATGGCCTACTGAATATTTTAAGCCCACTGTTGAGACCTATTGCTCAGAAAAGAGATCCCTTTCAAAATATTACTGCTCACTGACAATGCACCTGGTAATCCAAGAGCTCTGATGAAGATGTACAAGAAGGTTCATGTTATTTTCATGCCTACTGACAGTACATTTACTCTGCAGTCTATGGATCAAGAAGTAATTTTGACTACCAAGTCTTATTATTTAAAAGCTACGTTTTATAAGGCGATAGCTGCTTCTGATTCTCTGATCTGGCAAAGTAAGTTGAAAAACTTCTGGAAATAATTCACCATTCTATTATCACATGAGAGTTGGAATTAACTTCTTTCAAACTCCTGTTAATGTGATGTTAACTCCTGATATTAAATATCAGGAGTTAATATCTTCCTGTGTATTTTTTAGAGTCACATATAAGTACTGGTAGGCATGGTGGTTTGTGCCTATAATCCCAGCACTTTGGGAGGCTGAGGCGGGTGTATCACCTGAAGTCAGGAGTTTGTGACCAGCTTGGCCAACACAGTGAAAACCTGTCTCTACTAAAAATACAAAAATTAGCCAGACATGGTGGCGGGTGCCTGTAATCCCAGCGACTTGGGAGGCTGTGGCAGGAGAACCGCTTGAGCCCAGGAGGTGGAGGTAGCAGTGAGCCACTGCACTTCAGCCTGGGCGACGAAAGTGAAACTCTGCTTCAAAAAAAATAAAAAATAAAAAAATTACAGAGGACTTGTATGCTGAAAAAAAACAAAATACTGATAAAAGAAATGGCAGTAGACATATATAAATGGAGAGACATGTCATGTTAATGTATAGGAAAACTTAATAAAAATATAAGTTTTATTAGAAGGATGGTTACCAGAGGCTGGGAAGGGTTGTGGGGAGGGGCAGTGGGGGGAGGTGGGGATGGTTAATGGATACCAAAAAAAAAAAAAAAAAATAGAAAGAATGAATAAGACCTAGTATTTGATAGCACAACAGAGAGACTGTAGTCAATAATTATTTAATTGTACATTTAAAAATAACTAAGAGTATCACTATATTGTTTGTAACACAAAGGATAAATGCTTGAGGTCATAGATACCCAATATTCCATGATGAGATTATTATTCATTGCATGCTTGTACCAAAATATCTCATGTACCTCATGAGATATTTTGTGGGTTCTATGTACCCTCAAAAACTTAAAAAATTAAATGTCAGTTCTGCTTAAATTGATATATAGATTTAATATCATTCTTATAAAAGTCTCACAAGATTTTTTTCTAGATACAGACAATAATATTCTAAAATGTATATGGAAATGTAAATGAACTGCAGTGACTAAAATTTTCAAAAAAAAAAAAAAGAAAGTTGGAGAAAACAGTCTACCTGACTTTAAGACTTATCATCTAGCTATACAGTAATCAAGACTGTGTGGTATTGGTAAAGGGACAGACAGAGAACAGCAGAATAGAGCAGAGAATCCAGAAACAGAGCCACACAAATACACCCAACTGACTTATGACAAAGGTGCAAAAGTAATTCAATGGAGGAATGAGAGCCTTTTCAACAAATGTTGCTGGAGCAGATGGACAACCATAGGCAAAAAAGATTAACCTCAACCTAAATCTCACACCTTATACAAAAATTAACTCAAAGTAAATCAGTAATTAAATGTAAAATATAAAATTATAAAACCTTTAGAACAAAATAGGAGAAAATTTGGGGGATCTGGGGCTAGAAAATACTTCTTTTTTGTTTGAGACTGAATCTTACTCCATTGCCCAGGCTGGAGTACAGTGGTACCATCTCCACTCACTGCAGCCTCTGCCTCCCAGGTTCAAGCAATTCTCATGTCTCAGCTTCTGAAGTAGCTGGGATTACAGGCGTGCGCCACCACATCAGGCTAATTTTTGTATTTTTAGTAGAGATGGGGTTTTGCCATGTTGGCCAGGCTGGTCTCAAACTCCCGCCTGCCTAGGCCTCCCAAAGTTCTGGGATTACAGGCATGAGCCACCACACCTGGCCTAGCAAAGAGTTGTTAGAGATTGATGCCAGAAGAACAAGCCACAAAAGGAAAAACTGATAAATTGGCATTCATCAAAATTTAAAACTTTTGCTTTGTGAAAGACCCTTTAAGAGGATAAAACAAGCTATGGACTGGGAGAAAATATGTGCAAACCACATATGCAATAGAGGAGTTGTATCTCAAATATATAAAGAAATCACAACACTCAACAGTAAAAAAGGAAAGACAACTCTTAACAACTGGGCAAAAGATATGAACAGACATTTTACCAAAGAGGATATCCAGATGGCTAATGAGCAAATAAAATGCTATTTCAACATCAATAGCCATTAAAGAAATGTAAATTAAAACCATAATGAGATATTCTTATATACCTATCAAAATGGCAAAAATAAGAAATAGCGACACCACCAACTGCTGATAAGAATGTGGAAAAACAGGTTCATGCGTACATTGCTGGTAGAAATGTAAGATGGTACGATCCTTCTGAAAATAGTTTGGCAGTTTCTTAAAAAAATATATATGCAGTTACCTTATTACCTAAATAAATGACAACTTATATTCACACAAAAACCTGTACACAAATGTTCATAGCAGCTTTATTCATAATAGCCCAAAACTGGAACCAGCCTATATGTCTTTCAACAGGTGAATGGTTAAACAAACTATGGGATATCCATACCTTGGACTACTACTCAGCAATCAAAAGGAAAGAACTATTGATATGTATAACTACGCTAATGAATCTCCAGGAAATTATGCTGAGTAAAAAATGGTCAATCTCAAAAGGTTACACACTATATAAATCCATTTATTTACCTTTTTGGAATGACAACATTTTAGAAATGAAGAACAGATTAGCATTTACCAGAGGCTGGAGACATTGAGGGAGAGGATGAAAGTGAGTGTGGTTATAAAAGGATAACATGAGAGATATTTATAGTGCTGGAATTGTTCTGTATCTTGACAGCAGTGGTGGATACATGAAACTACATAGATGATATAATTGTGTAGAATGTAATACTAATATTAATTCATGTTTCTAATACATAGAAACACCACACACACACACACACACACACACACACACACACACACAAAAGGCTACCAGAAGTGGAGAAAATTGAATCAGGACTACATTGTATCACTGTCAATATCTTGGTTGTGTTATTATACTTTGTTTTGTAAAATATTATCATTGGATGAAACTTAATAAAGTACACAAAGATTATTGTATTTTTTCTTACAACTGCATATGAATCAATTAATATCACAATAACAGTTCAGTTAAAAAGTGAGATTGACAGTAGGATCCCAATTTTGTGATCTGCTAACAGTGATTATTTTGGAGTTGTGGAATTATAGATGATGGTTTTTTTCCTTTGTATTATGCTGGATTCTCAAAAATATTCATAATGAGCATCCAAAGATGGTACTGTGAGAAAAATAAACTATCTGGAGGACTGAAGCAAGATGGCTGAATAGAAGTCTCCACTGATCTCCCCACAGGGACACCAATTTAACAGCTATCTACACAAATAAAGCACTTTCGTAAGAATCAAAAGTCACGTGAACACTCACAGTACCTGGGTTTCACTTCATGTCACTGAAAGAGGTGCCAAAGAGGTAGGAAAAACAGTCTTGAATCACTGGTGCCACTCCTCTCCCATTCCCCAGCAGCAGTGGTGTGGTGGGGAGAATGGTTCTGTGCCCTGGGGAGAGAGGGACAGCCGCCAATTGTGAGGTATTGAACTCAGTGCTGCCCTTGTTATAGCAGAAAGCAAAACCTGACTAAACTCAGCTGATGCCCACCCACAAAGGGAACATTTAAACCAGCCCTAGCCAGAGGCAATTGCTGATCCCAGTGACGGGAACTTGAGTTCTGGCAAAACTTGCCACTGTGGGCTTAAGTGTTCTGGGGCCCCAAATAAACTTGAAAGGCAGTCTAGGCCACAATAACTGCTACATCAAAGTGAGTCCTAGGGCTGAATTGGGCCCAGAGACAATGGATGGGTCGGGGAGGGGCAGGGAGAGAAGATGACCTACTGAGACACCAGCAAGGGCAGCAAAGAAAGTGTTGGCATCACCCCTCTCCTAACCCCAGGCTGCACATCTCATAGCTACAAAAGAGACTCCTTCTTTCCACTTGAGGAGAGGAGAGGAGAGACAGGGGAGGACTTTCCCTTGCATGTTGGATACCAGCTTAGTCACAGCAGGATAGGGCACTAGTCAGAGTCGTGAGGCCCTCTTTCCAGGCCCTAGCTCCTGGATAACATTTCTAGACACACTCTGGGCCAGAAGGGAACCTGCTTCCTTAAGGGAAGGGCCCAGTCCTGGCAGGATTCATCACCTGTTAACAGAAGAGCACTTGGGTCCTGAATAAACAGCAGTGACACCAAAGTACTATGTTGAGGGCTTTGGATGAGACTCAGATTTGCAGGCAGGTGAGACTCAGCACATTCCCAGTTATGGTGGCTACAGATCAAGACTCCCACTGCTTGAGACAAGCAGAGGGAAAAGGGGACTCCGTCTTGCACCTTAGGTACAAGTTTTGCCACCAAGCAGGCTCTTGGGGACCCTGATTTGAGGAGTTCAAGAATCACAAAATGGGTACACAAAAAATAAAAAAAACAAGAAACTAAATCATATCATCAGAGAAAACCACCTTTGCTAAAAGGAAAACAAGAAGGAAGAAAAGACCAAAAACAACCAGAAAGCAAATAACAAAATGGCAGGAGTCTTTACTTGCTACTAGTAAAATTGGATGTAAGTGGACTAAACTCTTCAATCAAAAGACATGTAGTGGTTGAATGGATGAAAAAACAAGACCTATTGATCTGCTGCCTATAAGAAACACACTTCACCTATAAAGACACAAGTGGACTGAAAATAAAGGAATTGCAAAAGATATTCCATGCCAATGGAAACCAAAAAAGGAGTAGGAATAGCTATACTTACATCAGACAAAATAGATTTCATGACAAAAACTATTACAAGAGAAAAAGAAGGTCATTATATAATGATAAATGGGTCAATTCAGCAAAGGGATATAACAATTTTAAATATACATGTACCCAACACTGGAGCACTCAGATATATAAATAAAATATTATTAGAGCTAAAGAGAGAGATAGGCCCCAATACAATAGCAGCTAGAGAATTCAAACCCCACTTTCAGCATTGAACAGTTCTTACATTGGACAGAAAATCAATAAAGAAGCATCAGACTTAACCTGCACTATAGATTAAATGAATCTAATAGATATTTACAGAACTTTTCATCCAATGGCTGCAGAAAACACATTCTTTTCCTCAGCACATGGATGATTCTCAAGAATAGATCATATGTTATGTCACAAAACAAGTCTTAAAGCATTACAAAAAATTGAAATAATACCAAGCATCTTCTCTGAATACAAGGAAATAAAACTAGGCATTAATAACAAGAGAAATTTTGAAAACTATACAAATTTATGGAAATTAAACAATATGCTCCTGAATGAGCAGTGGGTCAATGAAGAAATTAAGAAGGAATTTGAAAAAATTTTAAACAAATGTTAATAGAAAGACAGCATACCAAAACTTATGGGATACAGCAAAAGTAGTACTAAGAGAGAAGTTCATAGTTATAAGTCCCCACATCAAAAAAGAGGAAAAAAATGTCAGTGAAAAATCTGATGACGCATCCCAAAGAACTAGAAGAGCAAGAGCAAAACAAACTCAAAATTAGTAGGAGAAAAGAAATAATAAAAACTAGACAGAAATGAATGAACTTGAAATAAAGAAAACAATACAAAAGCTTGAGCTTGTTTTTGAAAGGTTAAACAAAATTGACATACCTTTATTCAGACTAAGAACAAAAGAGAGAAGATCCAAATATATAAAATTGGAAATGAAAAAAGAGACATTACCAAACATTTAAAGAAGAACTAGTACCAATCCTATTCAAACTATTCCAAAAAAATAGAGAAGGAAATACCCAAACTTACTCTATGAGGCCAGTATCACCCCGATATCAAAACCAGACAAAGACACATAAAAAAAAAAAAGGAAACTACAGGCCAATATCTGTGATGAACACTGATGCAAAACTCCTCAACAAAATATTAGTAAACTGAATTCAACAATACATTAGAAAGATCATTCATCATGACCAAGTGGGATTTATCCCTGGGATGCAAGGATCGTTCAACATAGGCAAATCCATCAATGAGATACATCATACCAACAGAATGAAGAACAAAAATCATATGATTATTTCAATTGATGCTAAAAAAGCATTTGATAAAATTCAACAACTCTTCATGATAAAAACCCTCAAAAAACTAGGTATAAAACAAACATACCTCAACATAATAAAAACCATATAAAACAGACCCATGGCTAGCATCATACTGAATGGGCAAAAACTGAAAGTCTTTCCTCTAATATTTGGAACACTACAAGGATGTAGTGAACACCCACTTTCACCACTGTTATTCAACATAGTGCTGGAAGTCCTAGCTAGAGCAATTAGACATGAGAAAGAAATAAAAGGCATCCAAATTGGAAAGGAAGAGGTCAAATTATTCTTGTTTGCAGATGATATGATCTTATATTTGGAAAAATCTGAAGACTCTATGAAAAATCTATTCAAACTGATAAATTCAGTAAAGTTGAAGGATACAAAATCAACATACAAAAATCAGTTGCATTTCTGTATGCCAACAGTGAACAATTTAAAAAAGAAATTTAAGTAGTCTCATTTACAAAAGCCACACATAAAATTAAATATCTAAGAATTAACCACAGAAGTGAAAGATCTCTATAATGAAAACTATAAAACACTGATGAAAGAAATTGAAAAAGGTACCAAAAAATTGAAAGACATTCCATGTTCATGGATTGGAAGAATCAATATTGTTAAAAATTCCATACTACCCAAAACAATCTACGTATTCAATGCAATCTCTATTAAGATACCAAAGACATTCTTCACATAGCTAGAAAAAACAATCCTGAAATTTATATGGAACTACAAAAGGCTCAATACAGCCAAAGCTATCCTAAGCAGAAAGAACAAAACTGGAGGAATCACATTACCTGACTTCAAATTATACTACAGAGCTATAGTAACCCAAACAGCATGGTACTGGCATAGAAACAGACACATAAACCAATGTAACAGAATAGAGAATGCAGAAACAAATCCATACACCTACGGTGAACTAATTTTTGACATTAATAATCAATAATCAATACATGATGCTGGGAAAACTGGACATCCATATACAGAAGAATGAAACCAGTCCCCATCTCTCACCATATACAAAAATGAAATCAATAGATTAAACACTTAAATCAAAGACCTCAAACTATGAAACTACTATAAGAAAACATTGGGGAAACTCCCTAGGATATTGGTCTGGGCAAAGATTTCTTGAGCAATACCCCACGAGCACAGGCAACCAAAGCAAAAATGGATAAATGAGATCACAAGTTAAAAAGCTTCTGCACATAAAAGGAAGCAATCAACAAAGTGATGAGATAACCTACAGAATGAAAGAAAATATTTGCAAACTACCCATCTGACAAAGGATTAATAACCAGAATATATCAATAGCTCAAAAAAACTCCATAGGAAAAAATCTAATAATCTGATAAAAAAAAAGTGGGGAAAATGTTTGAATAGATATTTCTCAAAAGAAGATATACAGATGGCAAACAGGCATATGAAAAGGTGCTCAACATCAGTGATCATCAGAGTAATGCAAATCAAAACTACAATGAGATGTTATCTCACCCTATTTAAAATAACTCATCCAAAAGACAGGCATTAAATGCTGGCAAGTATGTGGAAAAAGGGAACAGTCATACACTGTTGGTGGGAATGTAAACTAGTACAACCACCATGGAGAACAGTTTGGAGGTTCCACTAAAAAACTGAAAATTGAGCTACCATAAAATCCAGCAATCTCACTGCTGGGTATCTATCCAAAAGAAAGGAAATCAGTATATTGAAGAGATATCTGCACTCCCATGTTTGTTGCAGCTCTGTTCACGATAGCCAAGATTTGGAAGCAACGTAAGTGTCCATCAACAGATGAATTGATAAAGAAATACAATGGAGTACTATCCAACCATAAAATATAATGAGATCCAGTCATTTGCAACAATATGGATGGAATTGGAGGTCATTATGTTAAGTGAAATAAGCCAGGTACAGAAAGACAAACATTGCATATTCTCACTTATTTATGGGATGTAAAAACCAAAACAATTGAACCCATGGAAGTAGAGAGTAGAAGGATGGTTACCAGAGGCTGGGAAGAGTAGTGGGGGTGTTTGGGGAGACGTGGGTTAATGAGTGCAGAAAAATAGAATGAACAAATGAATAAAGCCTAGCATTTTACGCACAGTAGGGTGACTATAGTCAATAATAATTTAATTGTACATTTTAATACAACTGAAAGAGTATAATTGGATTGTTTGTAACACAAAGGATAAGTTCTTGAGGAGATGGGTATCCCATTTTCCATTATATGATTACTATGCATTGTGTGCCTGTATCAAAACATCTAATGTATCCCATAAGTATATACACGTGCTATGTAGCCACAAAAATTAAAAATAGAAAACATAATTTAAAAAATAAAAGCTAAAATAAAGTATTTGATCTGACCATCATTGTAACAATGTTTTGGAGCAGTATAGAAAAAGTAAGACTGAGGCTAGGGAGACCAATTGATTCTAGTAATACCTCTATTACAGCAAAGATGGACAAGAAAGAATTTTGAACTTCCAATGTCATTTCTGCCACTATGTAGGTCTGTGTTCTTTCCTGGTTTCACAGTTTTTAAAGACACCTTCTCTACTGAGTAGAAGGCATAATTCACTAGGTCATACTGTTAAACAGTTTAGCTTTTGAAACGAGATTACAATTGAGCTTTAACAGCATGGATTTGAGCTGCACAGGTCTACTTACATGTGGATTTTTTCCACCTCTGCCATCCCTGAGATAGCAAGACGAACTCCTTCTCTTCCTCCTCCTCCTCCTCAGCCTACTCAACATGATGACAATGAAGATGAAGACTTTCATGACGATCCACTTCCACTTAATGAACAGTAAATACGTTTTCTCTTTATTATGATTTTCTTTTTTTTTTTTTTTTTTTTTTTTTTTTTTTTTTTTTTTTTTTGAGACGGAGTCTCGCTCTGTCGCCCAGGCTGGAGTGCAGTGGCCGGATCTCAGCTCACTGCAAGCTCTGCCTCCCGGGTTCACGCCATTCTCCTGCCTCAGCCTCCCGAGTAGCTGGGACTACAGGCGCCCACAACTGCGCCCGGCTAATTTTTTGTATTTTTAGTAGAGACGGGGTTTCACCGTGGTCTCGATCTCCTGACCTTGTGATCCGCCCGCCTCGGCCTCCCAAAGTGCTGGGATTACAGGCGTGAGCCACCGCGCCCGGCCTATTATGATTTTCTTAATAACATTTTCCTTTCTCTAGCTTACTTTACTGTAAGAATACAGGGTACAATCATATAACACAAAGTGTGAGTTAATCAACTGTATTATCAGTAATGCTTCCAGTCAACAGTAGGCTATTAGTAGTTATGTTCTGGGGGAGTCAAAAGTTATATCTGGATTTTCAACTGTGCAGGGGGGTCAGTGTCCCAACCCCCATGTTGTTCAAGGACCAGTTGTATTTGTGAACCTACATTTCTAAAATATATTCTTGTTTGAAGTACAAGTAAAGGAATACTAAAGAGATAGAGCCTACATATGTTATTTAGCAGGAGGAGGAATGGTAGAATGGAGTTTGAAAAGTGTGACCAGTAGCCCAGGTAAAAGATAATGAGAGCCTGATATGTGTAAGGCAGTCGCTGTGAGAGGTGGACAGGAGGGAACAGCCATAAGATGTGTTAAAGAACAGAGATTTGATTGTATCTGTAAGGAGATTTAATGCAGAGAGTTGGTTACACAAGTGAGAGAGGAGCTGGGAGTAAAACAGAGCTCAGTGAAGGACTCCAGAGACTGGCAATAGTAAGAAGCTTGCACCAGCCTTCAACTGATGAAACAAGGGCTTCAGCCACACTACTGAAGCCAGGATTGCCCAGAGGAAGCTGGAAGTACAGTAGCTTTCCTGGCAAGAGCTAAAGCCACAGATGTAGCCCCAACTGGAAAATCTGCCGACATCAGAGAGAAAGGGTGAAAGCACCCTAGGTTCTTTCTCCTTCTAGTGCTCCAGTCTCCTACCAATGCCAAGTTCAGTTGAGGTCAGATGACTTGAGAGCCTGGGAAATGGAAATGTAGCCCCTAAGACACAGAGTAGAGCTGGAGAAGGGCATGAAACAAATCTGATGGCAAACATGCCCAACACTGACATAGTCCATCTATTTCACTACTCAGCATTCATTCTTACCTCATATCCATGTCTAACAAACTCACGTCTTTGCCAGACATGAGACAACTATCCATGACACAACTCACCAGCTCTCTGCAACAAGGGGAGGAACAAAGTCTGATTTGTCATTTTTCTATCTCAAGTCCAGATCTCCAGGCATTATGGAATTCCTCCTGTAAATAGCAAGTGTGGCTCCCTGTAGTCTGGTGACTTATAAATTAAATTACCAAGTGCTTATTATTAACACTCCTTATACAAAATAGTAGGAAAAAGGTTGTTGATTAACACACACATAGTAAAATATGCCTGGTAGTTATAATTCTTGTTCTACAACTGGTCATGTGGCCATAGTATATACATATGACTTTCTTCTTCCACCACATGTTTTGTTTCTTCTTGCCCTTGTAACCAGCATGTTGGTTGCCATTCTTTGCTCAGTGGGGTAATCCAACCCTTTATTCTTACAAAGTCTGAATCTTCGGTGGTCCTGTACTTAATTGGGTTGCTGTAGATTTTAATTGACTTTGACTATCAGACATGGAAGTACTAAAAGATGCACCCATATATCTCCTGGGTTTCAGCCATAGTCTTTATGCTCTTATTGTGTAGCAGCAAACCAATTTCCCATTATTAATCATGACCAATCACTTCAACCAATATAATTCGCCCTTCCTTTGCTTGTTGGTTCAGTGGTATAAGGAGCTCCAAATGCCAGGTGAGAGCCTCAACTTCTAGCTTATAACGAGGCTGGGTGGAAAAAATTTCTTCTCTGGGAACAAAGATTTCTAGACTAGTAGAGCTGAAGGTTGTGGACAGGAAGTGAAAATTCTGCAAGTGGATTATTAGATATAATAGTGAGAAAAGCCATTCCCATTCCTGCCCCTTAATTACTGAACCCATGCATTCTACATAAGGGAGAGACATACCATATATTCATCACTGGTTCAAAGCATGTGCTCCATCCTGGGGGATGTATACAAGCTCCACAGAATGTGACCTCCCAGGTGATACCATAAGCCATTTCACCATTTAATCAGGTCAGCAGCTCCTGAGTAACAGGGTGCATGCTAAGATCAGCAAATTTTCATGGCATGGTTTACTACTGTATTTTCTTTGTAATAAAATATGTCCCTTGGACAGAAGCATTGTTATGTGTGATAACATGATGGTGAATTAGGCATTCTATAAGCCCATAGATGGTGGTTTTGAGAAGACATATCCACACCCATAATAGTAACAACAAACGGTGGCTCCTCCATGACAGGAAAGGGTCAAATGTAATCAACTTGTTACCAAGTGACTGGTTGGTTCCCCAAGAGAATGGTGCCAAGTTAAGAGCTTAATGTTGACCTCTGATTTGGTGGGCTGGGCACTCAGTAGCAGAGTGGCAGAACATTATTGGTTAAAAAAAAAGTCCACATGCTTGAGTCTTGCTAGTCTCTAGCAGCAGGGTTTCTCATTGGATAAAACTAGCCACAGGCTGACACAAGAAACAGAAGGATGCAGCCTGCAGGGGATTAAATACTTTTGAGTAGAGCAGAGGATTGGCAGGGAGCAGTTCTGAAAGAAAATAGGACTGGTTTTCTGAATGCAGAGTAAGAGAGAAAGTGGCTTCCCTATTTTCTATCTTGGGTGACTAGGTGGATAGTAATTCACTAAGCTGAGCACATAGAAATTTGGGAACGTGTTGAGTTTAAGGTGCCTGTGGGATGTTGTGGTAGAGCTGCCCAGGATGCAGTCTGAAGTTGAGGAGAGAAGTCTGTGATAAAGATATATAACCAGGTGTCAACAGAAAGTAAACAGTCATGAAAAATTATGGGAGTGAGTGAATTCACTCAGGGTCGATGTAGGATGATCAGAGACCAGAAACAAAGGTTAGCTATCACCAACATTTGAGTGAATGGTGATGAAAAAGACGGCTGTGAGGGAGAAGTTAGAGTGATGTTTCAGAAACTAAGGGAGACAGGGCCATCAAGAAAAAGTGGGTGATCAAAAAGGTCAAACTCATCTGCGAGGTCAAGTAAAATAAGCCTGAATATAATCAAGAGCAATAAGAGGCCACTGATGACCATTGCCTGGCTGAAATAGAAATGAATAGTCTGAACCAAATCCTTGATTTTGCCTCTTTTCTTTACTTCTCAGAGCATCTGTCCTGAAAGTTTTATCGATTTGAGGGAAAATAACTTCCAATTCAAGGTTTAAGTGTACACCTCTGAGCAAGAACTCTGATGCTCTTGGTGGGGAGTCTGGGCAGGGCATGTAACAGGGAGAGAAGGGGATGGAGGCAAGAATCCCTCTCACCAATCTCTTTGCTGCCTACTGGAGAATGGAAAAGGTCAAACAAGCAATTAATTCCCTGTCCCGCCTGGGAGCTGTGAGAATTGTGGTCCTGTTGTTCTAGCAACAATTTTCTTCTTAGGAAGAGTGCACGGAATGCACTTACTCCATCTTATTGAAAAGTTAAGATAATAACAATTTTTTTTTAGTTTTTTAAAAGAATTTTTAAAGCTCCAAATCCCACCACAATACCATTATTTTTAAAATATGTTCTTGCATAAGTATACTTTGTACATGGTTGTAATCATAGCATGTGATTTTTTTCCCCAAATTAGAGTCATAACATAAAGAAAAAATCTTTAGAATTTTGAACGATCTCCTTGAAATCCTTAGAACTAGGAAATCTTGCCTTTGAAAACTGAGAGTATGTTAAATTTTTAGTCCTTAGAAATCTGAAAGAAACTTTAGAGATGATCTTACCCAATCCTTTGTTTTAGAAATGATTTGATTGAGACGCAGAGTGGGAGAATGGACTGATTTAAGGTCAGAAAGTAATTGATGGTAGGATCTTCTCTAGGACCTTGGTCTTTAGAGTCCAGTTTCCAGCACTCTTGTCACCATCACAGCTCGGACTCCAGCAGCAGGTTTGTTTAGCGCAATTGTGATTAAAGTGCCATGTATCACACGTACACCTCTTCTTGGAGATAGCAAAATTAGCCACAATAGTCTGTAGCTTTTACCTTCGAGAAATAGGATCTACTTACCCATCCTTTGAATCTTGTGACTTGCTTTGACCGTAATATTACGGAAGTGATATATAATTGTTAGCCTAGGCCTTAAGAAGGTTTGCGGCTTCTTCCCTCACACTCTTAGAACCCTAGGATCAACCCAGGGCTAGCCTGCTGAATCATGAGTCATCGTTGCTGCCCTGCCAAACACCAACTATGTGAGTCTGTCCTAGATCATCCAGCCTCCAGCCAACCTGCCAGCAGAGATTAGTAGAGCCTGCCCAGACCAGAAGAACTGTTCCATCAACCTGTAGAATCAAGAGTGAAATAATTGGTTGTTTTAAAGCACTATGTTTTGAGGTGGGTTTTTTTGTTTTGTTTTGTTTTGTTTTTTTACATTGCAAAAGCCAACTGATGCATAGGTTTCTTCATTGTGCTGATAACCCACTCCATTAGAGTAAATCATACTTCATGTCTCATGGTTTCTTGAATCAGGAGGTGAGGAAATGTATTTTTTCCTGCCTTAATTTTTGTTTTATTATTTTCATTTAGATATCTAAGTTTCAAAAGACAATTTATAGAATAATGTTTTTGGACATGCAAGTCTATGTTCAGCTCCTTGCAAGCCATCTGCTTTGAAAAGAACGGTTGGTAGAGTCCTTTATTTTTACCAACAATCTCCCCTTCTCCTGCCCACATCTCAAGACATTCAACAAAGATCTGTACATATGGATCAAGGTGGGACTAAAAGGGGGAAGGAGGAGGAAGGTAGCTTTACTGTGAGTTAGGACACAGCAGTGATTTTTTTTCTTAGTTTGAATCTAGCCTGAAGCTTCTAAATAAACACTGCAGAAGTATCTCCCCAAGTGGTGCACTGAGGAAAACAAAACAGAATGCATATATTCCTGATCTGGAGCATGGCAGATGAACAGACTGGAAACTCCTACTCCTGTCAAAGGCTTTAGGGATTTATTACTCATAGCTCTTCATTTCCATGGTATCTCTAATTTGATACAAACTAACTCTTTATAAAAACCAGCTTATAGAAAATGTCCATATTTGGTGGACTAAGTAATAAAGTTCATGTACTTTGAACATTCAGTGATTCAATCTTGTAATCAAGTTTGATATTTAGTTCAATGAGATTGTACCAAGAACTGAGCCTGGGCTCTGCAGCACAGCAAAACATTAAGCTGGATGATATTTGAGTGTTGCAATTACACGCCTACACTCTTTCCCAGAAAGGAGAGGTGGAGGGGGGCGGGGGATTATTATCTTTTATACATTGAGTCCCTGTAATCACACTCTGGTTAGTAGAGATGTTTTCTTTTTATCATTTAAATACACTTCAAAGATAAATCAAAAGTCTTTAGACTACAAAGTTTGCAGTGAGCTGTTTCACCTCTTTCTTGGTTTCTGGTTCCACTTCTCTCCTCTTTACTTCCACCAAGTTCCTCCAACAAGAAATAAGAAATGAAAAATGATGAGTGAGATGACAGATCACGTTGGTGAGCTTGACTTAGTCAGTTCACAATGTATACGTCTATCAAAACATCATGTTGGACACTGTCAGTATGTACTATTTTTATTCGTCAAGTACACCTTAATAAAGCTGGGGGGAGACAAAAAATAATAAATGTTGTTGCCTTATCAAAAAAAGAAAGAAAATAGTCACATTCAATGACACAGAATCTAATTAATGATAATCATGAAAGATCCCCCTGGCCACACTCAAGCTCTAAGCAGAGGTTCAGAAGACAAGAAAAACGACGAGTGTCCACCTTTTAGGAACCATCATTTATTCAATGGTTTATTGAGCACACGATCGTGTGCCAGATCAGGCATGATGCAAGATTATGAAGATTTAGAGGTGAACAAAAAAAGATCCTTATCTCACTCCTAGGGAATAGTCGAGTTTTCCTTGCATCAACCTGATTTCCATAGTTCTTCCAGTGACATCTTTAGCTATAGGTCTGTACCAAAAGAAAAGTTGCCTAGTGACATAATTTCTTTACAAATAACAATAATTAATAACAAAAACAATAATAAAATAGCTAACACTTACCTTGTGCTTACTGTGTGCCAAAAAGTGTTCTACGCACGTTCATATATTAACTAATTTCATCTCCAACAATCTTTCGAGTTACTATTATTCTTCCTTTTAAAAAAATATAAGGAAACTGAGGCACAGAGAGGTTAAGTAATTCACACAGATTCAGTCTATTTGCTACACTATTCTTATTAAGACAGAATACTCTAGAGTGTTGTTATTTTTTAATAACAAGGGTTGAAAGAGAATGGGATGTTTTTAATCATAAGTAAATCAATAAATTTCGATGTCAAAATACCCTGTTCTCTAAGCGTTCAGTCTAATCGAGATTTAATAATCTAGACCGAATCTTTTCCACTTAAACAGATGCTCATAAAAGCCACATCCAAAGAAAAATAAATTGCAGAGTGTGCTGACTTTTCTTAAAAACTGTGGCTGATTTTCAGTCAGCCTGTCCAAATCTCTTTTCAAACTTTCAGCCCATAAGCCAGTACATCTGCTCCAATATCGAAGTAGGATGTCAAGCCCCTAATATTCCCAGAAGAAATCAGGGGAATTTGGCCAAATGTTTACTAGGATTTCCTTGTAGGCATCTTCTTCCAAATATATGAAGATCCCCAGTTGGGGGTGTTCTAAAGAGGTTCAGATCCAGTGATTTACTCCAATTGCCAGAACATGTACCAGATGAGCCATTATGTCCTGTCTCTTGCATGTGCATGTGTGTACCTGAGCCAGGTGGGTAAATACTGAAGAATGTTTTGCTTAAACTTACTCTGATCTCCTGTAAGTAACTGCAATCCTCCATCTGACACCTGGAGCCAAGAGCATTCTGTAGGCAACAACTGCCTACCTGATTTAATACGCAAACCAGCATACAACTTGCTTGCTCTCAAAGACATGTCAGTATGATATCTCCCAAACTCTCCCAAAGATAATCTTTGAAAATAACAATGATGCCTGGGTGCGATGGCTCTTGCCTATAATCCCAGCTATTCAGGAGCCTGAGGTAAGAAGACGGCTTGAGTTCAGGAGTTTGGGGCTGCAGTGAGCTAAGATCATGCCACTGCACTCCAGCCTGGGTGACAAAGTGAGACTCTGCCTTTAAAAAAATTAAAAAATTAAAAACAACGATGATGTTGGTGATGATAGTAAAAGCAGACCTTTATTGACCTCTTATAATATGTCAGGCTTCACACTTAATGCTTTATAGCATTTATAGTTTTTTAAAATTTAAATTTCACAATAATCTTTTTTTCCCAAAGAACTTTATTTTTTATAATTTCAACTTTTATTTTAGATACAGAAGGTACCTGTGCAAGTTTGTTACATGGGTATATTGCATGATGCTGAGTTGGGAGTATGAATGATCCCATCACCCAGGTAGTGAGCACAGGACCTAATAAGTAGTTTTTCGACTTATGTTCCTCTCCCTCTCTCCCACTCTAGTAGCCTACAGTGTCCATTGTTCCTATCTTTTTTTTAACCTCTGAACTTTTTATTGTCCTCCTACTCTCCAAAGGGTCCCCTGCTTCTGCTGGCTTAATATCTCAGAACTTTGGTGTGGTTGGTCTCAGACACCACTTTGCCATCCACTATCTGGCGGGCGGTGGTCTTTTGGATGGTTTGGATGGAGTTGCTGTCCAGGGCATCACCAAGGTTGAAGTTCTTGCCATCTTCCAGCAGGCGGCAGTAGGTGGTGATCTCAGCCTCCAGCTTGACTTTGATGTTCAGCAGGGCCACCTATTCCTGGACCTAGCGCTGTCCCTCTGCCCTGGTCTGCGCCGGCTCAGACTCCAGGTGCAGCAGGATCCCGTTGAGCTGCTCCTTCTGCAGGGCGTAGCGGGCCTCCACCTCCCTCAGGCTGTTCTCCAAGCTGGCCTGCAGATTTCTCATGGAGTCCAGGTCGATCTCTGAGGACTGGACTGTACGTCTCAGCTCTGTGAGCATCATCTCAGCAGCTCCAACCTTGGCGGACTGTGTGGTGCTCTCCTCAATCTGCTGAGACCAGTACTTGTCCAGTTCCTCTCAGTTCTTCCAAGCCAGCACGTCATATTGGGCCCGGACGTCTGCCATGATCTTGGCAAGGTCCTGAGATTTGGGAGCATCTACCTGCACGGTCAACCCAGAGCTGGCAATCTGGGCTTGTAGGACTTTTACTTCCTCTTCGTTGTTCTTCTTCATGAAGAGCAGCTCCTCCTTGAGAGCCTCGATCTCTGTCTCCAGCTGCAGCTGAGTGACATTGGTGTCATCAATGACCTTGCGGAGCCCACGGATGTCGCTCTCCACAGACTGGTGCATGGCCAGCTCTGTCTCATACTTAACTCTAAAGTCATCAGCAGCAAGACGGGCATTGTCCATACTGTCCACCGTATTTGTGAAGAGCTGAGCCCTCAGGTCCTCCATGGTCTTGAAATAATGGCTCCAGTCTCTGACCTGGGGTTCCTTCTTCTCCAGGTGCTCCTGGATTTTGCTCTCCAGCTTCCGATTCTCGGTCTCCAGGCCCCTCATCCTGTCCAGGTAGGAGGCCAGGCAGTCTTTCAGGCTTTGCATGGTCTCCTTCTCGTTCTGGATGCCTCCCATTCCTGCTAGACCCCCGGCCATCCCCGTGGCCAGGCCCCTGGACCTCATGCTCCCCCGGAAGCTGGTGGAGCGGGACACGGAGATTCGGGAACCAGAGCCCCCCACGCCTGCATAGAGGCTGCCTGCACTGCTGACTGGCTGGGTGCCATAGCTGGGCACCTGGACAGAGCCCCAGGACCGGTAGTTGGTGAAGGTGGAGCAAGTGGTGAAGCTCATGCTAACCGGGGAGGAGAGTGAGAGGACAGGACTTAGGCTTTGTCGATGACCCATTGTTTCCATCTTTATGTTCACGAGTAACCAATGTTTAGCTCCCACTTATAAGTGAGAACATGTGATATTTGGTTTTCTGTTCCTGAGTTAATTTGCTGAGGATTATGGCCTTCAGCTGCATCCATGTTGCTGCAAAGGACATGATCTCATTCTTTTTCATGACTGCATAATATTCCATGGTATATATGTACCACATTTTCTTAATCCAATCCACCACTGATGGGCACCTAAGCTCATTCCATGTCTTTGCTATTGTGAATAATGCTGCAATGTACATACAAATACATGTGTCTTTATGGTAGAAAGCTTGATTTTCTTTGGGGTATATACCAAGTAATGGGACTGCTAGGTCAAACAGTAGCTGTTTTAAGTTCTTTGGGGAATTTCCAAACTGCTTTCCACAGTAGCTGAACTAATTTACATTCCCAACAACAGTATATAATCATTTCCTTTTCTCGGCAGCCTCACCAACATCTGTTATTATTGGACTTTTAATAACAGCAAACAACCTTTAAGTAACCAGTACAGCAAGATTTTCAAATTTGGTATGTGTAAAAATTACCTGGGAAGCTTATAAAAATGTAGCTTTCCAGGCTCCACTCTAGAACATCTGATTCAGTAGGTTTAGGGAGTGGTGTGAACATCTTTTATTAAAAATAATAGAAAACTGGTGAAAGTGACTGAAATCAATCTAATCCAAATAAATAAAATGTATTGTGCTTCTACTAAGTCCATATGGAAATTAACAAGATAGAGTCTTTGTTGTTCATCTTATAAAAAGAATAACAATATTGAACAAATCCTTTCCCAAGAAGTAAAAAGTATGTGTTGATTGTGTGACAGATTTGGGAAAAAGCAAGTGAAACTAACAGGGAAGGAAAAGATGGGAAAAGGAGGGGTCAAAGAAGGGGAACGTTCTATCTCTTGCTGTATACAAAACCACTAAGAGACTTAATGGATTAAAAGGCAAAAATCATTTCATTTGTTTATAAATCTGAAATTTGGGCAGGGCTCAGTGGGGACAGTTTGTCTTTGCTCCATGTGTTGCCATCTGGGGTGGCTTAACCTGGCCCAGGGAATCTACTTCCAAGATGGCTCACTCATATAGCTGACAAATTGATACTGGCTATTGATTCCTCTTCATGTTGGGCTCTCCATAAGGTGGCTTGGGCTTCCTCACAGCATGGTGGCTGGGTAATGAGGGTGATAATCTCAAAGGACAAGAAGTAGAAACTTCCAATTTCTTAAGGCCTAGCCTCAGAAATACGCACATTGCTTCTATCATACTCAACTGGCTAAGCAGTCACAGATCCCAGATTCAAAGGAAAGGGATATAGATTTCACCTTTTAGTTGTAGGAGTGCCAGAAAACATTGGAGCCATGCTTTAAAATTGCACAGGGACAGACAAAGGAAAGACTGAGAACATGAAAAACAAACTTTGCCTATTTTGCTAAGGCCAGTTCAACCAGGAAGAAAGCAAACACTCCTTCCTTGGTTAGTCAAGAAAAACCATTCCAAGTAGAGTTAGCACACTTTCTAAGATCTTGTCACAAAAATGGGAAACATGGGAGATTTTCCCTCCATACTTAAATGGAAAGGAAGTTCTTTCAAATGTCACTCTTATTTCCCAAAATACTTTCTTCTTCTTAACAAATATTGAATGTGCTTACATGCCAGTCACTGTACTAGATGTAGGGGATATCAAGATGAATAAGACATAGTCTTTGTCCTCAAATATGAATAGTTAGAGGAAATAATCATCAGAGTCATGCTACACACACATAAAGCTATTTTGGATGCCCATAGGAGAGACAGATAGGTGGGTGGACCAGCTCAAATCCCACTTTCCTTGGGCCATGGATCCCTGAACAGGATACCAGTTCAGGTATCCTGATCTATGCTGTCACTACTCCTTGTATCACAGTACTTTATTATATATTGGTGAGACTATTTGATTACCATCTCTTTCCCATACAGGATCATAGAATCCTCTTGAATATTGGGCCAGTTTTAGTGATTCACTTCTAATGAAAGATACACAGAACTGACTCTATGTGACTTCAGAGGTTAGGTTACCAAAGTGTCTGCCTGGCTCTCTTCCTAGCTATACACACCTTGGAGCTCTGGTGCTGCCATGCTGGAGAGATCACACTGAGAGATGAGAGAGACAGACAGAGAGAGAGAGAAAAAGAGAGAGAGAGAGAGAGAGATAGAGAGAGAGAGAGAGAGAGAGCTTGAGAAGAGAGAAAGACAGAGAGGAGCTTGAGAAATCCCAGCTATTTTAACTTCAGCTGTTGGAGTCTTCCAGCATCAACCACCAGATGTGTGAGTGAACAAGCCTCAGATGATTCCAGTCCCCAGCCTTCAAGCTGCCTTAGCTGATGCTGCATGGAGCAGAGACGAGCCTTCTTCTCTGTGTCTGCATCCTATCTGAATTCTTGACCAAAAGAATTCGTAAACATAATAAATGGTTGTTTTATGCTACTAGGTTTTGGAGCGTTGTTATGCAACCATAGTAATTAGAACAGAGAAAGAAGCAAGATTCAGACTTAGAGGCACTTTACATGAATGAGGGGGAGTTTGTACTTTCCCTAGGGCTATGGAGAGATATGGAGAGATTTTAGCCAGAAGAAAGGGACAGCTCTATTTGAGTTTTAGAAAATAACTCTGCCTGGGAACAGTGGCTCATGTCTATAATCCCAACACTTTGGGAGGCCAAGGCAGGGGTATCACTTGAGCCCAGAAGTGCGAGATCAGCCTAGGCAACACAGTGAGACCTTGTCTCTACAAAAAAAAAAAGTCTTTTTTTTTTTTTTTGAGACAGAGTCTTGCTCTGTCACCCAGGCTGGAGTGCAGTGGCACGATCTTGGCTCATTGCAAGCTCTGCCTCCTGGGTTCATGCCATTCTCCTGCCTCAGCCTCCCGAGTAGCTGGGACTACAGGCGCACGCTGCCACGCCCGGCTAAGTTTTTGTATTTTCAGTAGAGAGGGGGTTTCACCGTGTTAGCCAGGATGGTCTTGATCTCCTGACCTCGTGATCCGCCCTCCTTGGCCTCCGAAAGTGCTGGGATTACAGGTGTGAGCCACCGTGCCTGGAAAAAAATTTTTTTAGTTAGCCAACTGTTGTGGTGCATGTCTGTAGTCCCAGTTACTTGGGAGACTGAGGTGGGAGGATTGCTTGAGCCCAGGAGGTTGGGGGTGCCGTGAGCTATGATCGCACCACTGCACTCTAGCCTGGGTGACAGAGTGAAAACTCGTCTCAGAAAAAGAAAATAAGAAAAGAACTCTGGCTACATGCAGTGGGACTCTCATGGGAGACTGCATAGGACATTGGTAAAGATTAACACTTAGAGTCAGAATGATGAGGGTCAAGTTCCAGTTTGCTACTGTGTAATCAATGGCATAGTCAGTTAACCTCTTTAAATCTCGGTTGTATCATCTATAAATTAGGAATAACAACACTCCCCTCTCAGTGAAGAATGTGAAGACAGCTCAAATGTGGTCACTGGACATGTATCATTTCAAACCTACTTTTCCACTTTCAGTTAAACTGGCTGTTGGGGGAAGTTGGTCACATGACAATTCGAAATGATTGTTGAGATAATAATATCTCTTCATCACAAATAATGCCAGTAAAGACTAAGTCTCTGATTCTAAGTGGCTTATTCAAGTTGAATTACTTAGAAATATACTCAACAATTACAACAATGTAATTGTTAGGACCAAGAGTCATGGTTTTCCAGTGATGATAAGATAGGATGTCTTATGATGACTAAACTGTGATGTAAAATTTTCAATTCCAAGAGTTGACTCTTTCCCAACACTGGGTGATTTTCCTCACTTGTTAAAAAACTAGTCATTGACGTATCATGGAGCATATTTTTAAATCACCTCCAAGTACTGCATCTGAATATGATGAAATATGTTCAGAGAGGAATATGACGAAAGAACAGATCAGTAATATATTTAATGCTGCTTCCCAAGCTAAAACATTCATCCCTCTAAATTTTTCTGATATGTGATTCAGCTTAGCATCTGACAAAACATTAATTTTTAGTTAGAATCCTCTTCATAATTTTTTGGTCTATCTTTAATCCAGTATCAAAACAGGTAAATGCAACAAACACATGACGTCATTTCTACATCTCGAAATTGTGAATTAGGACTTTCTAAATGAGTATAAAAGGAGGAAGAAGAAGCAGCAGATAAATATGGTATTTTGCCTAAAACTCAAGCTATTCAACATTCAGTGAGATAGAGATATGGCAAGGAAAGGTTACAAATGTCATCACTTTCTCTGTTATGAAACTATTGTCAGTATCTCATTGGTAATAATTACGCATTTTTTCATTTTACAAATAGAAATGTATCTTTTAATTAAAAAATTGTTGGTCCTAGTGTGTCATTATTGCATTTGATTCCAAATGTTTGAAAAAAACTATACAGATGGTGATGACACAGGCAGTGGGTTAGATCGCTCCAAAATAGTGTAAATGAGAAGCAAAGAGAACCAAGGAAAGATCCCAGGGAACACCCACATGAAAGAAACAAAGAGTCAGCGAAGGAAACTGAGAAAGGAGAGGCCAGCAATGTAGGAGGCAATACAGGAGAAAGTGTACTCATGGGATCAAGGAGAAGAAAGGGTTCAAGGAAGCTTTGCTAGTCACAGAGAGGGAACAATGTCAAATGTTTCACAAGTCACCGGACATAAGTTGAGAAGGCTTACCGAAATGAGTTAGCATCACTGAACTCAGTAAGAGCAGTTTCAGCAGCGTGGTGTGGCTGGAAACCCTTCTGCTTGAATTGAGGTGTGGGCGGGAACAATACAACAGAAACAGTGAGTGTGGAATACCTTTTCTAGATTCTTGGCTAAAAATGGAAGGTGAAAAATGGGATGTTAGCCAAAAAGGTATACAGGAGAGAGAGAGAGAGAGCACACAGCATTCCTAAAACAAAAATAAATTAATATTTAAATACTGACTGAAATCACTTAATATACAGGGAGTGTTTTAAATAGAACAAATGTTTCAAGAGGCTGGAAGGGATAGCATCCAGCTCTTGATACAGAGAATAACCTCAGAAAGGAAACTTCTTTTACAGTGATGCTGTGGTTTGGATATGGTCTGTTGTCCCCATCTAAACTCATGTTGAAATTTGATCCCCCATGTAGTGGTGTTGGGAGATGAGGCCTCGTGAGAGGTATTTGGGTCATAGGACTGGATCCCTCATGAATAGCTTGATGCTGTTCTCCCGGTAGTGAGTTCTCACTAATGCAAAACTAGATTAGTTCTTGAGGGAATACATTAGTTCCTGAGAGAGCAAGTCGTTATAAGGCAATGTTTTTCCTCTTGGTTGGACCTCTTTACCTCCTCCACCATGTTGTAATGCAGCACAAAAGCCCTCACCAGAAGCTAGGACCATGTCCTTGAACTTCTCAGCTTGCAGAACTATGAGCTAAATAAATCTCTCTTTTTTAAAATAAATTACCCAGTCTCAGGTATTCTTTTATATCAACACAAAGTGGACTGAGACAAATGATGGGAGGAAAGTAAGAAAGAATGATTAAAAAGGCAGTTAAAAATAAAAAAAAAAACTGCAATCGATGTGAGCAATGAAACAATACTGGCTATGAGTTGATAATTATTGAAGCTGGATGATACATACATGAGGGTTCATTATACCATCCCCTCAAGTTTTGTGTATGTTTAAAAGTTTCCACAATAAAAACATTAAAAAAAATGATAAAAAACCCTGGGGTAAAAAATTGCTGTTACTTGGGGGATAGCTTAAGTTTCTGATGTGAAGTTGAGGAAAAGTTGTCTGCTGAGAGTTAAGGTTGTGGGTTGAAGGTTTAATAAGATTGGTGAAAGTTTGAAATCACTGCTGTGGGAG
The DNA here is from genome assembly GCF_037993035.2 of Macaca fascicularis. NCBI lineage: Eukaryota > Metazoa > Chordata > Mammalia > Primates > Cercopithecidae > Macaca > Macaca fascicularis. The sequence goes on along the minus strand of NC_088395.1, from coordinate 46,078,464 downwards.
AAAGAGTTGATGATCCAGCTGAGGTTAGAGGTCTTGAATTTCCAGTTGCAAATATTTGTGTGTTGTAAGATTTTCTCTAGGAGCTCTCAAGAGCACAAGTGTGAGAACTGTTGGGGAGATCCATAATTGATTTTTGATGGGCTGGTGCAACTGTAGATTAAGGGAAGCATCAATATGAAAGATTTAATGTGATGGGGCATGTTGCTTCCCTCCCCCTTCATGAAAAAGTTATTGTGTTTTTTGTTTGTTTGTTTGTTTTTAAGTAGGAGAATACTTTAGCATAGTAGTCTTGAAGTTTTGAGTTTGATTCTGATGGGAAAGAGAGAAAAACTAACTTGAGAGGTAAGATAGTTTTTCTTTAAAAAATATTGTCTCATGTATTATCATATAATATTGATCATAACTGTTTACGAGGAAACTGAATGATAGTAAAATAAAATAATCCAAATGCACTTTCAGAAATATTTTAAAATTTAAACCAAATATGATTTTAAGTACTTATAAATTATTTATACTAAAAAACTAGTATCTATCTAGAGGAAAATCCATTTCAGATATTGACCTCCAAATTTAGCAATCTTTCTGGTATTTCCACTGATGGCTTTATTTTCCATTCTAGATTTCAAACTATTATTTTAACTCATATTCATTTTATTTGAAGTTTTCCATAAGTTATTGGGATACAAGTGGTATTTGGTTACATGAGTAAGTATTTTAATGATGATTTGTGAGATCCTGGTGCACCCACCACCCGAGCAGTATACACTGCAGTGTATTTGTAGTCTTTTATCCCTCGCCCCCTCCCACTCTTCCCCCTAAGTCCCCGAAGTCCATTGTATCATTCTTACGTCTTTGTGTCCTCATAGCTTAGCTCCCGCATATTGGTGAGAACATACGATGTTTGATTTTGCATTCCTGAGTTACTTTACTTAGAATAGTCTCCAGTCTCCAGTCTCATCCAGATCATTGCAAATGCTGTTAATTCATTCCTCTTTATGGCTGAGTAGTATTCCATTGTGCACATATCTCTCTCTCTCTCTCTCTCTCTCACAGTTTCTTTATTTACTCGTTGATTGATGGGCATTTTGGTTGGTTCCACGATTTTGCAGTTGTGAATTGTGCAGCTATAAACACGAGTGCGTGCAAGTATCTTTTTCAAGTAATGACTTCTTTTCCTCTGGGTAGATACTCAGTAGTGGGATTGCCGGATCAAACGGTAGTTCTACTTTTAGCTCTTTAAGGAATCTCCACACTGTTTTCCATAGCTGCTGTGCTAGTTTACATTCCCACCAGCAGTGTAGAAGTGTTCCCTGTTGACCACATCCACACCAACATCAAGTGTTTTTTAATTCTTTGATTATGGCCATTCTTGCATGAGTAAGGTGGTATTGCATTGTGGTTTTGGTTTGCATTTCCCTGGTCGTTAGTGATGTTGAGCATTTTTTCTTATGTTTGTTGACCATTTGTATATCTTCTTTTGAGAATTGTCTATTCATGTCCTTAGCCCATTTTTTCATGGGATTGTTTGTTTTTTTCTTACTGGTTTGTTTGAGTTTGCGGTAGATTCTGGATATTAATCCTTTGTCAGATGTATTGATTGTGAAGATTTTCTCCCACTCTGTGGGTTGTCTGTTTACTCTGCTGACTGTTCCTTTTGCCGTGCAAAAGCTCTTTAGTTCAATTAGATCCCAGCTATTTATCTTTGTTTTTATTGCATTTGCTTTTGGGTTTTTGGTCATGAAATCCTTGCCTAAGCCAGTGTCTAAAAGGGGTTTTCCAATGTTATCTTCTAGAATTTTTATAGTTTCAGGTCTTAGGTTTAAGTCCTTAATCCATTTTGCTAACTCAGATTTAAATGTACTTTTAAAGAAGATTAATTGTTGTACATCTTCCACATTCTACCAATATCTTCATAGCCTAAGAATCCCTAGAAACAGAATGACCTACACTCCATTTGGGACCAGTGACCACTGACAAAATCTCAATTTGCTGTATATCCACCTCCCCTCCTTGTGTTTACATTTTGTAAACTGGATCCTGAGGTTTAAATATTGTGGGCAGTGGGTTACTAGTAACCAACATGGCAAAATACTATAATGCTTCATTAAACAAAGCTGTAAGATAAGGTTAATATAACTAGGGAATAAGGAAGCCTGTGCTATGAGCAAAATGAGGGTTAGTGGAAATCTTGGTGCACTGTAACTAGTTTGCTTATGTGTAAATTTATTTGTTTATATTGTTTCAAGATGGGCTGAATTGTATCGTTTACATGACAAAGTTGTCAGCAATTTCCAGTTTGCACTGTAGATTTTTGGAGGGTGAGACATCTGTGAAATTCTCTATAATGAAAGCCAGCAGTTTTTAAAATGATATGATTTCACTGCAGTTCAGATAATCAGGGACTAGAAAAGTCAAACCAACCCTCCCATTCATGACAATTAACAAAGCTGGACAAAATATAAAAACCATCTTCATAAAGGCATCAGAAAACTAAAAAAAAAGTGAAAAATTACAGTGCCAAGATGGGGTGAAAGCAGAGGTTCCAGAAAGTAAGACCGTCACTGGGACCTTGTTTTCTCTTGGGGTGTTTTCTCATTTCAGGAGAAGACTAAGTAGTTGAGACATTGAATAACATTATTAGCAGCTTCGCAGGGCTGGGTAGACAGGGACTGGAGTCTCCTTTAGGGTCCCTAAAGGGGACCTAAAGAAGATATTCATTTTTCAGACTTTAGCTCAGCTTTGAATCATTACCCCAATCACTAGACTTGAATTGAAGCTATTCCCTATTGCTAGTGCCAACAAGCACTTGATGGAATCAAGCATAAATCCTCTCTGGAGGACAATAACATTCATTTCGACTTCAAATTACTTCTTACAACAGTTTTGCAAATACAATGTCCACAATTGTGAATTGTACTGCAATAAACATGCAGTGATGTCTTTTTTGTGGTGTCTTTTTTGATATAGTGACTTCTTTTTTGGGGGGGTAGATACCCAGTAGTGGGATTGCTGGATCAAATAGTAGATCTACTTTTAGTTATAGAAGAAATCTCCAAACTGTTTTCCATAGAGGTTGTACTAATTTACATTCTCACCAGCCATGTATAAGCATTCCAGATGAAGGGAGATTTAGTGAACTAGAAGGTAAATCAGAAAATATTCAAATTGAAATATGGAGAGAAAAAAAGGATAGAAAATACAGAAGAGAGAATAAATGACATAGAGAACTCCGTAATAATATTTGTTTACATTTAATTGAAGTCTCAGAAGAAGAAAAGAGAAATAACAGTATAGACACAATATTTAAAGATATAATAGCTGATAATTTACTGAATGTTTTTAAAAAATCATTTATAAAGGCTTATATACCCTAAGGAAGAAGCAGAAAGTGAGGCTGGAAAACTCATTTGGAGTCAGAGTGTTAAAGACTCCATCAATCCATGCAGCTAAATTTTGGCATGTGGGCAGATGGGAACATTGATGGAACAAATGTCAGGATGAGATCCCGGAAGCCCAAGGAGTCATATGAGGGGCCATTTGCTTAAAGAAACCAAGAGCAGAAAAGGGAGACACATGAGTACTTAGAGGACTACAAGAGTCAAATCTGGAAAAGCTGAGCTTAATTGCAAATCCAAGCAGACAGGAGACAGAAGAAATAGAAGAGAAACATCCCACAGGTTGGGACCTAGGCAGAGCTGAAATGGAATAAGAAACTAGAGCCAAACAAAGTTGGGAAGTTACAACAATTTCATGGAAACAGTCTGAGTATCTGAGGCAAATGGTTTAATTTGATTTACGGGCATGGTACTGGGGTGGATGATTGAAGGCTTTAAGGAGGTGAATAATATGGTACTAAGTGTGCTTTACAAAGATCATACTACAAAGATCAGTGTGAAAGGTGAATTAGAGAACTTGTGATGGTTCCAATCTCGGGATTGGGGATCAGGCAGTGTTGAGTGCAATGCTGATTCCACCTCAACTATCTCTGTTTCCTAGGGCATTTTGCATAAGCTCCCTGGGCCTTGGCTTTCACATCTGTAAATTGGGTATCTTCACAGGGTTGTTTTGAAGTTAATGAGATAATACATGTGAAGTACTTGGCCTAATGCCTGGTTTACAGTGAACATCCAGTGACCAGTGACAGGGCTCTTCTGAGGAGAAACCAGAGGCAGCAAGATCAACTGGGATGGTATTGAGATAGTCTAAGAGAGCCCGAGGGAGTGCAGGCATGGGCCAATAAACAGCTGTAAGAATGAGGAGGGGGGAAGATGTATCAGGGAATGTGTATGTGTGTGTGGGCAGGGGAGTATAGGGACAATGGAATAAGGCAAATAAATAACACTGGAGTCCCCACCCCAACACTTCTTGAGCACATGCTGTGTGCCTAATTGTGTGCAGCTGATTAAGCTCTATGCCCAGATAACACTGAGAGCCCCAGGCCTCATTAAGCAAATTCATGCATGCTCCCATGGATGTACAAAAGATACATTTGGTCTTCAGAGTGAAGGGGCCTGCTATAGCCAAATATTCTGCAAGAATGTGCAAGCCTGGTGTGAACTTCGACCAGAGGCAAGCACTTTATTTGTAATAATCTCTGTCAGCCATAGCGTGACCACCAACAATTTGCACAGGTCCAGTAGGCTGTTAATTTTTCCAAAAATTGAAGAAGCAATTGAGAAACATTAAGGGAAAACTTACTTGTGTAGTTAATTTACTCCCCCTTTCCACATGAGCACTTCTTCAACCCAACCTAATACTGAGTAACAGCTCAGAACAGACGCTACTTATTTTCTCAGCCCAAGCAAGCTGTCTTGCAGTCTTGCAAAAGAGGTTAAGAATAGATTGCAACTCCCTCTAAGGTCTTGGTTTTGTCTCCTTGTTGCTTTCATTTAGACAAAAGGAAGTCTGTTTATCAAAGGATTTCCTGAGGCTCCAAATCCCTGGGTGAGGAGGTGAGGTGTGAAGGCCAAATGGCTCACTAGGAAAGATTTTAATCAGTGAGTACCACCGGTGGGTGCTTTCTCTTGGTTATGTTTGATTCCTCCAGCTTCACCACTGAGAAAAGTAGGCAAAGGGCAGAAAGGGTGACTAGTGAAGCAATGGGAAAGAGGAATAGAGGAGAAAACCTTCTCACTGCTCTAGCACCTTAGAGAGACTGAATAAAATCCTGTTTCCCCCAAGTTAACCACTCCACTGCCAGCTCCCCTATCAGCCAGCCCTAGGAAAAATAGTGTAATAGACGAAATGATTTCTGGTACCCTCATCTGCTTGCTTCTCTCACCCATCATTACCTCCTTTCCCAACACTGAATCCCAACTGCCCTCATGCTGTACCCCTTCCTTTGCCATCAGACCAAATGTAACCTTATCTTGTGATCTGGGCCTTTCTTTCCCTTATTCAACTTTGTCCCACAGAGCCTGAACTAATGTGTGTGTTCATTCTAGCAGTGCCCAAAAGGGGCACATACACATTGGAAACTGGGAGCCTCAGGAAACTTAAAAAAAAAAAAAAAGATATCTGGCCTCTGCCAGAAAATAAAATGGCACCTTGAAGGAGCTGCAACAATTTGGACAGATATAATACTTTGACACTTTTGTTCACCTCAGTTAGTCTAAATTCAGTACTAATTCAGGTTGCTTTCAGTTTTTGTTTCCGTGTATGGACAACAACTTGGGGGCTTATTTGGGAGAGCAGCCATGCCCATCTGGCTCATCGTTATGCCCACCCACGCACAATTCCCCCCAACACCTGTGTCTGGCACATAGAGTTCCATAATTGTTCCCCAGATTTAATGAGAATGAGCATATGATTGTTAATTTTTCTCCTGCTGAATCCAGAGATAGCAAAAAAAGCACTTTTCCATTTTAATAGCAGCCCTTGAAATATCAGTTTTAATATTTGCTGAGACTTATGTAATCATTCAATAATTAATTCTCATATTATCTTGTGAAATTGGTTATTCTTATGAAAGTTTTACAGATGAAGGAATTATGTTGAAATCCTGGTTTAAGAACAAGGGAGAGGCAAAATTTAGATTTGAATCAGATGGAAATTGCTTAAAGGTAGATTTAGCCCAGTTTATGCTTAAAGGTATTAATGACAGTGATGGTGAAGATTCTGAGATGTCTATTTTCTTTTTTTTTTTTTTTTTGAGACAGAGTCTCTCACTGTCACCCAGGTTGAAGTGCAGTGGCACGATCTTGGCTCACTGCAACCTCCACCTCCCATCTTTAAGCCATTCTCATGCCTCAACTTCCCAAGTAGCTGGGATTACAGGCATGTGCCACCACGCCTGGCTGTTTTTTTGCATTTTTAGTAGAGATGGGATTTTGCCATGTTGGCCAGGATGGTCTCGAACTCCTGACCTTGTGACCCACCCACCTCCACCTCCCAAAGTGCTGGGATTACAGGCGTGAGCCACCATGCTTGGTCCTGAGATGGCTATTTTCTAATTGGAAGTCCTCATCTGTGTACATGACACGTTTGTCTTCCTCCTAAAAAGACATATTTTAATAAAAGGGGAAAACAGTTGTCTTTTTAATGGTTTATCAGATTATATTCTCAAGTGTTTTCCTATCCCAGTCAAGGGCTTCATCATTCTTCTAGTCCGTCAAAGTCATTATGGCTTCCCTCCTTTTCCCATCCACACCCGTTCATCAGGAGGTACAATCACCTTGACCTCCTAGCCGTGTTTTAGTTTTTGATTGCTACCACCCCAGCCCCCGCTCTTGCCTAGAAGAATGAAATAGCCTCTTAAATATTCCCCTGCAACCATTCTTACTTCCTTACAATCCACAATCTTCCGATCAGTATAACTTTTATGCTTTTTTATAAACACAAATCAGTTCATGTCGCAGCTCTGTCTCCCATTGTATTTCAAAGAAAATTTAAACTCTTGTCCAAGGCCTTACATAATCTAGTTGCTCTTTGACCTCATATCTTTTCACTCTCTTACTTTCTATACTGGCATTATACTCTAGTCATTCTAGCCATCTTACTATTCCTTAAATATAGTGAGTTTATTTCTACCTGAAAGTCCTTTTACTTGCTGTTTACTGACCAGTGTTGCTAGTATCTTTGTTAATACATTGTTAATAGTTTGTTAAAACCTACTAAACTCTACAGGGTGCAAGCAAGAAGCAATTTTATTATTTCTTACTACTACTCCTCTGTCAATTTCTTCCTCAGCCCTGATGAAATCCTGGACAGATCTCATAACTTGTTTGATGGTTTTCAGTTATGAAAAGGTCCACTAAAATCTAAAATTGTGGTTTTCAACAGAAGAGGCCCACTCTCTGGGGGCATTTGGAAATTCATGGGACACATTTGGCTGTTGCAATGGTGGGGAATGAGATTTAATGGCATTAGCTATATACAGGTCTGAGAAACAAGGCTTCTGCCAGCAAATGAACTCTTGTTGCAGATATTGCATGGCTTTCAAATGACCTGCTGGACATTCATGTATACTTGAATAAAACCCATAAATATAAAATATTTTTGCCTTGATTGACTGTACACTAAATTTTCCAAAATCGAAAACACTGGAGAAATCAAAGGACCATTATACATTGTTTTGTTCAGAACTTTCCCAAGAGTTGTTTGTCATTTCAAAAAATCATTTCACTAACAGACACACCATGTGTGGTATATAAATAACCAATATGACACACTTGTGTAAGACGTGATCAGTAGCTGTTGTAATTATGGTGGTTCTGTATGTATGTATAGGAATATACTTAATCTTTATTTCAAATGGTTAAATATAAAGAAAAGCTACTGATTATATTAAATTAAATATTGTTACTCACTTCGATCCAGACTTGTTCACTACAAGTAGTTGCAAGCATTTCATTCATTATGTGATCTAGGATAGTCATGCCAAAGGATTTGTATACTGAAATGTTTATTATTTTATTATAAATTGCTTTTATTCATTTCACCTTCACATTACAGTTTGGTTTACATCTTTGTTTTTGAAATGTTGTGTGTAGGTAGCTTGTATTATCTATATATTTCATTTCAGGATATTAAAGAGATATGTTAGAATATTTATTATAAAAAGAGGGCATTAAGCCTGACAGGATTAAGGACCAGATTCTCAAGAAATCTTACTCTGGTGCATCCCATCAACTCAATGAGAATGTAGTTCACTTCTGCAGTAGCCTCTCTTCTCACTTTGCCCTCAAGGAAGTCTTATAAATCCAATTCCAGTTGAATCCCTGAAGCCCCCAAATTCCAGAGGGTACAGCTATCCAGGTGGTTTTCTTAAATTACCCCAACTTGACTTAAAGGAAAAGGAACAAGATGGGAAACATCACAGTATTGCAACAACTTGTTCCCTAAAGAAATAGTCCTCATCAACTCAACAATTTATCTTTGTTAATCTTGTATGTCCTGTGCATATAATAATCTGAGGGGAGCAAATCAACTTTTGCCACCTTGTGTACAAGCCTTCCATAAATTTTCTGGCACCTTATTTTAGAATTTGACACAGTCAGGGCCTCTGTTACAACCTTGAGGCAAGATGGAGACCGTTTTTAAAATTTGAGAAGATGAGGATTCCTCTAGGAATGAGTATGAGTACTGGGTGAATGTCATTTTTCTTTTTTCTTTTTGTTTTTTTTTTTTTTTTTGAGACAGAGTTTCACTCTTTCGCCCAAGCTGGAGTGCAGTGGCGCTGTCTCGGCTCACAACAACCTCCGCCTTCCAGTTTCAAGCGATTCTCTTGCCTCAGCCTCCCGAGTAGCTGGGATTACAGGCATGAGCCGCCACGCCCAGCTAATTTTTGTATTTTTAGTAGAGACTGGGTTTCACCTTTTTGGCCAGGCTGGTCTAGAACTCCTGACCTCGTGATCCTTAGCCTCCCAAAGTGCTAGGATTATAGGCATGAGCCACTGCGCCCAGCCATGAATGTCATTTTTTAACTGCCAAATGTCAACTTTCTGGTGTTGATATTACAATATGATTATGTAAGATGTTACCACTGAGGGAAGCTGGACAAAAGGAATACAGAACTCTCTGTACTTTTTTTTTTTTAATTCTTTTGAATCTATAATAATTTTAAATTAAAAAGTTAATAATATGCTAATTTGATTCTTACATGTATATTATTAAATCTCATCATGGGAGTGACATCAGCAACATGGCACAGTAGGAAGCTCCAAGCCCTTGTCCTCCTATGGAATCATTAAATAAACAACTAGGAATTGACTAAAATGACTTTATAGGAGGTCTGGAAATCACTCAAAGATCTACAGCAACCAAGCAAATAGCCAATTTTTTAAAAACCGAAATTACAAATGGTAGAAAATTTTGTAACATCTTTACTTGTCCTTGCCCCACCTGCCCCTAGCGTAATTCCCAAATTCGAGGCAATGCATAAATATACAAATATAAGAAGCTCCATGAACTCAGAGATCCACAGCAGGCACATTATAATCAAACTGTCAAAAGACAAAGAGAGAACCTTGAAAGCAGTGAGAAAAGCAACTCATCATGTACAAGGAATCCTTAATAAAATAATTTCTCAGAAGAAGCCATGTAGGACAGAAAGCAGTAGGATGATACATTTAAGGGGTTGAAGGGGGGAAAAAAACCTGTCAACCAAGAATTTTACATATGGTAAAACTGTCATTCAAAAATTACAGAAAAATTAAGAAATTCTCAGATAAACAAAAGTTGAAGGCATTTTTTATCACCATTACATGACATGCTAAAGGAAATCTTTTAGGTTGAAATGAAAGGATGGTAGATAGTAACCGAAAGCCATATGAAGATATAAAGTACAGGTAAATACATGGACAAATATAAAAACCGGTATTATTGTCATTTTAGTACCTAATTCTGCTTTTTATTCTTCTACAACATTTTAGAGTTAAAAGAATAAAAAATCGCAAATCTATATTAATGGGTAAACAATATATAAAGATGTAATTTGTGACATCAATAACATAAAGTGGGCAAGAAAGATATGTAAACAAGTACAGTTTTTGTATGCAATTGATGTTAAATTATCAGCTTAAATTGTTATAATGTTAGTATGTTACATGTAATCTCTATGGTAGCCATAAAGAAAGTATCTATAAAATATACCTAAATGTAAATGAAAATGGAATCAAAGTGTGTCACTACAAAACATCAACTACACACAAAGGAGGGCAGTAAGGGAGGAAATGAGGAACAACAACAACAAAAAAAACTATAAGACATGGAGAAAACAAATAATTAAGTAGCAATAGTAAGTTATTTCCTATCAATAATTGTTTTAAATGTAAATGAATTAAACTCCCAAATTGAAAGATATAGATTGGCTGAATGGACAGAAAAACAACATCCAACAATATGTTATCAACGTGAAACTTTCATTAAACTTAAAAACATGCAGAGATTGAAAATGAAAGGATGAAAAATAATATTCCATGCAAAGACTAACCAGAAGAGAGCAGGGGTTGACTAAACTAATACTGGACAAAATAGACCTTAAATAAAAAAATTAGGCCAGGCACGGTGGCTCCTAGCACTTTGGGAGGCCAAGGTGGGTGGATCGCCTGAGATCAGGAGTTCAAGACCAGCCTGGCTTACATGGCAAAACCCCATCTCTACTAGAAATACAAAAATTAGCTGGGCTTGGTGGCAGGCACCTGTAATCCCAGCTACTCAGGAGGCTGAGGCAGACAGAATTGCTTGAACCCGGGAGAAGGAGATTGTAGTAAGCTGAGATCATGCCACTGCACTCCAGCCTGGGCCACGGAGTGAGACTCCATCTCAAAAAAAAAAAAAAAAAAGTAAAAAACATAAAAAGATGTAGAATATTATATAATGAAAAAGGATTAATTAACAAAAAATATACAATTTTTAATTAACCAAAAAGATACAATAATTATAAATATATATGCATCAAACTTCATAGCTTCTAAATATATAAAGCAAATATTGCAGAATTGAAAAGAGAAACAGGCATCTCTACAATAGTAGGAGGAGACTTCAATATTCCAATAGGCCCACTTTCAACAATGGAGAGAACAACTAGCTGAAAAAATCAACAAGGAAATAAGGAACTTGAACAACACCACAGAGCAATTGAATCTAAAAGACATGCAGGACACTCCATCCAATAATAGCAGAATACACCTTTTTTGTCAAGTTCACATGGAACTTTCTCTAGGACAGACTACATGTGAGGCCACAAAAAGTCTTAATGCATTTAAAAAGATGGAAGTCGTACAAAGTAACTTTTACAATCACAATAGAATGAAAATAAAAAATCAATAGCAAAAGGAAAACTGAAAAATTCACAAATATGTGGAAATTAAACAAGATATTCTTAAATAACCAATGGGTCAAGGAAGAAACAACAAGAGAAATTTTAAAATATCTTAAGACAATGAAAGTGAAAGGTCAACATTTAAAAAATGAAATACAGTGAAAGCAGCACTAAAAGGGAAATTTATAGCTATAAGGACATTAAAAAAGAAGAAAAATCTTAAATCAACAACCTACCTTTAAATGTTAAAGAACTAGAAAAGAAGAACAAATTAAACCCAAACAGCAGAAAGACAGAAATAATAAACATAAGAGCAGAGATAAATAAAATAAAGAATAGTAAAACAACAGAGAAATTAACAAAATTAAGAGTTGGTTCTTCAAAAAAAATCAGCATTGACAAATTTTCAGTTAGATTGACTAAGAAAAATGAGAGAAGACTCAAATAACTAAAATTACAAGTGAAAGAGGGGACATTACTACTCATTTTAAAGAAATAAAAATTATTACAAGAGAGCACATGTATATAAACAATTAGATACCAATAATTTGGCAAACTAGATGAAATGGACAAATTTCTAGAAACACGCAAGCTACCAAGACTGAATCATGAAGAAATGGAAATTTTGAACAGATCTATGACTAGTAAGGAAATCAAATCAGTAATCAAAATCCTCCCAACAAAGAAAAGCTCAGGAACAGCTGGCTTCACTGATGAATTCTACCAAATATTTAAAGGATAATTAACACCAATCTTCCTCTAACTCTTCCAAAAAGATTGAAAAGGAAGTAACAGTATCAAACTTCTTCTATGAGGCCAGCATTACCTTGATACCAAAGCCAGATGAAGACCCTACAGGAAAATTATGGACCAATATCCCTGATTAATACTGATGGAAAATCCTCAACAAAACATGAGCAAACCAAATTCAACTGTAAAGGAATTATATACCATGACTGAGTCATTCCTGGAATGCAAAGATGGTTCCCCAATTGAAAATCAATGTAATGCACCACATTAACAGAATGAAGAACAAAAATCTCATGATCATCTGAATTGATGTAGAAAAAGCAGTTGACAAAACTCAACACCATTTAATGATAAAAAAATACGCAACAAACTGGTAATATGAGAAACTACCTCAACATAATAAAGAACATTTACACAAAGCCCACATTTGACATCATACTCAGTAGTGAAAGACTGAAAGCTTTTTCTCCACAGGAACAGAAATGACACAAAGATACCCACTTTCATCAATTCTATTCAACATAGTACTGGAAGTTTTAGCCAGAGAAATTTAACAAGAAAACCAAAAAGAAAGGGCATTCAAATTTTAGAGGAAGAAGTAAAATTATCCATTTGCAGACAATATAATCTCGTATGTAGAAAACCCTAAAGATTTCACATGCACACACAAAACTCTGTTAGAACTATTATAGGAGGTGGTTCACACTTGTAACCCCAGCACTTTGGAAGGTCAAGGTGGGTAAATTGCTTGAGCCCAGGAGTTTGAGACCAGCCTGGGCAACATGGCAATATCCCATCTCCATAAAAATATAAAAAATTAACTGGGCATGGTGGCATGTTCCTCCCAAATATTCCCAGCTACTTGGGAGGCTGAGGCAGGAGGATCACCTGAGCCTGGAGGTCAAAGCTGCAGTGAGCTATGATCATGCCACTGCCCTCCAGCCTGGGTGACAGAACTAGAGCCTGTCTTAAAAAAAAAGGAACTAATATAAAATAATTCAGCATAGTTGCAGAATACAAAACCAACACACAAAAATCGGTTTATTTCTACACATAAACAATGAAAAACCTGAAAAAAAAAGAAAATTTAAGAAAACAATTCCATCTACAATAGAATCAAGAAGAGTAAAATACTTCGGAATACATGTAACAAAAAAGGCAAGAAACTTCTACACCAAAAAACTATAAAATATTGCTGAAAGAAATTAAAGACAGACGTAATGAAAAGATATCCCCTGTTCATGGATTGGAAGACTTAATAATGTTAAGATGTCAATACTACTCAAAGTGATCTACAGATTCAGTATAATCCTTATCAAAATACCAATGGTGCTTTTTTTTTTTTACAGAAATAGAAAAATCTGTCCTATAATTCATATAAAATCTCAAGGAACCTTGAACAGTCAAAGTAATCTTGGAAAAGAACAACAAAGTTTGAGGCCTCACACTTCCTGATTTCAAAACTTACAACAAAATTACAGAAATCAAAACAGTGGACTATTGCCGTAAAGACAGACATATAGATCAATAAAATAGAATAGAGAGCCCCTAAATAAGCTTATACATAATCAAATGCTTTTTGCCAATGCTTCCACGACCATTTGAAGGGGGAAAGAATAGTCTTCATTCTTTTCCACATGCACATACAGTTTTCCCAATAGTTTGTCGAAAAGACAGTTGGGAAAACTGTATGTGCATATGGAAAGGAATGAAGTTAAAATTTTGCCTTATACCAGTCACAAAAATTAACTCAAAATGTATCAAAGACCCAAACATAAGAGCTAAATCTGAAGTCTTCTAAAGTCTTAAAATAAAATGTAGGGGAATACCTTCAATGACATTGGATTCGGCAATGATTTCTTGAATATGACACCAAAAGCAGGGGCAAAAAAAAAAAAAAAAAAAAAGAATTACATTAAGATTAAAAACATATGTGCACTAAAGGGCACTATCAACAGAATGAAAAGGCAACCCATGAAATGAGAGAATATTTGCAAATAATATATGTGATGAAAGGTTAATGTCCAGAAGGTATTAAAAAACTCCCATAGCTAAAGAACAAAAAAATCAAACAACCCAATTTAAAACTAGGGAAACAAATTGAATAGATATTTCTCCAAAGAAGACATAGGAATACAAAAAGCACTTGAAAATATTCCCAACATCACTAATTATAAGAGAAATACAAATCAAAACCACAGCAAAATACCACTTCACACCCATTAGAAAGGCTACTATTAAAAAATCAAATAACAAGTGTTGCTGAGGATGTAGAGAAATTGGAACTCTCGTCCATTATTGGTGGGAATGTAAAACGTGCAGCCACTAGAGAAAACAGTGATGGTTCCTTAAGAAATTAAAAAATAGAATTACCATATGATCCAGCAATTCATCTCCTGGATATACATCCAAAATAATTGAAAGCAAATGGCGAGTTGCATGTTTCATAGATATTTTTGAAAAATATTATTTTTTTTAACTTTTATTTTTGGTCCATGGAAACATGTGCAGGTTTGTTATATAAGTACATTGGGTGTCACGCGGGTTTGGTGTACAAATTACTTTGTCACCCAGGTAATAAGCATAGTATCTAGTAGGTAGTTTTTCAATCTCCACTCTCTTCTCACTATCCACTCTCAAGTAGGCCCCAGTGTCTGTTGTTCCCTTCTTTATGTCCATGTGTACTCAATGTTTAGCCCCTGCTTATAAGCAAGAACATTCAGTATTTGGTTCTCTCTCCCTTAATTAGTTCACTTAGGATAATCACCTCCAGATCCATCCATGTGCTGCAAAGTACATAATATCAGTCTTTTTCAGGGCTGTGCATTTGAGAGGAAGATGAATTCTGCTATTGTTTCAAATAATTTCTTGATTTCTGTCTTAATTTAATTGTTTGCTCAAAAGTCATTCAGGAGCAGGTTCCTTAATTTCCAAATAATTGTATAGTTTTGAGCAATCTTCTTAGAATTGATTTCTGTTTTTACTGCACTGTGGTCTGAGAGTGTGGTTGGTAGGATTTCGGTTTTTTGCATCTGCTGAGCATTGTTTCATGGCTGATAGTGTGGTTGATTTTAGAGTATGTGCCATGTACAGATGAGATGAATGTATATTCTGTTGTTTTAGGATGGAGGGTTCTGAAGATGTCTGTTGGGTCTATTTGGTTAAGTGTTGAGTTCAGGTCCCAAATATCTTCATTAGTTTTCTGTCTCAACAATCTGTCTAATTGTTGGGGCATTGAAATCTCCCACTCTTATGACGTGGTTATCTAAGTCTCTTCAGAGGTCTCTAAGAACTAGCTTTATGACTCTGGGTGCTTCTGTGATGGGTGTATATATATCTAGGATAGTTAGGTCTTCATGTTGAATTGAACCCTTTACCATCATATAATGCACTTTTTTGTCTTTTTTGATAATTGTTGGTTTAAAGTCTGTTTCAAAGTCTGTTTTGCCTGAAACTAGAACAGCAACCCCTCCTTTTTTCTGTTTTCCATTTGCTTGGTAGATGTTTCTCCATTCCTTTACTTTGAGCCTATGGGTGTCATTGCTTGTGAGATGGGTCTCTTGAAGACAGTCTACAGTTGGGTCTTGCTCCTTTATCCAACTTGCCACTCTGCCTGTTAACTGGGGCATTTATATTCAAGATTAATACTGATATATGTGAATTTGTTCCTGTCATAATGTTGTTAACTGGTTATTGTGCAGACTTGTTTGTGTGGTTGCTTTATAGTGTCAATGGTCTATGTACTTAAGTGTGTTTTTGCGGTGGCTGGTAATGGTCTCTCCTTTCCATAGTTAGCATTCCCTTCAGGACCTCTCTTGTAAGGTAGGTCTGGTGGTAACAAATTCCTTCAGTATTTGCTTGTCTGAAAAGGATCTTATTTCTCCTTCGTTTATGCAGCTTATTTTGACTGGATATGAACTTCTTGGTTGGAATTTCTTTTTTTATAAGAATACTCAATATAGGTCCCCAATCTCTTCTGGCATGTAGGATTTTTTTTTTTTTTTTTTTTTCTCAGACGGAGTTTCGCTCTTGTTGCCCAGGCTGGAGTGCAATGGTGCAATCTCTGCTCACCGCAACCTCCGCCTCCCAGGTTCAAGTAATTCTCCTGCCTCAGCCTCCCGAGTAGCTATGATTACAGGCATGAGCCTCCACACCTGACTAATTTTGTATTTTTAGTAGAGACGGGGTTTCTCCATGTTGGTCAGGCTGGTCTCAAAATCCCGACCACAAGTGATCCACCTGCCTCAGCCTCCCAAAGTGTTGGGATTACAGGCATGAGCCACCGCACCCAGTGGCTTGTAGAGTTTCTGCTGAGAGGTCCACTGTTAGCCCAATATAGTTCCCTTTGTAGGTAGCCTGTCCTTCTCTCTAGCTGCCTTTAATATTTTTTCTTTCATGTCATCTTTGGAGAATATGTTTTCCAAGTTGCTTCCTCTCCCTCTTTTTCAGGGATGTCAGTGAGTCATACGTTTGGTCTCTCTACATAATCCCATATTTCTCCAAGATTTTGTTCATTCTTTATTATTATATTTCCTAATTTTTGTCTGACTGAGTTAATTCAGAGAACTGGTCTTTGGCCTCTGAGATTCTTTCCTCAGCTTGGTCTATTCTGCTGTTAACACTTGCAATTGTATTATGAAATTTTTGAAGTAAGTTTTTCGACTCTATCATATCAGTTTGGTTCTTTCTTAAAATGGCCATTTCGTCTTTCAGCTCCTGTATTGTTTTATTGTATTCCTTAATTTCCTTGGGTTGGGTTTCAACTTTCTGCTGAATGTTGATGATCTTCCTTCCTATTCAACATTCTGAATTCTGTCTGTCATTTCAATCATTTCAGCCTGGTTAAGAACCATTGCTGGGGGGCTAGTGTGGTCATTTGAAGGTAAGAAGACACTCTGGAGTTTTGAGCTGCCAGAGTTCTTTTGGTAGTTCTTTCTCATCTGTGTGGGCTGCTGTTCCTTCAGTCTTTGAAATTGCTGTCCTTTGGATTGGGTTTTTTTTGCTTTTATCTTCTTTGATGTCCTTGGGGGATCTTATTGTGGTATAAGGTGGGTTCACCTAACTGACTTCATTTCTAGAAGATTTAGGGGGCCAAGTCTCAGGTCAGTACCCCTGATCTGCATGCTCTAACTCTAGGGTTCTGGTTTGAGGCCCCTGGCTTTGTTCTCTGGCTCCTTGAGGTTAGGAATCTGCTGTGCTGGAGGGGCCAAGGTGTTCCTGGTCCCCTGGCCACAACATTGTGGGTGGTGCCAGTCAAAGCACTTTGTCTGGGTGGTGGCAGCAGGATCCATGCTTGCTTGTGTGTGCCAGTAGCTGTGGCAACATGGTAGGGTTCATGCACTTTAGCTGGTGCAGGGCATAGGGGAGAGCAAGGCATTGTTCTTGCACACACTTGCTGCAGCAGTAGCAGCAGCAGGGGTGGGGCGCTGGTGGGAGTGGGGTTGCTGGCATCTCTGTGTGTGTTCACATGGGTGGCAGCTGTGGCATGATTGGGGTGGGGTTGCCAGTGTTTGTGTGTGCATTTGTGCTGGCAGTGATGGTTTGGTGGGGTGTCTGTGTGTCAGCAGGCAGGGGGACATTGTGGTGTGCTTGCACTGGCAGTGGTGGTGCAGAGAGGTACGTGCTGGTGGGAGGCCATGGGTGAGTGCATGCTGGCAAAGCACTGGGGGAAGGCCAAGGTGCAGGGATCCTGTGTGTGGGCTGGTGCATGTCAGTGGGGGCTGGTCTGCTGGAACTCTCCAATGGTCAGGCATGGTCTTCCAGCAAAGAAGCTAGGACGAGGGCCCCTGGGAAGCAGTCTGGTTGGGCATGTGGCTGCAAGTGGGTGTGGCCAGACTGGGATCCCAGGAGAGGCCAGCAGACAGTGGGGCACTCAGATGGGACTGGCCTTGTCCCACAGGCAGGACCACCCAGCTTTGTCCAGGTCTGACAGTCACCTTAAGGCTAAAGTCTCCTAGAGGAGCACAGAGAAACTTGGGGGAGGGGTGTTCCTGGCCATGCTCCACTGCAGATGTTCCTACACCAAATGCTCTGGGCTCCATACAGGCTGGAGTCTTGCCCCTGCCACCTCTCTAAGCAGCTCCTCCTATGAGCTCAAGTGTCCGTGTGGCTCGTGGGATTTTCTGCTGCTAGAATTCCAAAAGTCATCCATGGCAAAAGCAAGCCATTTCCTACCTGTTCAACTCATCCCTTCCCCAGGGGTCCCTGGGACCCAGGAAGGAGTTTTGGTACTTAGCAGCAATGTGCAGCCTTCCCAGCTTCCTCCCCCTTCAAGCCAACACCTGCGAACTTCTGTCCACTCTCAATGCCTTCCCTCTGAATATCTGCTCAGCGTGTGTCAGTGTTCCTGATGTCCTGGTCTCTCGCTGGGAGATGTTCCTCCTGGCTGTGTCTAGTGGGCCATCTTGGCTCCTCCTTCCTATATTTTATAGCAATAAAAAAACTCATGAATAATTTCAGTTATTGTTTAGGACTTAAACAAAATATTGCACAGGGAGATTATATTATTACTGATATAGTTTAGACTTACTGGCTCATGGTAATAATAAACATAAGATTGTGGTAGTTGATTTTATTGTTTTTGTATTCTCAACAGACAATATACTCCATTACTGCTTGCATCCAGATCATATTGCTTTCCACCACCCAACCCTCTGTACACCACTACTGTTCAGTAGTCATTTATTGATGAAAGAAGGCATCCTGAAGGTGCATTAAAATATGACTCCCGATGGATTAGGAATTCTCAGCTATTATATTTGAGAAGTTACCTTTTTAATTTCTAAATTCACCCAACAAACTCCTTTGGTCAAGGATTCTTTGTGCCTCTGAAATACCTTGTGGATCATGAATAGACAAAGCCCCTTCTCTTGTGGAGTCTGCATGCCTTGTATAGGGGAGAGGCAAAGTTTTTAGATCACCTGACTAGTAATAGAGTAGGGAGTAAATGAGGATGAAGACATTTATGGAAACTCTTGAGGAGGAACCATGTTGGTGGTCTCCTCCTACATCCCTTTACATTTAGAAGAGTCATAGATCGTCAGTCATGAATATCCATCAGATACCATTCTATCTTTAGTAGAGTTGAGAGATGGATAGATTCATCACAAAGTAGTAGATCAGGGTCCTTCCTCTGATTTTTACAGGTTTCAAATAGATATTAATGCACTGAATTCAAATCAAAGCTTCATATTCCTCCCACATCACTGATGTATTAATATTTCTGTTTACCTTATTAGCACTTATAGCCTGTTAATCTTTTTTGTGGGTTGCATTAGCAAACAGACCCGTGTCAAAACCAAAATGAGCAGTGGCTTCCCATCTCACTCAGAGTAAAAGCATGTAAGGCCCTGTACCATCTGCACCCCTTTCCACCAACACAAAGCTTACACACATGCACACATACACACACACACAATACAACTCTTTCCCTTCAACTCTCTCCCTCTCTTACTTCTGCTGTTACTAGGTACATTGCCTAATCTGCTGTTCCTTGAACTTGCCAGTCATAATCCTGCCTCAGCGTCTTTGCACTAACTGTTCCCTCTGCCTAGAACACCCTTCTTCCAGATATCTAAATGGATCACTTCTTCAAATTTTTGCTGAAATGTCACCTCAATGAGGCCAACTCATCAAAGTTAAAGCTCCGCTCCCCGCCCCACATACACACTTTCTACTCTCTTTCCTGCTGAATTTATCTCCATAGCATGTATCATCATCTAATAAACTATTTTTCTCCCCTTACTACAATGTAAGCTGCGTGACGGCAGGAATATTTGTCTATTTTGTTTACTGCCATGTCCTAAGCATAGAGAATACACCTGACCAAAAAAAAGGCACTCATTAAATATCTGTTGAATGAATAAATAGATAGGAAAAGAAAAGGAAAAAAATGAAAGAAGAAAAGAGAAGAAAAAAAACCCTTCAGACGATATTCCAGATTCAAGAAGATACAGCCACCACCAAGAAAACTGGTCAACACACCAGTTTTCTTCCTGCTCTCATTTTTGCTTCCTCTGATAGGTTAGGTAAGGAAGATAAGAATAAATAAGACATTTGTAAGAGCACTTTAAAATTCCAAAGAGCTATTTTTTTTTTTTTTTAATGGAGTCTCACTCTGCCACCCAGGCTGGAGAGCAGTGGCACGATCTTGGCTCACTGCAGCCACTGCATCCCAGGTTCAAGCCATTCTCCTGCCTCCTGAGTAGCTGGGATGACAGGTGCACAACACCATGGCTGGGTAAATTTTGTATTTTTAGTAAAGATGGAGTTTCACCATGTTGGCCAGGCTGGTCTTGAACTCCTGACCCTAAGTGATCTGCCCTCCTCGGTCTCCCAAAGTGCTGGGATTACAGGCATGAACCACTGCACCCAGCCCAGAGTCCTTTTATATACAATGTCTGGTTTGATAAAAATGTTGGACTACATTCCTGGAGAAGAGGTCTACTGGTAGAATGTGACAATTTTATGGTTGCATTTTATTTCTCATTTAAACGAATTAAATTCCTGCAAGAAACAACCCATTTAGTTATCAGAGAGCCAAGACCTTCCACTTATTTTGTTTTAAGGAATCTGCGTTCCTCACTGTTTTCTATTTAGTCCTGCCTTTATGCCTTTACTCATGCTGTTCCTCTCATAAGAAAGCCTTTCCCTGTCTATCTATCTAAATGCTATGCATCCTTCAAGGTCCATGTTGACAGAGTGGAAGAGGAGCAACATACTAGTATGCATTAATAAATGAATTCTATTATTCTTCAATTACAAATTGCACCTGCATAACCTGCTTCTTGTAATGTGAAGAGAACTTTTAAATGTAGCATTCACTGGGAGGGAAATGCTTTGTCAGCTCTGTTTTCCCCATGCCCAGTGGTTTCACCATGAACCATTCCTGGCACATGGTGGGTACTCAATTAATATTTGATACTTGAATAAGTGAATGATTCTGAGTCTCTGTATAATCAGAATTCAGCTTAATTATACCTTGAACCATTAAGAAATGAGACTGCATCAGAACTCATACACTGAGTTAGAAAGCCAGCACAATTCTATGACAAGGCATATTTTCATATTCCCACATCCTCTCAACATACAGCCTCCTAATTGCCTTCTGCACTACCCCACAGTATGCACATAATGCCATGCAATGGGCTTGCTTTGTGCAGATCTCCTTTGTGCGTAACCATGGCAATGCTGTCTACTTCATACTTGAAGTGTCTGGAGGACTATGGCTGTGAATGTTAACTCACTGTATGATGACTTAATGACTTGCTTTGCATGCAGGAGGGCCCAGTACATTTTGGAATTTTTTAATCATCATAATCAGAACACTTCCTCTGTTTCTTCCATGAAGTAAAACACCTATTTACCAAATAGGCTAGAATAAAAATTCTAGATTCCCCAAACTGACATATGAAGACAATGTCTGGCGCTAAAATCTGAGGATAAAAGACTCGGGGACTGTCCTCAGAGCTTCTATTATCATCTGATATCTACACATTGGCAGTGGAATTCCTGTCACCATTTTGCACAGAAAGAATCACGTTGTGGCAATGCTAAAAGTACAGAGGATACAAATGCAGTGCATCCTGTACATTTTGTCTCTCACAGGTTCTAGCTATGACATGTGGCCAAGTTCTCCATGCAAGAAGGCATATTTCCCTCCAGGGTTTGCATTTATTTCTCATGTGAATATTTGGATGCTGCCAGAATCCCACCCATATGCCACTAATCTGATCAATTTTAAGCCAACTCTTCCTTTACTGTTAATTGGAAATACAAAGTATGCTGAAATACCAAATAAGGCAAGCAGCTGTCTTTTAAAACACATACACACACACACAAACGCACACATTTCCATATTCTGACAAACTATACAAGATTTTGAAATCAAACCCACCTCTCACTTTTGATCTGTTCATGATTATGTCATTATGTAAACACTTTGTGAGAAATTCATAGATAGTTTATGTTTAAAAATAACTCAAATTTCAATTGCATCTTAATTAGTTTCTTTATAAACCTATTGCGGGTAAATTTTCATGAAAGTTTTTATAATTTCCTTTAGGAAGAATATACAGAATGTGGAAGTAGTCTAAAACTCAGATGAAGAACAAAACTGGTACGTTTCAGATTAACTTTAAAAAGTAATAAGAAGAAGTCCACGTTAAGGAAAGTTGATACATTATTCTAAACTTACAACATCTTCAAAGAAAGGTGAAATACAGTTTGGTTCACCGTTGTGTCAGTCTTAATTTTTACTTGGAATATAGCTTATGTGTTGCAATTTCAGCACTATATAGAATGTAAATTCTTCACGGCAGAATTTCTTTTTTTTTTTTTTTAACTATATAACTTACCTTCTTTAAAACATTGTGTATATTTATGATTCTTTGTATATGTGGTTCTAGAAATGGTGATTCATACTTTACAATTTTTCTTAATTTTGTTTCTTATTCAGTGAGAATATTTAAAAGAATAATAATCTGGCTTATCGTGTTTGGCTTCTAAAATAAAGATTGTCATTGACAAAGACATTCCAGCCCACAGCTGGGTTACCAAAACAGACAAATAAGAAGTACAAATAGGTAACTTATTCACGGCTTTAAAAATAAATGATTTTCCGTTATAAGATGAAGTCTCAAAAAACAACGAGGGGATAACATCAGTGAACATTTTGGAGTAAGGAACTCTGAAATGTTGCTCCTCCAGAAAAGCAATGCGAAAACTAACCAAAATTGTTAAAATCAACTTTTTCAGTTCTCTGGAAACTAAGCAATGGCTTTAACAACATGGGAAGTGTTTAGTCAAGAAAAACAGCTGCATCTCAATAAGAACAGTAAGCTTCACGGCATTTACACTTACACTAGTCCTATCATCTGTTTCCATGCTCCACACCACCATGAAAAATAACAGCCTGCCTTCCCAGTACTAGAGAAAGTAGAGCAGAGCTGGAGATCTTTCACAGCTCCACTCAAAAATAGGAATCACTACCAAACGGCTCCTTGGAAGAGACCACTTGAAAGGCTTGTCATTATTAGAGCTCACTGAAACTCTCCTAATGCTAAACATTTCTACCCAGATGGTGGAGGGGCATTTCTCAAATGTTTTAACCTCACAGTTGCCTGAAGTGATGGATAGCAGTTAAGGCAAACAATAAAGTAGTCAGAAAGCTTAAAAGAAAAAGCTGAGGAATCAGATGTTTGTCGGGGTTTTGAAAAGTTTCAACATATTCTTGGGAATCTAAAAGGTCACAAATGTGTGTAGGGCTTTTCAGAAGCTCCAGAAAAACAATGACTATAATCGTTCACCTCTGACTGAACATAAGGCTCTGCACAAGCAGGAAGTGAAGGCTAAAACAGAGTTGTAAACTGACTGGTAGAGTGTTGAAGGCACGCCCCAGCACATGCACATACAGAGCCCCTATGACTGGAAGACTTGAAGACTTTTTGGTTCCAGGCATTTAAGAAAAATGCTGACTAATCATTATCTGACCGCTAAGCTAAGTAAGTGGAAACTTTAGTGCCACGAATGCAAAGATAAAGAATTTACAACATTTCTTCATAAAAGTAATTAAACAACTACTTAAAGCAGCAATGAGAAACTCTGGGAGGGTAAGCGACTGATTTTCAGAGCTGTCACATTATATTCTTTGAAATGTCCAGTTTTCTTTTTTTTTTTTTTGAGACGGAGTCTCGTGCTGTTGCCCGGGCTGGAGTGCAGTGGCCGGATCTCAGCTCACTGCAAGCTCCGCCTCCCGGGTTTACGCCATTCTCCTGCCTTAGCCTCCCAAGTAACTGGGATTACAGGCGCCCGCCAACTCACCCGGCTAGTTTTTTGTATTTTTTTTTTTTAGTAGAGACGGGGTTTCACCGTGTTCGCCAGGATGGTCTCGATCTCCTGACCTTGTGATCCACCCGCCTCGGCCTCCCAAAGTGCTGGGATTACAGGCTTGAGGCACCGCGCCCGGCCTTTTTTTTTTTTTTTTTTTTTTTTTTAAATGTCCAGTTTTCAACAAAAAAATTAGAAGATGTGCAAAGAAACAAGGAAGTATGGCCCACACAGGAAAATAAGCAATCAGTAGAAGCTGTCACTAAGGCAATCCAGGCATTGGACTTACTAGGTAGACTTTAAAATGGCTATTTTAAATATTTTCAAAGAGCCAAAGGAAAATATGCCTGAAGAACTAAAGGAAAATATGAGAAAGATGTCTCACCAAATAGAAAACAAAAAGAGTCAGGAATAATAAAAAGAAACCAAATAGAAATTCTGGAGCTTAAAAATTACAATAACTGACAGGAAATAATCACCAGGGGAGCCAATAGCAGATTTGAGCAGGCAGAAGAAACAATCAAAGAACATAAAGTGTGATTACATTATCCTTAGCAAACCAATGCAGAAACAGAAAACCAAATACTGCGTGTTCTCACTTATAAGTGGAAGCTGAATGATGAGAACACATGGACACATGGGGGGAACAACACAAACTGGGGCCTGTTGGAGGGTGGGGAATCGGGGGAGGGAGAGCATCAGGAAGAATAGCTAATGGATGCTGGGCTTCATACCTGGGTGATGGGCTGATCTGTGCATCAAACCACCATGGTACAAGTTTACCTATGTAACAAACCTGCACATCCTGCACATGTACCACAGAACTTAAAATAAAAGTTGGGAATTAAAAAAAAGAAAGAGAGAGATCAATGAAGATTATCTGTTCTGAGGTATAGTGATTAAAAAAAAAATGAAGAAAAATGAGCAGAGTCTCAGAGATCTGCTCGGTGATGTGGGATACCACAAAGCGTACCAATATATGCATAATGGGAGGGCCAGGAGGAAAGAAGAAAGAGAAAGAAATAGAAACATGTTTGAATAAATAATGGCCCCAAGCTTTTCAAATTGGTTTTAAAACATTAATCTGTGCATCCAAGAAGTCAACAAACTTCAAGTAGGATAAGCTCAAAGAGACCCACACCTACAAACATTATAATTAAACTATTGAAAGCCAGAGAAAAGAGATAATCTTGAAAGGAGCGAGAGAGCAACCACTCATCACATACAAGTGATCCTCAATAAGATGAACTCATCAGAAACCATAGATGCCACAAAACAGTGGACTGACATATTCAAAGCACTGAAAGAAAAACCATAAACCAAAATTTCTATTTATAGTAAAACCATAATTTAAAAACGTAGGAGTAATTCAGACAGTCCCAGATAAATAAAAACTGAGAGTTTGCCACTAGTAAACCTGCACTAAAGAAATGCTGGCCAGGCATGTGGCTCACTCCTGTAATCCCAGCCGTTTGGGTGGCTGAGGTGGGAGGATCGCTTGAGCTCAGGAGCTAGAAACCAGTTTGGGCAACATAGTGACACCTTGTCTCTAAAAAAGAAAAAAGAAGAAGAAGAAGAGGAAGAAGAAGAAATGCTAAGGGAACTTCTGAAAGGACGCTAGACAATACCTAGAATTTATACCTAATTTACTTGAAGAAATAAAGGCCCTGTCATTCCAGACAGGAGACTCCACTAGGGAGTATGTTATCTGGGCAGCCACCAGGGGCCCGATCACCCCTGACAGGCCTCCTAGGCCAGGCTTCACTTCTCAGGTGCTCCAAGCCCTTCTAATAGTACTTTGGTGGATGACTTGGATTCATCTTTCAAGGCTTGCTTTGTTTCTCTGGTGAGTCAGGACTATGTCAATGGCACTGATCAGGAAGAAATTTGAACTGGTGTTAATCAGCGTATCCAGAAGTTTCTGGATACTGCAAGAGAGACAATGTGTTTTTTTTTTTTGCTTTCCTGAAAAAGATTGCAATTATCTGTCCAGAAACCAGAGCAAGTTATCAAAGAGGATATCTCAGAACTAAGGAATGAATTACAGCATTAAGATGCACTGATTCAGGTTAGGCGAGAGCTGTGCTATTCGAGGGTGTCGGACGTCGTTTCTCCTTTTCATCATATAGACAACAGCCCTGCTGCAAAGATGGTCAACGTGCCTAAAACCCGAAGAACCTTCTGTAAGAAGTGTGGCAAGCATCAGCCTCACAAAGTGACACAGTATAAGAAGGGCAAGGATTCTTTGTATGCCCAGGGAAAGAGGCGCTATGATCGGAAGCAGAGTGGCTGTGGTGGGCAGACAAAGCCAATTTTCCGGAAGAAGGCTAAGACCACAAAGAAGATTGTGCTAAGGCTGGAATGTGTTGAGCCTAACTGCAGATCCAAGAGGATGCTGGCCATTAAGAGATGCAAGCATTTTGAACTAGGAGGAGATAAGAAGAGAAAGGGCCGAGTGATCCAGTTCTAAACTTTGGGATATTTTTCTTCTGATTTTGAAGAGAAAATGTTGAAGCCATAGAAAAATTACCTGAGGGAAAATAAATAGTGATATTCTTACACACACACACAAAAAAAGATGCACTGATTCAGAAGCATTTGAGAAAGCTGAGGCATTGGTAGCAGGTGCTAAAGAACATCAACATGCAGCACAAAAAGCCAGCCGACATCCCTCAGGGCTCCTTGGTCTACCTTGAGCAGGCATCTGCCAGTATCCCTGCACCTCTGAAGTCAACCTGAGCAAAGGGCAAAGGCTGTCGGCCTGAGAGAGGCCTGGTGTGCAAGGTTTGCCATACATCCCTTCTTGTGGACTTGGCATTTGGGAAGAAGTCTTTGCCAGAGAAGGAGTTGATTTTAGTTTTCTGCTCCCCACCAAAAATTTTTCCACTACTGTTACAAGCTGTTAATTCCTTGAGTACTCTATAAAATATCTATAGCTTAGGTAAACCAAGTAAATTTTTTTTTTTTGTCTAGCAAAGTTTAGAGTGTTAGTGTGATGGTACGGATTCTTTTTTATGGTGGTTGTGCTTGTTTTTAAGTTTTTGTATGACTTATTGTCTTTTCATGTGTGTTTCCCATTGTTTGTTTGATCTGAGGGAAAATTTGTAATAGCCTGAGAATCAGGGGATGAGGATTTTTCTTGTAGGCCTCTTAGGGAT
This sequence comes from Macaca fascicularis, assembly GCF_037993035.2. NCBI lineage: Eukaryota > Metazoa > Chordata > Mammalia > Primates > Cercopithecidae > Macaca > Macaca fascicularis. The sequence goes on along the minus strand of NC_088395.1, from coordinate 46,051,467 downwards.
GACAGTTACCCTTCACTGGTAGTATAGAAAAATATATAAATTTGCTCTTTTTCAAGACTTCAAACTACCTCAAGAAAAGGAATCTAATGCAACAATATTTGTAATGCTTCCAGAGCTCTCAAAATGAGGATTTTTTATAAATAGGTCTGAAGAGGATTAAAATATCCTGGGTTAGTGTAGCAATATGACAGTAGGATCCTTAGGTTGATGCTGACTTTTATTTGGCATAAGTTTATATTTTGTGTGCTGTTTATTTACCCTTTTGACAGGGAGGGCTGTAGCGGAAGCTGTGATAGGCTAAAAGTTGTTATGTTCTGCAGTAATGAATTAGTTTAAGTAATGAGGTAGACCCTGTTCTCAGCAGTGTGACAGTTGGGGCAGAGGTGAGCTATGAGGGGCTGAAGCTTGCTCTGATCATTTCTTTCTGTTTTGAGTTTTGTTTGCTTGCATAATTTTTGTTTTACATTATGGGAGGTGAGATATTTTCCATTAAGGAAGATTGTTGCTAACGGATTTCTTGATTAAAAACCTAAATAAACTGATTAAGTTTTAGGCATTCTTTCAAAGGGGTTCTCGGTGAAGAGACTGGGGACTATTCTATTTGGTGCTTAGTGAAAACATTTTGAGTTAATGCACGTGCCAGTTATTGCCAATTCTTTATTAAATTCAAAAGCTTTTTTGTCAAATAAATAGCAATTTTCCAAAAAAAAAAAAAGAAAGAACACTCGTTAAGGTAATTACATAGGTGAATATAAAAGACAGTATAAACATGTTCTTTGTCATAACTTTTTTTCCCATATATGATTCAAAAGACAACTCATAATGCAATACATATAAATGTAAGCTGATGGGCACACAATGTATAAAGACGTAATTTGTGTAATTTGTTAGAAAAACAACGTAAGGAGGGCAGAATGATGCTATTTAAGAGCAAAGTTTTGTATACTATTGAAATTAAAGTTGATATCAATCTGAACTAGATTATTATGAATTAAGATATTATTGATAACACTCAGGGTAACAACTAAACATTACTCAAAAATATATAGGAAAAGAAATGACGAATGAATTAAAATGGTACTATATCTCTCTATGTAACACAAAAGAAGATAGTAATGGAGAAACTGAGGAATACAAAAAACACAAGACATTGAAAACAAATAGCAAAATTATAGACATAATCCTATTATTCATTACATTAGAAATAAATATATTAAATTTTCCAATTAAAAGACATAAATTGGCAGAACTGGTTTTTAAAACATCATCCAACTATATGCTGCATACAAAATATATACTTTAAAGATACAAAAAGGTTGAAAATAAAAGGAAAGAACAAAATATTCCATATAGATAATAAGCAAAAAAGAGCTGAAGTGGTCATACTAATATCAGACAAAATAGATTTTAAAGCAAAATTGTTACTAGAGAAAAAGGAGGACATAGTATAATGGCAAAAGGATCAACTCAAGATATAAAAATTATAAACTTATATGCTGAATTTTGAGGGTTCTAACAACAGAGCCCTCAAATTACAAAAGTAAAAACTGACAGAATTGAAGGGAGAAGTTAGCAAATCAACATTAATAGTTGGAGACTCCAACACTCTACTTTTAATGATGGATAGAACAACCAGACAGAAGATCAGCAGAAAAAATAGAAAACTTAACAACACTACAAACCAACTAGACCTGACAGACATCATAGAACATTCTAACCAACTATGGCAGAATACATATTCCTCTGAAGTGCACATGGAATGTTTTCCAGGATAGATGATATATTAGGCCATAAAACAAGTGTTAATGTGTTTAAAATGGTTGTAATCACACAAAGTATGTTTTCTGACCATAATGGAATGAAATTAGAAATCAATAACAAGAAAAGTTGGGAAGTTAGCAAATATGAGGAAATGAAACAAAAATAATCCTTGATAGCCAATGGGTCAAGAAGAAAACACAAGGAAAATTAGAAAATAAAGTGATATGAATTAAAATCAAAACATGAAAAAACAACTCATGGGCAGCAAATATGTGTTCAGAGGGAAATTTATAGCTGTAAACCCTTACACTATAAAAGAAGAAATATCTCAAATCAACAACCTAAATATCTGCCTTAAGAAATTTGCTGCCGGGCGCGGTGGCTCAAGCCTGTAATCCCAGCACTTTGGGAGGCCGAGACGGGTGGATCACGAGGTCAGGAGATCGAGACCATCCTGGCTAACACGGTGAAACCCCATCTCTACTAAAAAATACAAAAAACTAGCCGGGCGAGGTGGCGGGCGCCTGTAGTCCCAGCTACTCGGGAGGCTGAGGCAGGAGAATGGCGTAAACCCAGGAGGTGGAGCTTGCAGTGAGCTGAGATCCGGCCACTGCACCCCAGCCTGGGCGACAGAGCAAGACTCCGTCTCCAAAAAAAAAAAAAAAAAAAAAGAAATTTTGCTGAGAGTTTTTGTATACATGGATGTTGGATTTTGTCAAAAGCTTTTTCTGCATTTGTTGATATAATCATTTAACTTTTCTTCTTTAGCCAGTTAATGTGATAGACTACATTACTTTTCAAGCATTTAACCAGCCTTGCTATTTAGAGTTAATCCTAGTTGGTTGTAGTTAACATTATGTCTGAAAGTACCCTTTTCAACTGGATATAGCTGGTTCTTTATAGATCAGTGGTTCTCAAAATGTAGTCTTCAGACTGGCAGAATCAGCATCACATGGGAATTTGTTAGATATGCAAATTCTTGGGCCGCAGTCTAAACTAATGGAATCAACAACTGTGGGGGTGGGGTGAAGAAATCTGTTTTAAGAAGCCTTCCAGGTGACCCTGATGAACACTAAGGTCTAAGAACCACTGGCATAGATGGAGTGAGATAAGCAGCACAGGCAAATTCTACTATTTCTTTCCCACTTGACTTGTAACTCCAATATCTGTTTCCAAAGACCACTGTAGAGTCCAGTGGTTTTCAATCCTGGATGCACATTGAAATCTTGTAGAGAAGGCTCCAGGAACTCTGATTTAATTGTTCTGGAGTATAGCCCTTCCTCATTAGCACTTTAACAAAAGTTAGTTTATCAGATTAGGTGAGGACTCTTTGAACCACAGTTCAAATGAACTGCTTAAAAGGTCTGACATGGAGCCCAGCTATCTGTTTTAAAGAAGCATCCCAGACCACATTGTGTGGAAAACTACTCTAGAGCAATGATTTTAAACTTTTTGACCGGAACTAATAGGAAGAAATATGCACTAAATGCATGGTGACCTAGCAGACACATACTTGTATGCATGTACGTATGTATGTAGCTATATGTATGTTATACACATAGCTATATACATATAGCTACATACATACATGCATATATATATGTGTATACCTACATATAGATACATACATACAAAACCCTCTTGAAATCATGTTTATCTTTACTACATACTATGCACTTTGGTATATTCTATTTCACATTTTAATGGTTGTTTAATGATTAAATGTTGATTTTGTGACCTGGTAGAGTTACAATGACTACTTTGAAAACAGCTGTACAAGATTTATCCAAAATATTCAAATCCATCTCTGTGATGTCAAGTGACACCATCTTAACAGGATGGGGGCTCATAAAATTCAATGGGTGGGAGAGGGAAAGAATTGTAATGATCTTTCATGGGTGGCCAAAGGCTGAGTAAATGTTCATTGAAAGAGAGGGCAGACTTGGGAAATGGCTCCCCCAACTAAAAGGGAAATTATTGTGGGGAAACACCCCAAAAGGTTATTTTTTTGCAGTTTTCTAAGGGGAAAACCCTGTATTTGCTTTTTAGGGTCTTTTCACTGCTAAATTTCAGATGTTCAGTGTAATAGAGAAGTTATGAGTCTGAGTAGCTCAGGCTTTATGATGACCATACACTAACTTAAAAATGTAAAATGAGCAGTGGCTTATTTTTATGGATACCATTTTATTGCCACTCAACTTCTTTCCATTTTAGACTAAAAATATTCAATTGAAATTAATAAAGCAAACAACATGCATTTGTTGGTAAGAAACTGAGAGGAATTATTCCAAAGCTTGCACATCTGGTTGTAACTTAAAAGATTTAAAATATTACTAGGCTTCATTGGTGATTCAGTATTGTAATTACCCATGAAAAGGTATGTTAGTGCTTTATTGTGTGAATTAATTACCAATCCCATGAGACAACACCTGCAAGTCCATATTTAATGCATTTCTGTTCCCATTAGCAACATTCATGCAAACAGAGCATTCAGGGAGTAAATCTACCAAGTTATTTTTTGTAGTATTAATACAAATCTCCATAGTTTTCAGTTTTTAAATAGAGATGTTGAAGCACTACACCTACTGATTGCCCTTGTATTACAGCTGTATGAGTCAATAATGATAAACGAGACCTTAAATCAGAGAGCCTCCTGGATATCCACACCATTATATCATTCTTGCCATTGGCCTAGACTAGTAAGAAATGGAGGGAAAACATTCTATTATGTATGTTGATATACAGATTTGCAATCACCAAGGAGGAACAATATGATTTTTTAAAACTCTTCAACTTTCCTTAGTATACTATCCTGCTTAATATTAATAGCAGTACCAGCTCTTCTGTTGGTTTGGTCAGATCAGTTAAAAATTCCAAAAGACGGCCTGGCGTGGTGGCTCATGCCTGTAATTTCAGCACTTTGGGAGGCTGAGGCGGGCAGATCATGAGGTCAGGAAATCGAGACCTTTCTGGCCAACATGATGAAACCCCATCTGTACTAAAAATCCAAAACTTAGCTGGGCGTGGTGGGGCATCCCTGTAATCCCAGCCACTCAGGAGGCTGAGGCAGGATAATCGCTTGAACCCGGGAGTCGGAGGTTGTAGTGAGCCAAGATCACGCCACTCCACTCCAACCTGGCAATAGATTAAGACTCCATCTCAAAAGAAAAAAAAAGGCCGGGCGCGGTGGCTCAAGCCTGTAATCCCAGCACTTTGGGAGGCCGAGACGGGCGGATCACGAGGTCAGGAGATCGAGACCATCCTGGCTAACACGGTGAAACCCCGTCTCTGCTAAAAAATACAAAAAACTAGCCGGGCGCGGTGGCGGGCGCCTGTAGTCCCAACTACTCGGGAGGCTGAGGCAGGAGAATGGCGTGAACCCGGGAGGCGGAGCTTGCAGTGAGCTGAGATCCGGCCACTGCACTCCAGCCTGGGCGGCAGAGCGAGACTCCGTCTCAAAAAAAAAAAAAAAAAAGAAAAAAAAAAATTCCAAAAGACCCTGATTGTTGCCAGCAGATAAAAAAAAATACACAGGTTTATAGTAGAATGATTTATAATCCTTTGGGTATATGTTTATTGTAGCACTATTTACAATAGCAAAGACTTGGAACCAACCCAAATGCCCATCAATGATAGACTGGATAAAGAAAATGTGGCACATATATACCTTGGAATATTATGCAGCCATAAAAAAGAATGCAGCCATAAAAAAGAATGAACTCATTTTATGCAGTCATAAAAGAGAATGAGTTCATGTCCTTTGCAGGGACATGGATGAAGCTGCAAGTCATCTGAAGCTGGAAGCAAACTGACACAGGAACAGAAAACCAAACATCACATGTTCTCACTCATAAGTGGGAGTTGAACAATGAGAACACATGGACACAAGGAGGGGAACATCACACCAGGGCCTGTGGGGCGCTGCGGGGCAAGGAGAGGGAGAGCATTAGGACAAATACCTAATGCATGTGGGGCTTAAAACCTAGATGATGGGTTGATAGGTGCAGTAAACCACCATGGCACATGTGTACCTATATAACAAACTGGCACGTTCTGCACATGTATCCCAGAACTTAAAGTAAAATTTTTTAAAAAGGCCCTTTTAATAAAGTAACTTTTGAACAGATATCTAAAGAAAATGAAGAATGAAACAAGTGGACATCTAAGAAAAGAGCTTTCTTAACAGAGGGAATTACAAGTGCAAAGGTCATGAGGTAACAGTGTGTGCGATGAGTTCAAGGAATGGCAAAAATGCCAATGAGTCTGGAATGAAGAGTTTGAGGGAGACAGTGGTAGGAGATTAGGTCAAAGAGTTATCACGGGATCAGACCGTGCAGGCCCTTGAGGATCATCATAAAATCTTTGGGTTTTACTCCGAGATGGGAAATCACTGGCAAGTTTCGAGCAGAAGAATGACATCAAATCACCTGACTTCTGTGTGGAGAATAAGCTTTAGGGGGTTAGGGGGCAAGGGTGAAACTGGGAGACAGGTTAGAAAGCTACAGGAATTCAAGTGAGAGATAATAGTAGCTTGGATCTGGGTACTGGTGATGAAAAAGTTGATTAGTTATCAGAGCCTGGATTGACTGTTAGGGTAAACCAGCTTTTAAAAATAAAACGAAGAAAATCCCTTCCATTATGTCTATGCTATGTTCATGCAATTCCCCACAGACATTTTCAGATTTGCCTAGATTTTAAGGCACAAGAGACTGCTTCTTCCTAGTGCTGGTACACACACTGAAATGCACTGAGCTGAGAAGCTATTGCTGTGATACCTTTCAAGACAACCAGAGCAGTGGTCTTTTGGGTGTAACAGAAAAGCACTACATTTGATAACATAATGTTGGAAAGCCAAAGTCTCAGAAGATTACTATCAGGCAATAACGTTGAAGAATCTATTGCTGGCTAAATCTGGAAACAAACTTTGTCGGGCACTTGTTAAAAAAAAAAAAAGAAAGAAAGAAAGAAAAGGAACAAAATGGCCTGCACTGCACCCCACCCTACAAAAGGATCTTGATATTTTGCATTTTTTTCTTTTCCATATTTTTAAACTAAGACATAATAAAGTAACAAACTCACATTTCTTACCAGATTATAGTTACCAAATACTGACCCTAAGAGGAACACTTTCACCAAACAACCATATTCCGCACATTTTCAGTGTACCTAGTGCATGTGAGGCATTGACTAATAATGCAAGAAGCAGTCAAAAGTCAGTAGTTTTCTCAGAACCTCTTTCAAGGTGGGCCTGTTCTGCGGTCAAGAAGGCAACTTCCATGTCCTTGATACCAACTTTCAAATCTCTCTCAGACCCAGGGATAGAAATTCAAACTACCTGGCTTTAAGGAAGAGGACAAGCCGAGAAAAAAAGTGATAGCCAGGCTATAGAAGATTTGAGCAGTACTATCAAACAATTAGACCTAATCGCCATGTATAGAACAGGCTAACTGAAACAGCAAAATATACTTTCTGTTCAAATGCACATGGAACGTGCACAAAGAAAAACCATATTCTGGGCTATAAAACCAGCCTCAACAAATTGAGAATAATAGAAATCATACATTGTATGTTCTCAGACCATAATGGAACTAAACTAGAAATCATTAACAAGAAGATATAAATTCCCAAATATTTGAATATTAAACCACACACTCATGGAAGATTAAAAAATATTTTCAACTAAATAAAAATGAAAATACAACATATACATCTGTGGGATGTAGCTAAAACAGTGCTCTTAAAGGGAATCAGAGCTGGCCAGTAAAGCAGTGTTAAAAGTAATGGCCAAAACCACAATTACTTTTGCACCAACGTAATAAAAGCAGATTTTATTCAGGAACGATTGCAATAGGGAAAAAGAGATCTCAGTTTAGAACTGATCTGGTTTCTGAATACAACAAGGAAACGTGGGAATTTGTAGCCCAGGATCAGCATGGAGGGTTGGTGGACAAAAAGTTACTAAGAGTAGGGCAATTCTTGCTAAACTGACCTAACAGGATTCTTGCTGAAGGCAGGCCAGGGGGATCATATATCACCTGGGACATGATGGAGGGTGAGGAATTTGACCAGATATTGAGAGTGATCAGATATCAAGGGATTCTCACTAAACTAACTTAGCAGAATGCTTGCTAAACTGTTTTCTGCAAAGACACAGTTTGGAGGCTTAAAGGTTATAGTGTAGCCGAGAAGAAGGCTCAGAGGACCCCAGTTAAAGTTTGGTCAAGGAGGGAGGCTTTGTCAGTGTTTAGAGGGAAATCTATAAAATTAAACAAAAAAATAGAAATAATAAAATATGTCCAATTGAAAACAGAAAAGCAATAAAGAAAAATCATGAAACTAAAATCTGGTTCTTTAAAGAATAATGAAACTGATAAACCTCAAGTGAGACTGACCAAGAAAATACAAGGCACAAATTATCTATATCAGGAATGACAGTGGGGAATTTCACTAGAGACTACACAGACATTAAAAAGATAATAAGAGAATACTATGAATGTCTCTATGCCCATAAATTAGACAACTTGGATGAAATTGATTAATTCCTTGAAAGCCATAAACTATAAGACATTATCGAAGAAAAATATATAACCTGAAGGGTCCTATATCTATTAAAGAAATTTTGTAGTTAAAAATCTTCCAAGAAAGGAATCACCAGGCTCAGATGATTTCACTGGCAAATGCTACCAACTATTTAAGGGAGAAATAATAACAATTCTACACAAACCCCTCCTGAAAATAGAAGAGAAAGGTACAATTTCCAATTCACTTGATAGGGCCAGCATTACCCTAATGCCAAAACAAGATAAACATATTACAAGAAAAGAAAACTATGAACCAACGTCCCTAATAAAAATAGATACAACAATCCCTAACAATTAGTAATCAACTTCTGCAATATATAAAAAGAAGAGGCTGGGAGCAATAGCTCATGCCTGTAATCCCAGCACTTTTGGAAGCCGAGGCGGGTGGATCACCTGAGGTCAGGAGTTCTAGACCAGCCAGGACAATATGGTGAAACCCCGTCTCTACTAAAAATACAAAAATTAGCTGGGCGTGGTGGTGGACACCTGTAATCCCAGCTTCTCGAGAGGCTGAGACAGGATAATTGCTTGAACCCAGGAGGTGGAGGTTGCAGTGAGCCAAGATCATGCCACTACATTCCAGCCTGGGCGACAGAGCAAGACTCCATCTCAAAAAAAAAAAAAAAAAAAAAAAAAAAAAAAAAAAAAAAAAAAAAAAAAAGATTACATCATGACTAAGTGGAGTTTATTCTTGAAATTCAAGGCTGATTTAACATTCAACAATCAACCAGTGTAATCCACCGTATTTAACCAAACTAAATTTAAAAACCATATAATCACCCTAATGAATGTGGAAAATGTATTTGACAAAATTCAACAACTATTCATGATTTTTTAAAAATTCTCGGCAAATTAGGAATGGAAGTTAACTTCCATAACCTAATAAAAAGGCATCTATTAAATACCTACAGATGACATTATACTTAATATTGAGGAACTATTTGCTTTCTCCCTAAGATAGAAACAAGGCAACAAGAAACTAGCATCTAGAGAACAAGGCAAGGGAATCTTCTCTCACTACTCCTATTAAACTACATACCAGAAGGCCTCACCAGTGCAATAAAATAAGAATATCTTGAAAAGGCATACAGAAAGAAAGAAATAAAACTGTCTCTGTTTGAAAATGACATGGTTATCTATGTAGAAAATATTTTAAAGTCTCTAAAAAAAGCTTTTAGAACTGATAAATATATTTACAAAGACAGAATTATAAGGGCAATATACAAAAGTCAATCATATTTCTAAATATCAGCAATGAACATTGGAATTTGAGTTAAAAAAAATAACATTTACAATTGCAACCAAAAAATGAAGTACTTAGAAATAAAATCTAATAAAATATATGTAGGATCTATATACCAAAAACCAAAAAACAGACAAACAAAAAACTCAAAAAAACTAATAAATCAAAGGAGATAGAAAATAGTGAAGAGATATATCATGTTCATGGGGTGGTAGAATCAATATTAAGAGGTCAATTATACTCTATTGATCCTTAAAGTCAATGTAAATCTAACCAACACACTGCAAACTATTTTGTAGACATCAACAAATTGATTCTAAAATGTATATGGAAAGACAAATGAACTAGAATATCTAAAGAATCCTGGAAAAGAAGAGCAAAATTGGGGGATTCACACTACCTTATTTCAAGACTTACTATAGATTTGCAGAAATTAAGACAGCTTGGTATTGGCAAAGGGATAGACAAATAGATCAATTGAATAGAATGGAAAGCCCAGAAATAGAGCCACACAAAGAAGGAACTGATACTTGACAAAAGGACCAAGGAAATTCAAGGATAGTCTTTTCACTAAATAGTGTGGGAACAACTGTACATCCGTATTTTAAAAATTAACCTTGGCACATACCTTACAATTTATTAAAAAATTAACTCAAAATGGATTATAGACCTAAATGTAAAATGGTGGGGTTTTTTGTTGTTGTTGTTGTTGTTGTTTTTTGAGATGGGATCTCACTCAGTTGCTCAGGCTGGAATGCAGTGGTGTGATCTTGGTTCCCTGCAGCCTCGACCTCCAGGGCTCAAGAAATTCTCCCCACTTTCACCTCCTGAGTAATTGGGATGACAGGCACAAGCCATCATGTCGGGCTAATTTTCCTTATTTTTTCTAGAGATGAGGTCCCACTATGTTGCCCAGACTGGTCTCAAACTCCTGGACTCAAGTGATCCTCCCACCTCAGCCTCCCAAAGTGCTGGGATTACAGGTGTGAGCCACCATGCCTGGCCCTAAAATGTAGAGCTATAAAATGTAAAATGTGAAATGTAAAGCTATAAAATTTTTAGAAAAAAAAGGTAAGAAAAAAAAAAGAAAGAAAGAAAAGTAAGAAATCTGTATTAACTTGGGATTAATGATGAATTTTCAAATGTAACACCAAAAGCAGGATCCACGGAGGAAAAATTATTAACCACAATCTATTAAGACCACTATTTCTTTTGACTCTGATATCTCTTCTATCACACTTTTCCTCTTGTCCTGTGGCATTATAATCACTGCGAGCATTTTCTCTAAATTAATATATATTCCCTTATCTAATTTTGTATTACTAATTTTACATTCTTTTGCTTAAAGAAGGCTTCCCAAATTATGTAAGCTTCAAGACCTACAAAATCGGATCTGTCCCTAAATGTATATAAACATAAAATTAAGCACATTTTAAATGACACGTATATATATAGTAAAACCAAAATGGGAAATAAAAAACATGGGACTGATAAATATAAAAATAAAAACTTTACATGGTGATGCACACCTGTAGTCCCAGCTACTTGGTAGGCTGAGGTATGAGAACCACTTGAACCCAGAAGATTAAGGCTATAGTGAGCTATGATTGTGTCCTGCACTCCATCCTGGGCAACAGAGTCAGACTCCATCCCTACAAACATATATAAATAAGGCGGGGTGCAGTGGCTCACGCCTGTAATCCTAACACTTTGGGAGGCTGAGGCAGGTGAATCCCTTGAGGTCAGGAGTTGGAGACCAGCCTGGCCAAAGTGGTGAAACCCCATCTCTACTAAAAATACAAAATTAGCCAGGCGTGGTGGTGCGCGTCTGTAATCCCAGCTACTCAGGAGGCTGAGGCAGGAGAATCGCTTGAACCTGGGAGGCAGAGGTTGCAGTGAGCTGAGATTGCACCATTGCACTCCAGCCTGGGTGACAGAGCAAGACTCAGTCTCAAACAAAAACAAACAAACAAAAAAAAAAAAACAAAAAAATACATATATATAAACAAAATACAAATTAAAAAACTAAAAAAGTCACTCCTCTCACAGGGAGAGAACATGCATAAGATTAGAAAAGAAACAGGGGAGGCTGCAAAGGTGTTGAATGTGAGTGATTAATTATCCTTTATACCTTATATATAAGTTATATATGTTCTTTAGTGTGGATTATTTCATAAGAAACAAAATTAATTTTGAAAGATAAACCACTGCTGACCTATCAGCAAGCAAATACACTCAAAAAATACTCAACCTGCTGGGCGCAGTGGCTCACGCCTGTAATCCCAGCACTTTGGGAGGCCGAGACGGGCGGATCACGAGGTCAGGAGATTGAGACCATCCTGGCTAACACGGTGAAACCCCGTCTCTACTAAAACTACAAAAAAAAAAAAAAAAAAAAAAAAAAAAATTAGCCAGGCGTGGTGGCGGGCGCCTGTAGTCCCAGCTACACGGGAGGTTGAGGCTGGAGAATGGCGCGAACCGGGGGGACGGAGCTTATCGCACCACTGCACTCCAGTCCAGGCGACAGAGCGAGACTCCGTCTCAAAAAAAAAAAAACAAACCAAAAAACTCAACCTAACGAAGTTTCAAGGAGCTTCTCTCCCTGGCAGATTTTTGAGGTATCTCTCCTGGAGAATTTCCCTTATGTGAAGAAGAAAAGAAAAGAGAACAATAGAAAAGGAAAGAGAAGAAAGGAGAGGAGAGCAGGGGAGGGGAGGGCAGGGGAACGGAGGGAAACAAAGTAGTTGCCATTTATATCCACATGCTTATGTGCATCTGGGCTTTCAACATATTGTGTCTGTCTAGAGATTGCAAGGGTTTGTCTCATACTGAATCTTTCAGGTAATTCTTGCTAACTTGAGCTCAGCACAATTCTGTTTGGAATTAATAAACTCAACTCAGCAGCAGCCTGCCCCTTAGCTAATGAGACAAGTAGAAAAGAATTCACATGTTTTGTTTCCTTACTGTCAATATAAAACATCTTTAATACTAAAATACAGCGATAGATTGTGGGGCAAAATTCAAAATTTGGCTGGACGCGGTGGCTGGCGCCTGTAATCCTAGCACTTTGGGAGGCCGAAATTCATAGAGATTTTTGAGATCAGCATGAGTTTATCTTGTAGTGAATACTCCCATTCTATGCATTCCATACTCCACATCCCACCATCCCTTTCAGTTAGGGCTTCAGTTACAGAAACCTTTGAGAAGTTCTGTTATAAGGCCCATCAGAATCTTCAGTCCAAATTTCATTTAGCAGCTTTTCTGTGCCAGAGACCCTGCTTACTACTGGACAAAGAGACTGCTCTTAGGAACACATAGGAAGTAGAATGTAGGAGATAGACAAAAGCTGGTAGTTATAATTTGGCTTACTATGCTTTAAAACATGGATGAGGGAATTGTGTGATTCCCAAAAAGTAAGATACCAAGAGGTTAGATACTTTTGGGGGAATATCTAACATAATAGTTAACATTTGAGCTGGGCTTTAAAATATAGTAAGAGTTTTGCAGAAGAGGAAGAGGAAAAACGAAGGAAAAGTAAATTTCAGGCTTGGAGGAAAGAACGTATAAGAGCAAGGAGAGATAAAAGATGTGCCGTGTAGCAAGACTGTGAGTTCCAAAGTGAGGGATATCTTGAGCAGATGGTAAAGGGCATTATATGCTATGCTAAGTTGTATGGACTTTAGCCTATGTACATTAGGGAGTCAAGAGAGGTTTTAGATGCGAGGAAGGAAGAAGGGATCCTAACTCTAGTAACACCAAGAATCTTCTGGGTTCGGGTTATAAAATAGTAGTCCTTGTCACAAGGACACTTGATGTCTTTATTTTGCCCCTCACTCCCACCCTCCCATGCAAAGCGGACCCTGAATCAAGGGTTTGGGTATAGGCAGTTTATTTGGTAAGTGATCCCAGGAAGCATGATGAGGGAGTGAGGAAGTGAGACAGAGAAGAGAGGAAACCAACAAAGGATTTGCTAATGAGCTGGTTACACCTCTTGGCAACTGTCTTTAATTTTTCTCAGAATTTTCTGAGACCGTTCAGAAAAGTGCTGTTCAATAGAAATAAAATGCAAGCTACGTTTTTAAATGTAATTAAAAATTTTCTAGTTAAAAATTTTCTGGCTACGTTTTTAAAACTAAAAAGGGGCCGGGCACGGTGGCTCATGCCTGTAATCCCAGCACTTTGGGAGGCCGAAGTGGGCGAATCACCTGAGGTCAGGAGTTCGAGGCCAGCCTGGCCAATATGGTGAAACCTCTTCTCTACTAAAAATGCAAAAATTAGCCAGGCATGGTGGCAGATGCCTGTAGTCCTAGCTACTCAGGAGGCTGAGGCAGGAGAATCACTTGAACCCAGGAGATGGAGGTTGCAGTGAGCCAAGATTGTGACATTGCACTCCAGCCTGGGCGACAGAATGAGACTCTGTCTCATAAATAAATAAATAAAATAAAAAGGAACAGATGAAAATAATGATAATAATATATTTTATTTATCACAATATATCTAAAATATTATTTCCATAATATTTTTAATCAGTATTTAAAATATCAATGACGGCCAGGCGCGGTGGCTCACTCCTGTAATCCCAGAACTTTGGGAGGCCTAGGTGGGTGGATCATGAGGTCAGGAGTTCAAGATCAGCCTGGTCAAGATGGTGAAACCCCGCATCTACTAAAAATACAAAACATTAACTGGGTGAGGTGGCAGGTGCCCGTAATCCCAGCTACTTGGGAGGCTGAGGCAGAGAATTACTTGAACCCAGGAGGCGGAGGTTGCAGTGAGCTGAGATCATGCCACTGTACTCCAGCGTGGGCAACAGAGTGAGACTCCATCTAAAAAAAATAAAAAAATAAAATAACATAAATAAATAAATAAATAAAATATCAATGACATTATTTACTTTCTATTTTTCATACTAAGTATTTGAACTACAGCATGTATTTTATACTCACAGCACATCTCTAATCAGACTAGCGGACAGTGTAGGCGGTATAGGACATCCCTTAGGATATACTTCATAAATACCCCTCTGTGGGGCAAGGACGCTAGGGTATGTATCCCCCAATTTTTGTCCCACATTAATTCCTGAGACATTAACACTGTAGTATTTCTGGACCACCTCAAGTGATGGTGAAAGTGGTCAGAAAACACTTGGGTAGACACAGAAAGCTATGTAAGGAACTTTCTGGGGGTAACCTCCAGCATGGGCAGAGGGGATATGGGTAGGGCAGTGACAGCATCTGCTGCACTTGAACTTTTCTAAAATTGTAAACTATTTTCATCACAAACATGCATGACAGTTTCAGTGATGTCTTGTATTCATTTGTGATTATGCTTCCACTAGAATTTGTGTTTATTGCTTTAACTTTGTTTTCTCTGTCCTTGCTCCCACAGATTTTCATCATCTCTTTCCTCTGCCAGGGAAGGGTGGAGAGGTGAATTGAAACAGTCTCTCCTCAAGTATTTCATTTTGTAGAGACACATAATTTTATGAGGTTTTCCAAATGAGACACATCTAGACCGTGTTTTATGACGTTCATCTCACAAAGTGAGAGACAGTCAAGTTGGCTCTGGCCCTGACAGTCGCTCCGTAGAACCCAGAGAAAATTAAAAAGGAAGGTGTAGTGAATAATCTGGTGCAAGATCAGATCCTCTCTTTATGCTGGAGGTACTAACTTTCCCAGCTGCTAGAAGTGTTGGCTGCTGAAGATCACAGTTGAGTCCTTCCCCAGGCCTGGGCTAATGGTTGCTGCCTCCCCAAAGATCACACATACTCCCTGGGTATAACCCATATCGAATCACTGGTTTGTGGTGGAGAGAATGGTGAGGGTTCATGTAAAGGCCTAGTCCATCCACCTCAGTTCATGACAACTCTAAAAGGTCATTCCAGCTCCAGGGCTTCCCATGGGATTGGCTGAGACCTCCTGTTATGACTGTATTAGTTCAACCCCTCCCTCTGTCCAATCCTGCTTCCCTTGCTTCCTCACAGAGGTTGTTCCTGGAGCATTCCCCAATAAATCACCTGCACCCAAATCTCAGGGTCCCAAAATCTGCTTTCTGGGGAACACAGTCTATGACAGGAGAGGACTTCACCAATTTCCCCATGTTTTAGTGTTCTCGTTTAGCTAAAGTTGGGCAAAATTAGGGAACAGTCCCCAAGACCACACTCACTTCTGATACCAATTGCAAGTCCATGGGTCCCCCAGGACTACACTCAGGTTGATAATTAGCTAACAGGACTCACAGAACTCACTGGAAGTAGTTATACTCATGGTTAATTACAGTGAAAGAATACAGATTAAAATCAGCCAAGGGAAGAGATGCATGGGGCAGACACCAGGAAATTTCCACATGTGGAGCTTCCAGTTGTCCTTTCCCAGTGGAGTTGTAGACAGTGCTAACTTTCCTAACAACAATGTGTGGCAATACACACAGAACATTGCCAACCAGGGAAGCTTGCCTGAGCCTTGATGTCCAGAGTTTTTACTGGAGCTGAGTCATACAGACCTGTCTGTCTACTCTTGTGGCCGATTTCAGTCTCCAGCTCCTCTAGAGGTCCAGCTCCTGTGATACTGCATGACCCAAAGCCCCCACCATAAATTACATTATTAAACTATCAAATGTGGCCCACAATCCCCAGAAAAACAAAGACACTTTTGTCAGGTAGGGTATTCCAGGGCCTGAAAGAGTCCCAGGAGTCAGGGGCAAAGACCAGACATTACTTTGGGTAGGGTTAAATTCTTTACAAGTTGCCAGGTAACATTTGAAGGAAAAAAAATAGAGATTTAAACTCTATAAATAGAGTATATTATCTGGAAGTCTTTGTCATAATTTAAATGAAGTTATTGCAGATATTGTATAACATGCAGTCTCTCATTCGCTTAATATTAACGTTTTATAAGTATGTATGTTATGATAGTAAAGGGAAATGTATCTAAATTTGACTTTGAAGGAAGCAATAGCTGCTTCTTCCTACTTTTACACAACATAGAAATAGCTTTGCTTAGAGAGAGAATGAGTTTGTCCAGAAAACAAGTGATATATTTTCTGTTTTATTAAGGTAACCATCAACTTTTATTCACTTGTGACGACAAACCTTCCCCCAACTCCATTTGTGTATGCTGCCTGCATATCTCCCTGGTAGGCTTCACTGGGGTATCTGGTTGCATTTCCATTCAAGATTAGATTCAGCATCAAATGATACAGTTAGACACGTAGACATGAGAGATACAAAGATTCCAAATGAACACCATCAGACAGTCAGTTCTCGGCTGCGTACACTGTTCTCACCTTCTACCCTATGACCTTTCATACCATGAGTAAGATCTGCACAGTAACAAGCAAAAACAGCCCCCATATTTATGATGTCTAAAAACAATACAAACCCTGAAGTCACCATGGAAACTGCCTCCCACTAGCATTTGCCTTTCAGAGGTTTTTAGAAGCATTTATCCACAACAAATCAGCAGAGAAAAAAATGCAAGACAGATGACCCTAATTATGAATGCCTATGCTTTCTAGAGGTAGATTTACTAGGAAACAAAGAAGAAGGGGTCTTGATTCCAAACTTCATTAAACATGTATTTTAAGAAGGCTTCCCTTACCTATCTTCCAGAAAAATCCTCCAAAGGAGCATTTAAAATGCAGCGTTTATAAGTGCTTGGTTTTACATATTTCATAAATATTCATATTTTAAAGCAACATGTATTTTTTCTTTTTGAAATTTGTTTTATTGATACATTTGATATTTTATGAAGCGAAATAAGTTGTCAGGAAGAGAGAGCCAAATCATTCCATGGTACCCTTAAAAATTACAAGATACACATACCACAATTGTACTTTAATCAGGAACCAAGTAGGCTGGTATATATAAGATTGTTCTCCTCAAGAGTGTCCACCTGTAGAAGGGAGGTAAAAAGGAAGCTTAAGAAAAAGTCATTATTTGCTGAAGCTATGTCAGAGGTGAAGATCAGCTTTGTTTGCAAAGTCACCAAAGTATCAATAATTCTACCTAAGGCAGACATAAGATTTAGATAAGATTTACTACCTTCAGTAGCCAATAGAGCTTAAGGAGGTCTCAGTCTGTATCAGGAATTAAAGCTAGGTTGCATTTCCTCCTGGAGTTTTCATATTCTCTCCAACAGAAATTAATCTCTCCAGCATTCAAGTTCCCAAAGCAGGTTGTACCTCTCTTAGTTCATTTTGTGTTGCTATAACAGAATACCCAAGACTGAGTAATTTATAAAGAAAAGAGATTTATTTGGCTCCCAGTTTTGCAGGCTGGGAAGTCTCAGAAGCATGGTACAGGTATCTGTTCAGCTTCTAGTAAGGGCCACATGCTGGGTCAAAACATGTAAGAGAGGGCCAAAGGGGAAGTGTCGCTATGTGAAGAGCGAGAACCCAAGTGGCATCCTGGCTTTATAACAACCTACTCTGGTGGGAACTAATTCATTCCCACAAGAACTAATCCAGTCTCACCAGAGCAAGAACTCACTCACTACCTTGAGAAAGGCACCAAGCCATTCATGAAAGATTTGCTCCATGATTCAAATACCACCCACGAGGCCCCATCTTCCAATACTACCATGCTGGGGATTACATTTCAACATGAGTTTTGATTAGCACAAAGCAGACCCAAACCATAGCAGCCTGCCTTTAGCCACCTATTATCATAGTTATTTTTTGTGTCCTTCTTTGGTACAAAACCCTTTGAAGGTAGAGAAGAGCTCTTATATATTATTTATTATTTATTTATTTATTTATTTGTACTTTTAGTAGAGATGGCGTTTCACCATGTTGGTCAGGCTGGTCTTGAACCCCTGACTTCGTGATCCGTCCACCTTGGCCTCCCAAAGTGTGGGATTAAAGTTGTGAGCCACCGCGCCCGGCCTTATATATCTTTTAAACTCCATAGCCCCAGTACAATTCCTTGCACACAGTGGGAGTTCACATGTGTTTGTGAAATGTATTAAGAAAGCCCTCCTAGCTCTTCTTAGTGCAAGGTTAAGCTTAGGATACTCTTAGTTCACAGGGAGGCTCTTTTTGATTCACCAAATGTTTCCCTGACAGAGTAACCATAAAGTGATATGCTTAATGGGAAGACTCACCAATTAACTTTGTAATTTGCTGTTTTTCTCAAGAACATTTAATATGGAAAGCAATACACTTGCCTGTGTGGAGTATTTGGCATAAGATAACACACATACAGCACAGTAAAGATCAAGGAGGAAATTTACACCATTTCCTGCTAGAATTGACTGCTAGAATATTCATCAGTGAGGTAGTGAAGACAATGACCTTTCGGTTAATTTGAATTCATGAATCTTTTCCAGATCATAGATAGGTTTTGAAAATATGACAGCTTACAAATTGTCCACCAATTGACTTCACCTGGATGATCACTGTTAGGCCATATATTATAGCAGTCAATAAAACAGCCTGAAGAAGAAAATATAAAACAAATGTTAATTTTTCATCTCACTAAACATTTACTGATTACATATTTTTGTACAGAGTGCTGAGTTGGGTGCTGTGCAATGGAAAAAACAAACCTGTATCAAATAATTGCTACTACGTATTAAGTACCAGCTAGAGGTCATGGACTTACTGTAGTAACCTTATAACATAGATACATTGTAACCCCCAATTTCCCAACAAGAGAATAGAAGGTCAGGGAAGTTCTATAGCTTCCCCAAAGTCACATAGCTAGTAAATGGTAGAATCAGGATTTGAACCCTGGTCTGACTTTAGAATCTATGTTATTCCTATGAGCCAAAGTCCTTTCTTTCAAGGATTGCTAAGTCACTTTTATCTTGATTTGCAAAATAAGATACAAGTTTATGTGATAACATTTATTTAAAAAAAAAAAAACAAAAAAACCCCACCATATTCTAGGCCGGGTGCAGTGGCTCAATCCTGTAATCCCAGCACTTTGGGAGGCCAATGCGGGTGGATCACCTGAGATCAGGAGTTTCAGACCAGCCTGGCCAAGAAGGCGAAACCCCATCTCTAATAAAAATACAAAAATTAGCGAGGCGTGGTGGCGGGCAAAGATCATATCATGATTCTGTAACTTTTATCAAAGCACCTATTATGGTGCTGAGTACATAAAAGACCTTTCAGATGTACTAACAGTTTGAAAAAATTTTCCTCAACCTGGTTTCTGGGGAATAGGCCTAATAATACTTGTTATCCAGGGCTAAAAGAGGAAGAAAAAATGAGTATATCATAATAGCTTATGTTAACTGAGTATTCACTTATATTTGATGTACATTATCTCATTTAATTCTCAAAACCCTAAAAAGTAGGTTTTATTATCCCATTTGTGCAAATGAGAAAGCTGAGGCTTAGCAAAGTAAAGTATCTGGGCCAAGGTCACAGAACCAGTAGTTTACGAAGCAAGAATTCAAACAGTTCTGATCAGAGTTCACAATCTTAATTGTTTCACTATCTTTTCTGTTCTAAGACCCCATAGATTGTAAGATACACCCTCAATTTAATAAGAGATTTTCAAAGAAATAGACAATACTACCTCATTAAATGAATAGGTTGATCGGAAAATGTATACCAGCCTGGGCACGGTGGCTCACGCCTGTAATCCCAAGACTTTGGGAGGCTGAGGTGGGTGGATTGTTTGAGCTCAGGAGTTTGAGACCAGCCTGGGCAACATGGCAAAGCCCCCATCTCTACTAAAAATACAAAAATTAGCCAGGTGTGGTGGCACATGCCTGTAGTCCCGGCTGCTCAGGAGGATGAAGTTGGAGGATCACTTGAGCGAAGGTTGTAATGAGCCAAGAACATGTCACTGCATCCCAGCCTGGGCAACAACAGCGAGACCTTTTTGTCTCAAAAAAAAGAAAAAATAAATAAATAATTAAAAAATAAAAAAAAAAAAGAAAAGGAAAAAAATGTATTATCAACTTCAGAATGAGAAAATAGGTATCTCAAAAAGCAAGAAAATGAGGTACATTGTATTTGTAATACATTTTAGAGTTTCCTTTGAATGCTGATGTCAAAAAGACAAAGAGAACTTCCACAGTGTGGCATTAATGACATTTAGCAAAGTGCTAAAAAGATTCAAAGACTCTAGGCATCAAATGTATACTTGTTTGAATTACAAACTTCCTGTGCTCCGTGAATGAGTAACACTGGTCACGTGACCCATCTCAAAGGGGTGAAACTGATCTGAAAATTTGACAAGATAATTTTTAATGATGGTTTATAGTTCCCCCATAGTTTTTTGGATTATTTCCTCTTTTTTAAAAGAATGCCTTCGAGAAACCTTTTAAAAATAACTGTCCTCCCAGCCTTGGATGCTTCCCCTCCACTACTTCCACATCATGCATTCTACAATGGACCCTAATTATCTCTAGCCTGACCTACAACCCCTAGCCAGCTCAGACAAACCCTGCTCCAGACTTTAGTATAGTGTCCTGGTAGGATCCACAGGACTGTGGGAATTGAGTGGGATTCTCCACTGTCTTATTACTTCAGGATACTGTCCCCACCCCCTCAAAAAAGGGAATCCTTATTCTTTCCTGGCCCTTGGAATTTGTAAATTGATCAGACCTAAAGTTTCTCTTAGTTGTGAATTGAAGGTAAAAATAGATCTCTGAATAGGGTTTTTAGATGCCCTACACAAAAGTATCAGGTCTCTGAGGATGGTGTGGGCAGGGAAAGCTAAGAAGGGAATCTTTCTAGTTTCTTGGTGTATTTAAATGCATTCGATACCCAATAATATGCTGTAAAATAAGAAGAATAGCTCTCCAGTAAAAGCCACTATAACAGAACAATTTACAATTAGCTTCAAAGCTCCGTTCGATTCCACAGTTATCACTTTTAGGATAACTTTTCTGATCCCAGTTCCTAACTTGCTTAACATCAATAGTAAATATTATCCCCTTGGAGTGCTTGCCAGACACTATGGACACCTATTGCCTTGTGAATTGAGATTTATAACCATGGGCATTACATCCCTACGTAATTTGTACTCTCTTTTAAAAGATTCTTGTAAATTACTCCACCTCAATTTTTTTTGTCCTCCATGAACTTTGAGTAAATTATTTGTCTATCTCTCATTTATATCTAGAGTTACCAGATTTCTAGTCTTGAATGAAATCCAAATTTTAGGTTGCTTCCAGTAAAATGAAATTTTTTATTCGTTGGCTATATAAATAATCTCATTATCATGCAGAAAATTTTTCATGTGAAAAAAATAACTCCATACAGGGAAATTTCACTCTGTTGTAACTAAGCTTCCAGGCTCCATGATGAGGATGAGGAGAGATGGATGAAAGTTCTGTTCACGGGCATAGTTGCCTGGGTAAGGGCCGGGCGCGGTGGCTCATGCCTGTAACCCCAGCACTTTGGGAGGCCGAGGCGGGTAGATCACCTGAGGTCAGGAGTTCCAGACCAGCCTGGCCAACATGGTGAAATCCTGTCTCTAGTAAAAATATAAAAATTAGCCGGGCTTGGTGGTGGGCGCCTATAATCCCAGCTACTCGGGAGGCTGAGGCAGGAGAATCGCTTGAACTTGGGAGGCAGAGGTTGCAGTGAGCCAAGATCACGCCATTGCATTCCAGCCTGGCCTGGACTCTGTCTCAATAATAATAATAATAATAATAATAATAATAATAAGTTGCCTGGCTAAGAGCATCATGGATTCCAGTTAAGCCAGGAGATGAGATCCAGATAGTCCTGATATTCCTGGCACCAGAAGGCATGAGAGACTATGAGGAACTTATGAGTGCCACTAAAAACAAAAGCCGGGAAAGATTTCAGGTTATGGTGTCATGCAGAAATCGGTGAATCCTCTCAGTAAAGAACAAGCATAAAACTGGACAGAAGTGTCAAAAACAATAGTTTTAGAGCTTTAGAATTAGCCGAAGATACAAAACAAATTGAGAAACATTTATTCTTGAGAAATTTTCTGAGCTACAGGTTAGAACAGTGGGAGTCTGTGGCTTTCACTCCTGGGGCTGTTCACATACTTTGCTCCCAGCTCCGTCGGTAAGAACTAATTTTTGCCAGTTTGAGGTTAGCCATGAAAGCTAACAGCTTTGCTACTAGATGGCAGGTACTGGGGGCCACAACACATGCTTTAATCAGCTAAAAGTAACAAATTTTATGGGAAGCAAATGAGAACCACAGCTTTCCTAACCTGAGGTTGCAGTCCTGTTTGGAGTGAGTAACAAACAAACCAAAAACTTTGACAGGGAGATCCTGGAAATGACAGAGCTATAGAAGGGCTGAGATAAGCTCTCTGCTCTCTGGATATCTTGGAAATTACACGCATGCACAGAGGAAACCTGACTGAGCTCAGCAAAAAGTAAAAGCCAAGGGAGACACGAGAATTAGCGGCAAATCTGAATGTATTCCCTCACCTACACACAAATCAGCAAAAAGTGGAAGTCTTACAGGCTTAGGATGTTTCA
Organism: Macaca fascicularis; assembly: GCF_037993035.2. NCBI lineage: Eukaryota > Metazoa > Chordata > Mammalia > Primates > Cercopithecidae > Macaca > Macaca fascicularis. The sequence continues at coordinate 46,028,455 of NC_088395.1, read as the reverse complement.
GTACAACCTCGGTCTAAATTGTTGGCTTGCTACTAAGCTATGCAGACAAAGGAATGACTTCTGGGAAGCCAGGCTAAAAATAAGAATAAAAATTTGAGAACAGTGGCCATACACTATGGACAAATTCCATAGTTTAAGTCCAGGCAAGTTACTAAGAAACAACAACTCTCAGAAAAATAAAACAGAATCTAGAGTCACCACAATCTATTATGTAAAAAAAATGTTTAGTTGTAAACCAAAACTTGTGAGACATGCATAGAAACATAAAAATGTGGTCCATATTCTGGAAAATTAAAAAGCAGTCAAAGAAATGATTCTGTGTACACACATTATGGATTTAGCAAGCAAAGATTTAATATCAGCTATTATATATTACAAATGTGTTCAAAATATTAAATTATCAAAGATTAAAGGAATATATGATGACATTGATTCAATAAATAAGAAATCTCAAAAAAGAAATAGAAACTGTGAAAAATAACCGAATACAAATCTAGAGGTGAATAGCACAATAACTGAAGTAGAAATTTTCCTTGATGGGCTTAACATCAGATTTAAGATGGCAGAAGAACCAGTAAGCTTGAAAAAATTAATAGAAAATAATACAAAGAACAGAAAGAAAAATACTTGCGAAAAATTAACGGAGTCTCAGAAACCTGGGGAACATGACAAATATACCAATGCAGTGGAGATTTCAGAAGGATAAGAGAGAATGAGGCAAAAAAAATTTGAAAAAAATAAACCAAAAATCCCAAATTGGCTGAAAAACAATAATCTAAAGGTAAAAGGGGTTTGACAGATCAAGTAGGAGAACACAGAGATTCACATTTAGACATATCATACTTAAACTGCTGAAAGACAAAGAGATCATCTTGAAACTAGCAAGAAAAAAATAATCATCACAGGAGGAAACAATAAAATTAGCAGATGGATTTATATCAGAAACAATAGAAGAAAGACGGCAGTGGAATTACACATTCAAAGTGCTGAAAGAAATGAACTCTTAACTGTGAATTCTCTATCCATCAAAACTATACTTTTAAAAAGGAAGTTAAACACATTCCCAGATAAACAAACATGAAAATAATTTGTTGCTAGCAAAGTTCTTGAAGAAATATTAAATGAAGTTGTGGTTGTTTCGGCTAAAAGGAAATGACATGAGATGTTAACTCAAATCCCCAGAAAGGAATGAACACTGGAAATAGTAAATATGAAGGTAAATAAAAAAGACCCTGTGTGTGTGTGTGTGTATACACACAACTGTACATACACGTATATACATATACATATTTTTTATTATTTAAAAAACATAATTATTTTAAAACACATGAGTAATTAAAGCAATAACTATAACACTGCATTATTGGCTATATAGCATATATACATATAATATATGTGATAATAACAGCACAAAGGCAGGGGAAAAAAGTACATACATTGGAACAAAGTACTCTATTTTACTAGATTGAAGTCAGTATTAACCTGAAGTAGATTGTTCAGTTAAGGATGCATATTTTAATCCCTAGAGTCATCAGCAGGAAAATAACTGAAAACAATGTAATCTAAAAATTAATAGAGATGTTAATACAGTATAATATTTGTTTAACACACACAAAAAAATCAGTAAAAGAGAGACTGAAGAACAAGAGACATGAGATATTTAGAAACAAAAAAGCAAAATGGAAGACAAATTTAACAATATTAATAATTATATTAAATGAGAATAGACTAAACACTTCAATTAACAGACAAAAATTGTCAGATTGGATAAAAAAGCAAGTTCCAAGTATATACTGTCTATAAGAGACCTACTTTAGATTCAAAGACAGAAAAAAGGTTGAAAGCAAAAGGATGGGAAAAGATACACCATGCAAACAGTAAACCATAAGAGATCTGGAGTGGCTAAATAAATATCAAAGAAAATAGACTTTGGGAAAAGAATTGTTACTTGAAATGAAAACAGACATTTAATAATGATAAAAGACTCAATACATCAGGAACATATAAGAATTGAAAATGTAAATGCAGCTTTAAAAAGAGTTCTAAAATACATTTTACAAAACTGACAAAACTGAAAGCAGAAATAGAAAATTCAAAAATTCTTGTTGGGTATTTCAATATGTCTCTCTCAGTAATTGATAAAACAACTAGAAAGAAAATCAGCAAGTATATAGATTTTAACAATATCAACTAATTTAACTTAATATATATATGTTATGTGTGTGTGTGTGTATATATATGCTTTATTTATTCACCTAAAAACAGAAGGATTCACATTCTTTGTAAGCACACATGAAACATTCTTCAGGATAGACCCTAGACTAGATCAAAATATCTCTCAATAAATTAAAGACATACAAAGTATATTTTATGACCACAACAGAATTAAATTATAAATCAACCACAGAAAACAAATCTGGAAAATACCAAATACTTGGGATTTAAAAATACACTTCTAAATAACACGTGAATCAAAGAAGTAATCACAAGGGAAATTAGAAAATATGTTGAAATGAATAAAACTAAAAACACAGCTCAAGAAATATTTGCCCAGACCAATGTCCTGAAGACTTTCTCCAGTGTTTTCTTGCAGCAGTTTCATAGTTTGAGGTCTTAGATTTAAGTTTTTAATCCATTTTGATTTAATTTTTTATATGGTGAGAGCTAAGGTCTAATTTCTTTCTTTTGCATATGGATATCCAGTTTTCCCAGCACCAGTTATTGAAGAGACTCACTTTTCCCCAGTGTATGTTCTTGGTACCTTTGTCAAAACAGCATATCAAAGTGTATGGGATGTAGTTAAGACAGTTCTTATTGGGAAATGATAGGTTTAAATTTTTTTTTTTTTTTTTTTCAGTTTTTGTGGGTACATAGTGTATATCTCTGTGGGGCACATGAGCTAGCTGCACTCCTATGTTGGCTGCAGCACTGTTTACAATAGCTAAAATCTGGAAACAATCTAAATGTCCATCAACAGATGAATGGATAAAGAAAATGTACAGGCCGGGTGCAGTGGCTCATGCCTGTAATCCCAGCACTTTGGGAGGCCAAGGCGGGCAGATCACGAGGTCAGGAGATCGAGACCAGCCTGGCTAGCACGGTGAAACCCCGTCTCCACTAAAAATACAAAAAATAAACCAGGCGTGGTGGCGGGCGCCTGTAGTCCCAGCTACTCGGGAGGCTGAGGCAGGAGAATGGCATGAACCCGGGAGGTGGAGCTTGCAGTGAGCTGAGATCAGGCCACTGCACTCCAGCCTGGGCGACAGAGCGAGACTCCATTTCAAAATAAATAAATAAACAAAATAAAATAAAATGTACACAATGGAGTACTATACAGCCATAAAAAATGAGATCCAGTCATTTGCAACAACAACATGGATTGTACTAGAGGGCATTACGTTAAATGAAATAAGCCAGGCAGAGAAAGATTTTTAAACTGTATATCAGATGACATGATGATAAACATATAGATAAGTTTTTAAAAAAGGAGAAAGTCCAGAAATAGACCCAAAATTTGTGATCAATTGATTTTCAACTAAGGTGTCAAAGCAATACAATGGGGAAAGAATAACCTTTCAACGAGTATTACTAGAACAATTGGGTATCCATATACCAATAAAAAGATGAAGAACTTAAATCCTTGCCTCACATAAGATACAAGAATTAAATCAAAATAGATCATAGACTTAAACATAGGAGTTAAAACTATAAAACTTATAAGACAAAACTCTTTGTGATCTTTGACAAAGATTTCTTAGTTATGACACCAAAGCTGTGTTTCATAAAATTGTCAAAAAATTATAAATTGAACTTCATCAAAATTTAAAACTTTTGCCTTTCAAATAAAAATAAAGCCACAGTACTTGCAGACTTTTTTTTTTTTTTTTCCTGAGACAGAGTTTTGCTCTTATTGCCCAGGCTGGAATGCAATGGCGCTATCTCAGCTCACCACAACCTCTTCCTCCTGGGTTCAAGAGATTCTCCTGCCTCAGCCTCTCGAGTAGCTGGGATTACAGGCATGCGCCACCATGCCCGGTTAATTTTGTATTTTTAGTAGAGATGGGGGTTTCTCCATGTTGGTCAGGCTGGTCTCGAACTCCCGACCTCAGGTGATCTGCCTGCCTTGGCCTCCCAAAGTGCTGGGATTACAGGCATGAGCCACTGAGCCCGGCCAATACTTGCAGACTTTTTAAAAAAAAATGTTATTTTCAAAACAACGACACAAGCTTGAAGAAAAAGTTGTCAAATCACGTATCTCATAAGTAGCTTATATCCAGAATATAGGCATACCTCAGAAATATTGCAAGTTCAGTTCAGTTCCAGACTACCACAAAACAGCGAATATCACAAAAGGTTAATCCCACAAATTTTTTGGTTTCCCAGTGCGTATGAAAGTTATATGTACAGTACATTGTAGTCTAGTAAGTGTGCAATAGCATTGTGTCTAAAAAAAAAACAATATGCATACCTTAATTTAAAGATACTTTGTTGCTAAAAGTACTAAGAATCATCTCAGCCTTTAGCAAGGTGTAATCTTTTTGCAGGAAGAGGGTCTTACCTTGATGCTGATGGTCTGCTAATCAGGGTGGTGACTGCTGAAGGTTGGATTGGCGATGGAAATTTATTAAAATAAAACAACAATGAAGTTTACCACATTGATCGATCCTTCCTTTCATGAAAGATTTCTCTGTAGCCTGCAATGTTGTTTAATAGTATTTTGCCCACAGTAGAACTTTTTTCAAAATTGGAGTCAGTCTTCTCAAACTCTGCCACTGCTTTATCAACTAAGTTTATGTTATATTTTAAATCCTTTGTCGTTGTTTCAACAATGTTCACAGCATCTTTACCAGGAGTGGAGTCCATCTCAAGAAACAACTTTCTTTGCTCCTCTGTAAGAAGCAACTCCTTATCCATTCAAATTTTATCATGAGATGGCAGGAATTCAGTCACATCTTCTGGCTTCATTTCTAATTCTCGTTTTCTTGTTATTTCTACTACATCTGAAATTGCTTCCTCCACTAAAGTCTTGAATCCCTCAAAGTCATCCATAAGGGTTGGAATCAACTTCTTTTAAACTCCCGTTAATGTAGATATTTTGACCTTCTCCCATGAATCGCAAATGTTCTTAATGCCATGGAGAATGGTAAATTTTTTCCAGAAGGTTTTTGATTTATTTTGCCCCAGATCCATCGGAAGAATCACTATCTATGGCAGCCATAGCCTTACAAAATGTAGTTCTTAAATAATAAGACTTGAAAGTCAAAATTTCTCCTTGATATATGAGCTGCAGAATCATGTTGTGTTAGCAGGCATGAAGACAACATGAATCTCTTTGTACATCTCCATCAGAGCTCTTGCATGACCAAGTGCATTGTCCATGAGGTGCAACATATTGAAAAAAATCTTTTTTTCTGAGCAGTAGGTGTCAACAATGGGCTTAAAATATTTTATAAACCATACTATGAACAGATGTGTTGTCATCCAGGCTTTGTCGTTCCATTTATAGAACACAGGCAGAGTAGATTTAGCATAATTCTTAAGGGCCCTAGGATTTTCTGAATGGTACATGAGCATTGGCTTTACCTTGAAGTCACCAGCTGCATTGGCCCCTACCTAACAAGAGATGCCTGTCTTTCGAAGTTTTGAAGGCAAGCATTGGCTTCTCCTCTTCAGCTATAAAGGTCCTAGATGGCATCTTCTTCGAATAGAAGGCTGTTTTGCCTACATTGAAAATTTGATGTTTAGTGCAGCCACCTTCATTAATGATCTTAGCTAGATCTTCTGGGTAACTTGCTGCAACTTCTGCATTAGCACCTTGTACTTTTATATTAGTGAGGCAACTTCTTTCTTTAAACCAAATGAACCAACCTCTGCTAGTTTCTGAAGCTTTCTCACCTCTGTCAGCCCTGATAGAATGAAAGAGAGTTAGGGCTTTGCTCTGGATTTGACTTTGGCTTAAAGGAATGGTGTGGCTGGTTTGATCTCCTATCCTGACCACTCAAACTTTCTCCATATCAGCAATAAGGTTGTTTCACTTTCTTATTATTCCTGTGTTCAATGGAGTAGCACTTTTAATTTCCTTCAAGAACTTTTCCTTTGCATTCACAACATGGCTGTTTGGTGCAAGAGGTCTAGCTTTCAGTCTATCTTGGCTTTTGACACTCCTTTCCCACTAAGCTTAATCATTTCTAGCTTTTAATTTAAAGTGAGACACATGTGACTCTTCTTTTCACTTGAACATGTACAGGTCATTGTAGGGTTGTTAATTGGCCTAATTTTAATATTGCTGTGTCTTAGGGAATAGGGAGGCCTGAGCAGAGGAAGAGTCAGGGGAATGGCTGGTCAGTGGAGCAGTTAGAACACAAACAACATTTATCATTCAATTTCACTGTCTTATATGGGCATGGTTGTAACATCGAAGACCACTGATCACAGATCACCATAACACATAGGATACTAATGAAAAAGTCTGGCCGGGCACAGTGGTTCATGCCTGTAATCCCAGCACTTTGGGAGGCCAAGGCAGGTGGATCACTTGAGGTCAGGAGTTCGAGATCAGCCTGGGCAACATGGTGAAACCCCGTCTCTACTAAAAATACAAAAAATTAGTCAGGCATGGTGGTGCACGCCTATAATCCCACCTACTTGGGAGGCTGAGGCAAGGAGAATCGCTTGGACCTGGGAGGTGGAGGTTGCAGTGAGCCCTGAGATCGTGCCATTGCACTCCAGCCAGGGTGACAGAGTGGTACTCTGTCTCAAAGAAAAAAAGAAGTCTGAAATATTGTGAGAATTATCAAAATGTAAGACAGAAACACAAAATGAGTACATGCTATTGGAAAAATGGCACCAATGGACTCGCCTTACTCAGTGTTGCCACAAATTTTCATTTGTAAAAAAAAAAAAAAAAATGCAACATCTATAAAGCCTTCTAAAGGGAGGCACAATAAAATGAGATAAAAGGAGATTTGTCTGTATTTAAATGAACTCTTACATCTCAGTAATAAGCAATAACACAATAAAAATGGAAAAACTATTTTAATAGACATTTCACCAAAGATAATATACAGATATCTAATGAGCGTGTGAAAAGATGACTAACATTATTAGTCATTGGGGAAATAGAAATTGAGATGCAAATTAAAACCACAATGATGTATCACTTCATGCCCACTAGAATGGTTATGATCAAAAAGATTGGTAATACAAAGAATTGGCAAGGATGTGGAGACACTCATATTCTCAAAATAGTTGCTGGGAATATAATGTGGTACAACTACTTTGGAAAGGAGTTTGATAGCTTATTAAAAAGTTGTACGTGTGATCACCATGTAACCCAGCAATTCCATTCCTGGGTATATAACCAAGAGAAATGAAAACACATGCCCACACAAAGACTTGTATGTGAAGGTTCATAGCAACACTATCCATAATAGCTTAAAACTGGAAACAACCTAAATGTCCATTAACTGGTGATTGAATAAACAAAATATGGTATATCTATGCAGTGGGATTCTACTAAGCAACAAAAGGAAATAAACTAAATGAACTATTTATGTATATAACAACATGGATGAACTTCAAAAACATTATATTCAGTAATAATAGAAGCCAGACACAAAAGAGTACATATTTTATGATTCTATTTACATGAAATTTCTAGGAAACGTACAACTATGAATACAGAAAGAAGAGTGGTTGCTTGAGACGGGAGGTTTGTGTGATAGTGGACTGAAAATGAGTACTGTGGAACTTTTTGGGATGAAGAGATTGTTATAAGATCAGATTGTAGTGATGTTTGCACCAGTGAATAAATTTACTATAAATCAACAAATTGTACATTTATATAGGGCACATTTTACATATGTAAAGGGTACCTCAATAAACTTCTTAAACAAAGAAACTTCAGAACAATGTAAAAAACAAAAAGACAACAGCCTGTTTCAAATCCGCACCACAGTTAAGAGAGCACAGAATAGGGGCAATCAAAAGTTTACTGTGAGGGCCGGGCACGGTGGCTTCATGCCTGTAATCCCAACACTTTGGGAAGCCGAGGTGGCAGAATTGCTTGAGCCCAGGAGTTCAAGACCAGCCTAGGAAACATAGTGGGACCTTGTCTTTACAAAAAAAAAAAAAGTTTGGTGTGTGAGGACAGTGTGAAATTGGCAAGGACTTAGGCGTTAATTGGGATGAAAGGGCCTGCAGACCCAAGTACATGCAGCCTACTGTGTACTCAGAGATGGTCACTGTGTGCCTAAAGGAACTGAACTAGTGGAAACCTTCAACTTCTTTAGGTTGATTTCATGCCATACAGGTGTTGTTATTTCTTTTCTTCACTGTTAACATGGATTTTCAGAGACCATAAGAAGCATATCTAAAATTATACAGTTAGGGGGAAAGGACAAGACTTCCAGTTAAGGATATCAACCAAGGAGCTATGGAAAGCATGCTTTTAACCACAATAAACCCATAGAAACCCTAGATAAAATATCAGGAAAAAAAAAAAAAAAAAAAAAACGGAAATTTGGGCTGGGTGCATCTCAGCACTTTGTGAGGCCAAGGCAGGAGGATTGTTTGGGCCCAGGACTTTGAGACCAGCCTGGGGAACATGGCAAGACCTTGTGTCTACAAAAAATTTAAAAATTAGGTGGTGTGTTGGTGTACACCTGTGGTCACACAGCTACTCAGGAGGCTGAGGCAGGAGAATCACTTGAGCCCAAGAGTTCAAGTCTGCTGTGAACTGTGTTCGTGCCACTGAACTCCATCCTGGATGACAGAGTGAGATCGTATTTAAAAAAAAAAAAAAAGTAAATATGTAGTCAGACTGAAAAATAAGAAAAAGATAACTCAAGGTATCAGAAATAAAAAGGGAATTTAAAGCCATCATGGTATCTTACAGGAACGAGAATCCCAAACTGTTACCTGGAAACAATGTAGCAATGGAGACTCCAATAAACTCGGCTGGGCGTGGTGGCTCACGCTTAGAAACCCAGCACTTTGGGAGGCTGAGGCAGGATGATTGCCTGAGTCCAGGAGCGGGAAGATTGCCTGAGTCCAGAAGTTTGAGACCAGCCTAGGAAACATAGTGAGACCCCCGTCTCTACAAGAAATGTTAAAAATTAGCCGGATGTGGTGTTATGCATCTGTAATCCCAGCTATCAAGAGGCTGATGTGGGAGGATTACTTGAGCCCTGGAGGTCTAGGTTGCAGTGAGCTATGATCACGCCAGCTGCACTCCAGCCTGAGCGGCACAGTGAGAACCGGTCTCGAAAAATAAAAATTAAAAAATAATAAACTACTGATAGAGGATAAATTGTTATAAGCACTTAAAAAATAAGCACTTAAAAAATGAGATTACCCAGAAAAACTGAGCATGCATATGATTTATGACAAGGGATTCTCCATAGATTTTACCATGAGACATGCATGAGGATGTTCAGAGCATGACTGTCAGAGGAAAAAAAGCAACCCACAGACGTCTATCAACAGTATAGTATATTCATAAAACGGAATATTCTATAGCAATGAAAATAAACTGGCTATACACATTAATATGAATGATACCAGTGTAATACTGAATGGAAAAAAAAGACTCTTAGAAGAATGTATTCAGTAGAGTTGCATTTATTTAAAGTTCAAAAATAACACATTGTTTAGGGATATACATATGTGTTAAAACTTTGAAAAAAGGCAAGGGAAAGATTCATGCAAAGTTCAGGCTAGTATTAGTTTTGACAGAAGGGAGAAAGAAGGGATTAAAGAAGCACAGAAAGTTGAAAAAGGACTGACAATATTATATCTCTTGAGCAAAGTAGTGGGTGAATGAACGTTCATGTTATTAGTCTTGTTTAGGTTGTACATGTATCTTATGTATGCTCTTTTTATGTATGATACATTTCACAAGAAAAATAAATAAATAAAATTTTTATATTACAAAAAAAGACTGCTGGCCTCAAGGCTCATCATAGAAATAGTGAAATTCCTATACATCAGTGATCACAAATTACATAATATTGAAGTTGCATTAATTCAGAGACCAACTTAGTAAGAATTGACAACTTTTGCCATTAAAAGTAATGGCAAAAACCGCAATAACTTTTGCACCAACCTATACAATAGGAAAAAACTCATTTACAATAACAAAACACTATAAAATAACCAGGAATAAGCATAACAAATTATGTGCAGACTTTTATGTGGAAACATATCAAATGTTATTGCGGGATGTTGAAAAACACTTTCTTTTTTTTTTTGAGACGGAGTCTCGCTCTGTCGCCCAGGCTGGAGTGCAGTGGCCGGATCTCAGCTCTCTGCAAGTTCCGCCTCCCGGGTTCACGCCATTCTCCAGCCTCAGCCTCCCGAGTAGCTGGGACTACAGGCGCCCGCCACCTCGCCCGGCTAGTTTTTTGTATTTCTTAGTAGAGACGGGGTTTCACCGTGTTAGCCAGGATGGTCTCGATCTCCTGATCTCGTGATCCGCCCGTCTCGGCCTCCCAAAGTGCTGGGATTACAGGCTTGAGCCTCCGCGCCCGGCCCCGAAAAACACTTTCATAGAGAGGTATGCTTGTTTGTGGATGAGAAGATTCAATATTTTAAGGTTGTCAATTCTTACTAAGTTAGTCTCTAAATTAATGCAACTTCAATTAAAATTATACCAGAATACTTAATGTATTTTAACAAACTAATTCTCAAATTCATATAACAGTGTAAAACTAATGAAAATCCAAGACATTCCTAAAAAAATACAGGGCAAGGACATTTGCTCTTCCAGAAATAAAGAATTATATAAAGCTACAGTGATTAAAACAGAGTGATATTAGCATGAGAATAAATAAGTAGATTGATGGAATAGAAGAGAAATCCCAGAAACAGACTGGATATATGGGGATTACTACAGAAATAGACTTATAAATCATTAGGGGAAATTTTGAACTATTTAATGACTACTATCAGGAGATTTGATTATCCCTATGTGGAAAAAAAAAAATTCTTACCTCTTAGTATTAACAAAAACCAGATTTTAAATGGATGTATCTAACTGTAGAAATCAGAATTTAGAAACTATTAGAAAAAATTTAGAGTATCTTTGTGTATGCAGTATACGTCATAAAAAGCACAAGTCACAAAGGGAAATATTGATAAACTGGACTACATTAAAATTTTAAACTTCTGTATAAAAATACATCACGAATGACATTAAAAGTTGAACAAGACTGGGTGCGGTGGCTCACGCCTGTGATCCCAGCACTTTGGGAGGCAGAGGCAGGCGGATCCAAAGGTCAGGAGTTCGAGACCAGCCTGGCCAACATAGTGAAACTCTGTCTCTACTAAAAATACAAAAATTAACCAAGCATGGTGGCACATGCCTATAGTCCCAGCTACTCAGGAGGCTGAGGCAGGGGAATCGCTTGAACCCAGGAGGCAGAGGTTGTGATGACCCAATATTGCACTACTGCACTCCAGCCTGGGCAACAGAGTGAGACTCCGTCTCAAAAAAAAAAAAAAAAAAAGTTGAACAATCCCTTGGGAGGCTATATTTGTAATGCATATAACTATCACATGATTGGTATCCAGAATAGATGAAGATATTCTATATATTGATTAGAAGTAAACCAATCAGAAAAAAATGGGTAAATGATATGAGCAAACAATTAATGGAAGAGGGCATACAAATAGCCAATAAACATATAAAAAGAGGCTCAACCTCACAAATAATCAGCAAAATGCAAACAAAGACAAAAATTAGATCTATTTCACATGTATCAGATCAATAAAAACAAAATGTCAGAAAATATCAAGTATGGATGGTTGTCTGGAAAACTAGAAGCACGCAAACACTGCTAATGGAAGTATCAAGTGCAATTTGGCACCAGTAGTAAAGTTGAAACTATACCTAGCAATTCCATTTTAAGGTAGCCCAGATAAACTTTCATCCATGTGTTCAAGGAGGCATATATTATGCATTGCGGGATTATTGTTAATAGCAAAATCTATTACCAACTTAATGTTCATCAAGTTGGAATATATTCATATAATGAAGTACTATACAACTGTAACAAATGAACCAACTCTCTTCCAAAAATATGCTAAAATATGTTGAAATAAAAAAACAAATTGTACAATTATGTGTATGGTATGATGCCATTTACATAAGCACAAATACAAATGTATGAAACATGCAATTAATGCATTTATGATTAAATTATAGGAACGCAAACTGGAAAGATACACACAAAATTCAGGATGGAAAAGAAGAAAGGTAAGTGGCTCTGAAGGAGTACAAGGATACTTTGAACTCCATCTGTAATCTTTTTCTTGTATTTAAAAGATCAGAAGCAAATGACAAAATTCAGTTATGTGCTTTGCATACTTGAATGTTTGTTACATTATTCTCCGTACTTTGTCTGTACTTTAAAAACGTGTCCCAATAATCAAGGGAAGAAAAACATATTATATGAAGTAGACTAAGGTTTGGAAAACGACATTTCTTCATACTCGCTCACTGGAGGCCCTTTCTCCCTCACAGAACTTTGAAATGATCCTCCGTGAGGTATAGAATTGCTGTGCGGACACTGTCTGAGGAAGGATTGCTGTTTTTAAAGTGGTGAGCTGATGAATATGTTAATTAGCTTGATTGACTCTTCCTATAATGTATACATAGATTAAAACAGCACATTGTACCCCATAAATAGACACAATTATTATTTGTCAAATAAAAAAGAGTATCCCTCCAAAAAAGATTATACGATAGAATGTTATTTGAAGAAATACACACACATACATATATATGATATAGGATGTATATAACATATATCTGATAAATATGCCTCTTTTATTGCTAAAAATACTGGCAGAAGAGGCTCTTGCCTAAAGTGCTAAGCACAGGCTAAGGGCTGAGGGAGTACCCGAAGGGAAACTTTGTGCTACTATGCAGGGTTCGTATGTCAAGGCAGAGAGCCAAGACAACACAGAGGCTGGGCACAGTGGCTCACACCTGTAAGCCCAGCACTTTGGGAGGCCGAGATGGGAGGGAAGATTGCTTGAGCTCAGGAGTTTGAGACCAGCCTGGACAACATAGCAAGACCTTGTCTCTACAGGAAATAAAAAAAATTAGCTGGGCGTGGTGGCTCTTGTAGTCCTAGCTACTCGGGAGGTTGAGGTGGGAGCCTGGCGGTTTAGGCTGCAGTGAGCTGAGATGGCATCCGTGCACTTCAGCCTGGGTGACAGAGCAAGACCCTGTTTCAAAAAAAAGAAAAAAAAGAAAAAGAAAAAAGAGCAGAGGATGATTAGGAAGCCTCATGAACAGATGGAGCAGATAGGACGCCTCACCCCGGGCAGAGGGCTCAACGGCTGAGACCCCTAATCCAGGTTTCTGGCCACAACTGATAGAGCAGAGGAAAACTTGAAGCAAGCCACCAAGAAGTGGCAGCTTTACAAATCTCGTTCCACCTCAGAGATCCATGAAGGATGTCCCATGAGCCTAGCTGTCTTGGAGAGGTCCTGTCATGCACTGATGACCTTGTTTTCCACCACAAAGCAACTGATAGACAGGTCCTGGGCCTGTCTCTCTCCCTTTTCCTCTGGGTCAGACTTACAATGAAATTGAACATTCTGTTAGAATATTTCTCCTTTCCTGTGCAAAGCAATACTGCTGACCCATGAGCATTAAGAGTGGAAGCTGAGTTGTTCTTCAATAATGGTAACCCAAAATCAATGCTGGGCCATCTGCACCATCTTAGTGCTTTTATTACTTCTACTTCCAAATGCTCTCCATCAAGCATGAGGTTTTTTTTTTTTTTTTTTTTTTTTTTTTTGGAGATGGAGTCTTACTGTGTCACCTAGGCTGGAGTGCAATGGCACCATCTCAGCTCACTGTAACCTCTGCCTCCCAGGTTCAAGTGATTCTCCTGCCTCAGCCTCTAGAGTAGCTGGGATTACAGGCACCCACCACCATGCCCGGCTAATTTTTGTATTTTTAGTAGAGATGGGATTTTACCATGTTGGTCAGGCTGGTCTTGAACCCCTGACCTCAAACTACCCATTTGCCTCAGCCTCCCAAAGTGCTGGTGTGGCCCACCACGCCCGACCTCAAGCATTATCTTAACATCATCATGCATGGTTCTGAACACCTTACATAAACAAAGCACGGCACTATATGACAGCATAACAGAGAGATAGGATAAGATAGCATAACCCCACTGGTGAGGGGTCTGCAATCCTATATACCTAAGAAAATAAATAAAAGCTCAATAAGCCTATGGTAAATGCCAGTTGGATGTTTAGATAGTATACACTGCAGGGGGTTGGGAGTGGTTGAGGTTCTGAAGGAAGGTTTTATCAATTACTTGAGGCTAGGCACAGTTCTAAAAGATAACTGTAACATACATTTAAATCATATCCACATGAATTTTTTTTTTTTCCAGAAAGAATGTTTTTAGATCAGGAATGGCAAATGCATTTCATCTTAAGTGACTATTCCAATCAATAGGTGCCGAGCATGAAGAAGGGCTAAGACTGCTTCTGGGCTGGGAAAAAAAGAGTTGGTATCCTTCCCAGATAGCTGTCACTGGTACAGCTTAAGTGGGTGGCAGCATGTGTGAGCCATTTCTATACATCTGATTCACCTACTGAATGAAAATGTGCATATTACCCATGTGTGGTCCTGCAGCAGGAAATTCAAGATCCTCCTCTTGTGCACTAGGACACTTTTACAGCTTTATACCTCAGTATAGTTGTCCCTTGATATATGCAGGGGATTGGTTCAAGGTCCCCGGGGTATACCCCAATTCACACATACTCAAGTCCCACAGTCAGCCCTGCAGAACCCACGTATATGAGAAGTTGGCCCTCCCTATACTTGGGTTTCACATCTTGTGAATACTATATTTTCTTTTTTTTGGTAGCAAACTTTTATTTAAATCTTACATAACTCAAGCTTTATAAAAAGCAAACATAATTGAAAATTGGGTTGTCCCTTTAAAGCCTTAAGTATTCAAGATTTGAAATGGTTAATTTAAAAATAAGCCAACAAATAACACAACAACAACAAAAAACCCTGCAGCAGATCCTGCTGAAATACTTTTTAAAAAATCTAAATGAGCTTAATCTTTACAAAAGTCATTTTAGCTCAAAAGCTGTAAAGTTGAAGTTATCTTAATTCTACAAAGAAGGGAGAAGGTCTTTGACTTTATGCCACCATTTCCTTAGAGCCTCATCTTTTTCATCAAATTTGGCCATAAATCAAATTTCTATGTGCCCTTGTTTTCAGGAGATTCCTCTTGCAAAAGAAGCCAAGTACAAACATGGAAGAACAACTGCCTAAGCAAGTAGAAATGTGTTCCAAAATAGTGTGCAATGAATGAAGAGTTCTGGATTAATCTCTGGAACTCAACCTGGACCCTGATCTTTATTTTGAATGAGATCTAGAACAGGATCTTGAAGTAGCTCTTTTTGGTGGAGAGGACACAGAATGACCCTTTGAGGGTGGAACAGGTAGGGGTGAATTGGAACGAGACTGGCTCCTTGATCTGTATTTTGACTTCGTATCACCTTTTCCACTTTCTTTGGAAGATCGAGACCAAGACCTGCTTGGAGATTTCTCATACTCATCCTCAGATCTGCTTTGAGAACAAGAACGGGAGTCTATATCCGATTTGGGCATAGATTTGCTCCTTGAGCTAGATTTCCTGCCTTTTGAATGAGAACGTGATCGACCTTTGCTCCGCAACCTGGATCAGGAGTGACTTTTTGAGATACTTTGAGATCTACTGTGGCTGCTCCGGTGACTCCTACTTCGTGACTGTCTTCTAGATCAAGACCTGGATCTGCTTCCAGAATCAGATCGCCTATCGCTTGTGCCTGGCTTACCTTCAATAAGCTTAATAGTTTTGCACTATCCAGTTTGTCCAACGCATGCTTCATGTCAAAACAGGAGTGAAACTCAATGCCCTCACTTGTGCATTCCTTGTGAGCATCAACATAGGTTACTTCTTCTGCTTGTTGCATAAAATCCTTTAAATCTTGCCAACCGTAACCACTAGAAAGACTTTCTACAATAAGCTCGTATTCTGTATGAACAGGTGGTCCATATTTGTCTCTGCCAGATGTTCTCTGACTGCTATATCCACCTCCATCACCATCTCCCTGCATCTAATGGCAAAAGGCTGCTGTCATCATGGCTTCCGGTAAGGTCAGCCAAAGGGCCATGGGGCAAGAGTCACACAATGTATGGAAAAGTCAAGGCCAATCATGAAAGGCAGTCATCTTAGCCGCAGTAGACACAGCCTCGGACCCATTGGCCACCAATCACCACACTCTGGCATCCCATGGCTGCCCCAGGATGTGAAGGCAGCAGGGCTCGGGGACACCCAAGTCATATGATCCCCAGCCCCCACACCTAAATACTGTATTTTCAATCCACATATAAGTGGACGTGCTCAGTTCAAACCCATGTTGTTCAAGGGTCAACTGTTCAGAGCTGGTCAAGAAAGCCCTGCATCCCAAAGATAGTTTCAATAGCTGCCAAGGAATGTTATTGTGGTAGATGTCTTTGTTCAAAGTATGGCACTAGGATTTGCCAAGTGGGTGGAATCTTGTGGCATGCTGACAGTTTGCAGGAATTCTATGCGGAAAGGACTGGGTTAATCAGGGGACCTTTCTGTCTTTTTTTTTTTTTTTTTTTTTTAGCTTAAGCATTATTCTACAGCGCATGTGTAGAAAGTCTTTCTTATTTCCAGAGCCTGCATTCAATATTTTCATAAAAGAAATCATGGTGACAGTGTATATCAGGAAATGAGTCATGTGTTATTTGAAATTCTAAAGACATTTCCCTCCAGAATCAGAGCGACAATAATAATAACAATAAAACATTCACGCACACACAAAACTTCTCTGACAGATGATACGCAAGTTGATGTAAGAGCACAGTCTCTGGCTTGCCAGGTAGACATAAATATCTACAGCATGTTCCCCTCAGTCTCAAACTGGGCCATCTGCAAGATAGGATGGGAAGTGCGTGGGCTCTGCAGTCAGAAAGACCTTGATGCATATCCTGACACTACCATTTTCTAACTGTATGACTTGGGATGAGTTCCTTAAATATGAAATGGCAAGAGTCATAGCTAGCCCACAGGATTGTTAAAAGGGTTAAATGAGATCATGTACATAAAGCACGTAGTTAAGTGCCTAGTACACTGTATGGTTTCAATAAATCAAAATTCCTTTCCTCCATTTTATTGTCTAAACCATAATAGCTGAATATCTAACTCTATCTTTGTAAATTCTCTCTAGCTTTCTATTCAATTTTCAGCTGTGAACAGAGGAACATGCTTCCTTCATTTCGGAATGACCTTCGGTGCTTCTACTCCTGATTCCAGCACTTCCTTCTGGGAACACAAATCCTATGCCCTCTGTGGCCCTCCATGTCCTTCTCCACTGTCTGTCACCAGATCCAGCCCTTGCAGCATTTTTACCTTGCAGGGTTGCTCCAGGCAGACTACTGGCTAATGCTTTTACTAATAATTATAGTCTTCAGAAGGTCAGGCTTCATGGGGATTGAAAAGGGAGTCTGCACCTAGTAGCAAAAGACTGAAATTTATGCTCGGGCACTATATGTCATGCTTTCTTGTTCCCTATCCGTGTAAGTTAGGAAATATTAGTAAATACTTAGCCAATAGAATTTAATATTCATCTGATTATTTATTGACTGATAATAGGAAAAGAAAGAAATGGCAGAAATACAGGCATAGGGGTCAAAGAAATAAAGAGTTTGAGAGGGAAGAAACATGAAAAAAGCTGGAAAAATAGCAGTGCTAAAGGTGGGGTAGATATGCCTCAGCACGCCACAGGTTTTCAGCAAAACAAAAATAAGTAAAATAAGCAAAAATAAACTCTGTGCCCCAGTTACACAAATTAGTAAGGGACAGTTTGTGGGCCATGAAATGTTTTATTGTGTATCGCTCTATTTTGCTGGAGTGCGCATGGCTTCCCTTATAGTCAGCTAGGTACACACTTAAGGCTTTTTAAGTCCCTCATGGAAACCCTACCCCAGCCACAAGTAATTTCCAGACTTTATTATGGTTCTGTTGGGGGATTCTATATACTTTTCAGCTCAGAAATGATTTCAAGTATCACCGAAACCTCAGCTTCAATGACCTGAATAAAATTTGGAAGGAACCGTGATTTTTCAGGAAACTCCTCAAACGCTGAGCAGCGAATGCAGAGTGTTACTTTATAAATAGGCACCTGCTCATTGAGCAGTAGCAATGTGTATTGGACCGACACAATTGACGCTACTTTTATCCTCATGGTATGCTGGATTCTCTTGGGAAGAAAGTGGACTTTTCCCCCCATTTGTCTTGCCACACGGACACTGTGGAAGCCACCACCCTCCCCCCGCCAACACACACACAGATAAAATTAGTTATAACGTTTGAAGTAGTAGAGTAACCTATATAACCATTCCTGAAAATAAAATTCAGAGTATTTTAGCGAAACCCATTGTGTACGCATGCGCATACATACACATACACACAGAGTCTTGTGGGCTTATAAAAAGTTTCGTGAGCAGATAAAAGACAAAGGAAAGGAAATGACTCGATAGGGACAATGATCTGATGACTCTTTAACATTTCTGATGCCCTATATACTGTTTTTTAAAAGTTTGATTTTAAGAAAACAATAAAAGGCCAGCACAGTGGCTCATGACTATAAACCTGGCAGGAGAATCCCTTGAACCCAGGATTTCGAGGTCAGCCTGGGCAACATAGGGAGACCCCATCTCTACAAAAATAAAAATAATAGCTGGGCACTGTGCTGCATGCCTTCAGTCCCAGCTACTTCAGAGGCTGAGGCAGGAGGATCACTTGAGCCCAGGAGGTCGAGGCTACAGTGAGCTGTGGTCATGCCACTGCACTCCAGCCTGGGAGACAGAGCAAAATCTTGTCTCAATAAAAATAAAAAAATGATAATAATAACAATAAAAAGGTAATGCTTGCTGTTCATTGACTGAAGGGGGGCTGTTAGTACAGATTAATGTGAATGCCAACACAATATGTTTCTCAAAATTAAGTATGAAGTCCTTTTAATGGCTTAAAAAATTCCCTTGGACATGTAAAGATACATGTTTGGATTTCTGAGGGTCCTTGGTCCACAGTTTTAGAGACAATGAGTTCATAAACTAAATTTCATTTTGTGAAACTATCTTTAAATTGGGAATTATCACCAGGAAAAAAATGTGGTCTTTACAACTGGTACCCAAAAAAAGAAGATTATTATTACAATAAAGACAGAATAGAAAATTATTCTTTGTATTAATCATGTTTTTAATTTTTCTGTATTTTATGATACTGATATCTTGGGGCCTTGCTAATTCCAGGGAGACTGCCTCTCCGGGGGCCAGCTAATTCCTAGAGATAGCAAAAAAGTTGCCTCCCAGGGCGCCTTTCACATGCAAACTAACCAATTCATAGCCCATACCGCCTCCACCTCCCCACCACCTCCCTTATCTAACTTTTACACACCAAGCCTTCCCCAAAGCACCCTAGGGCCACACACTGAACTGGAGACTATGCCTATAGCCCAGAGCCCACTGAAATTATTTATTCGAAGCAGCCAACCCTAAACTGCCCACCTTGCCCTGCCCATTTCTTCCTGCAAAAAACAAAAGGCTTTTGCCCATTGTGACCCCTCACTCTTTCTGCCTAACTGTGAGTAAGGCAACCTGTCACCTTGCCATACCTGATTTAAACAAATCCCAGGTACATTTTTGAGCATTCTTAGATTCTCAATCAGAGACCCCAGTTTGAGAGACACTGCTCCAGAACAGCAGTTCTCAAGTGTCTGTGCCCCACCCTCATCCCCCCAAGGACAGTAGCGGCACCTGGCAGCATTGTTAGAAATGCAGCTTGTGGACCGGGCATAGTGGCTGTCACCCAGTGAGCACTTTGGGAGGCCGAGGTGGGCAGATCACCTGAGGTCAGGAGTTCGAGACCAGCCTGACCAACACGGCAAAATCCTGTCTCTACTAAAAATACAAAAATTAGCCGGGCTTGATGGTGGATGCCTGTAGTCCCAGCTACTTGGGGAGGCTGAGGCAGGAGAATCACCTGAACCCGGAAGCAGAGGTTGCAGTGAGCCGAGATCGTGCCACTGCACTCCAACCTGGGGGACAGAGCAAGACTCTATCAAAAAAAAAAAAAAGGAAAGAAAGAAAGAGAGAGTGAGAGAGAGAGAAGAAAGAAAGAAAGAAAGAAAGAAAGAAAGAAAGAAAGGAAAGAAAAATAAAGAAAGAAAGGAAGAAAGGAAGAAAGGAAGAAAGGAAGAAAGAAAGAAAGAAAGAAAGAAAGAAAGAAAGAAAGAAAGAAAGAAAGAAAGAAAGAAAGAAAGAAAGAAAGAAAGAAATGCAGCTTGTGGCAAGGTGCGGTGGCTCACGCCTGTAATCCCAGCACTTTGGGAGGCTGAAGTTGGCGGATCACCTGAGGTCAGGAGTTTGAGACCAGCCTGACCAACATGGAGAAACCCTGTCTCTACTAAAAATACAAAATTAGCCAGGTGTGGTGGTGCATGCCTGTAATCCCAGCTTCTTGGGGAGGCTGAGGCAGGAGAATCGCTTGAGCCCAGGAGACAGAGGTTGCAGTGCGCCGAGATCACACCACTGCACTCCGGCCTGGACCTGGGCGACAGAGTAAGACTCCAACTCAAGAAAAGAAAAAAAGAAATGCAGCTTGTTAGAACTGGTCCAGACTTACCACTGAATCTGAAACTCTGGGAGGTGGTGTCTAGCGATAAACCCTCCAGGGGCTTCTAAAACATGCTCCAGTTAGAGAAACTACTTCCTAGATTCTCATGGTGATCCTTCATGAAGGTTTGGTTTTTAATATATCTTGCCCTTTTTCACTTGAGTTCCTAGGCTCTCTTTTTACTCTCTCCTGCATCTTTTTTTTTTTCTGCACCTTTTTGGTAAATTGATAGCTTATCTTTAGAGGTGCAGTCACACACACCCCCTCCCCCACCGTCCACAGACACGAATGCATACCTGATTGCTCTCCTGCCCCATTTTGTCTCTGTTATCTTACGTAAAATGCAGATTTCCAGCATTTTTCCTCTGCCTCATTTGCCTGAGTCATCTTAGGCAAAAAAAAAAGATGCAGATTCACTGAGCCAGACAAAGGCATGAATGACTGTTTTTCCCTACACCCCTCTTACATGAAAATTATGTACTTCTCCATATCCCACCCTTTCCCCTTTAAATTTGGAGCCCTCAAAATTATCTTTGGAGAAAGGCATACACCTGTCTCCTGGGCATGTGTCCTTAACTTTGGCAAATAAGCCTCCTAAAATGATTGAGACTTGTCTCAATCAATCATTGGCTCTAAGTCTTCTTGGACTCAGGCAGCACAGTAACGACAAGAAATCAGGTCTCAAAACTCTAAGTCAGTGCCTAAGTTTCCAATATCTTTTATGCCTTTATACGCTCATTTCTGTCTCACAAATAAAGGCAATTAGCACACTGCTCAAACTGAACCCTTCCTAAAACTTGGAAACTGTAAGACGTTTTCATGATATCATTTCATGTTAGCTGTCAAAAACACCAAAGCAAAATGTATATTTTAAAAAATGTAATCTTAAAGACCAGGCCCAGTGGCTCATGCCTGTAATCCCAGCACTTTGGGAGGCCAAGGTGGGCAGACCACTTGAGGTCAGGAGTTCGAGACCAACATGGTGAAACCCTGTCTATACTAAAAATACAAAAATTAGCCAGGCGTGGTGGCATATGCCTGTAATCCCAGCTACTCGGGAGGCTGAGGCAGAAGAATCTCTTGAACCCAGGAGGCAGAGGTTGTGGTGAGCTGAGATAGCACCACTGCACTCCAGTCTGGGTGACAGAGTGAGACTCTGTCTCAGAAAAATAAATAAATAAAATGTAATCTTAAAAATAGTTCCATAATCATTTTCAACCAAGTGAGTGGTAATTCTCTCTCTTCCCAAATGCTGAAAAATTATCCACAGTGAGCCGCTACAGTTTAATAAGGTAGCGTTATTCAAATTAATGTGATGTTACCTATTTCTCACAAATAGAATAAGTTTTCTTTTCCTTGCTTGCAGAGATGAATGTTTAAACTTTTCTTCCATGTGTAGTAGCACCACAGGCTCCAGTTTATATGCTAGGTAAACAAATCAGCATGTGAAGGCCTCACGCAGAAAAACCATAAATATTTCCTAATCATTATCGCTGTCCCGCCTTATTTATTTGGATCCTAGTACAAGAATCATCATTTTAAAAGCCTTCAAAATTTTGCTAAGGGGGCTCAAATGCTAGCAGAAGCATGACGATTCAGGAAGAGGGGAATAGAACTGAGGCACGATTTTGAGGAAGGAGACCTGAGTCCATCCCAACTCTGCCAAAAGCCCATTGTGGGACTGCAGAAAAGTTACTTAACCTCTCAGGCCGACATTTTCAACTCTTCTCGTTTTAGATAATGTCTAAAATCAACTGAGTCCCCTTGGTCCAAAGCTTCCATGATACAAACAGAGTTTGATATCTTCTCCTTGCCCCATTCCAAGACTTTAGTCAACTTTGAGAAGACTGTAGTTTTCTATAGTCTTCTATAGTCTGGCGCCAGACTGGGTGGTAATAGTGGGGTTGTGAATTGCTCCAGAAGTGCAGTAGTCTGGGGTTGCCTCCTGCCCTGGAAGGAACTGACCATTCATCACTCTGCAAGCTCCTTCTCAGGCAGCCCACTTGTGATTCTAGATTACTTGCCCTACGACAAGCCTCTGGCTGACATTCCTTCAGAGGGAGGAGCATGGTTTTGCTTCACAGTGTGATGAAGTTAAATTCTACTCCTAAAACAGTGGCTCTTAACCTTGGCTGCACATTCACGTCACCTAGGGGAACTTTACAAAAATACCAGTGTCACAAACGACCCCATTAAAAAGCGGGCAAAAGACCTGAATAGACACTTCTCAAAAGAAGACATATACACAGCTAACAAGCATATGAAAAAAATGTTCAACATCACTGATCATTAGAGAAATGCAAATCCAAACCACAGTGAGATAGCATCTCACACCAGTCAGAATGGCTATCATTAAAAAGTCAAAAAATAATAGATGCGGGTGAGGTTGTGGAGAAAAGGGAATGTTTATACACTGCTGGCAGGACTGTAAATTAGTTTAGCCATTGTGGAAAGCAATATGGCAATTTCTCAAAGAACTTAAAACAGAATTGCCATTTGACCCAACAATCTTATTATTGGGTATATCCCCAAAAGAATATAAATCATTCTACCATAAAGACACATGCACACGTATGTTCATCGCAGCACTATCCACAATAGTAAGGACATGGAATCAACCTAAATGTCCATCAGTGGTAGACTAAAGAAAATGTGGTACTATACACCATGCAATACTATGCAACCATAAAAAAGAAAGAGATCACGTCCTCTGCAGCAACAAGGATGGAGCTGGAGGCCATTATCCTAAGCAAATTAATGCAAAATCAAATGCTATATACTCTCGCTTATAAGTGGGAGCTAAAAAATGAGAACACATGGATACTAGGAGGGGGACAACAGACACTGGGGTGTACTTGAGGGTAAAGAGTGGGAATATGGAGAGGATCAGAAAAAATACCTATCGAGTACTATGCTCATTACCCGGGTGATGAAATTATCTGTATGCCAAACCTCTATGTCACGCAATTTACCTGCATAACAAACCTGCACATGTACCCCTGATCCTAAAATAAAAGCTAAAAAAAAAAAAAAAAAATCAGTTGTGTAGCTCCAGCTTCCAGAGATTCTGATATTGGTCTAGGGTATGGCCTAGACATTGGGATTTTTAAAATCTCCCAAGATGCTTCCAAATGCAGCCAGATTCCAAAACCACTGCCAAGGGAATGTAGTACACTAATTCGAAAGCCTGGCTACAGATCCCTCTTGAAGATGAATATTAAAACAAAGGTGGAAAGAAGAAAGGATTCACCTGGGAAGAGGATCAGAGGAGAAATGAATGGCTGAAGATGGAAGGACTAGGCAGATACTGAAGGCAGTCTCCACCGTCCTCATAAACAAGTGCCGAGCAAATGCATCCCTACTGGTGAGGTGGCGATTCTGTACAGGCGGCTGACTCCCCAGCTTGGCTTCTGGCTTCCCCAGAGCCCAGGGGACATAGAAGCTAACCCTGTGTAGAGATGTGTCTGTTTTCCATCTGGCTCTCTGCTATCCTTCCCTAGAGACTGCCTGTTATGGGGACAGCCAAGGGGGCACACTTTTCTCAGTGTGCCACAATGGGTTTGGCACACGTCCTCAAGGATGCGTCTGGGCTGAGCAAGGCAGTAGCTGAGCCCCCCTGCGGACCTCCTGATTTGGTAGCCAGTAGACCCTGATCACAAACAAATGATTCCATTTCCTGAGCCTGCGCTTTAATTGCCTTTCCTTGCAAAACAGGCTCATAGGCAGTTTAAGCGAATGGATCTGGCAAAGGTATTTCTTTGGTTGAGGGATTACACTAAAAGCAATTGCCCAAGAATGAAAGTGATAGTATTAGAAACTGACAGGCTCATAAACTTCAGGACCCTCTGACACCTTATTTTGTATAGCACCTCAGAATTTACCAAACACTCCTACATCCTCTAGCTCATTTCATTTTGGTTCAGAGAATCCCATGAAATAAGTAAAGTATTAACCATCTTCTTTGGTATGTAAGGACAGGAAAGCTCAGAGTGGTTTAGTAACTAGCCCAAGGTGTTACAGCCATTATGCTGGTTCTGGACCTACTTGCTCTCAATTTACTTTTGTATCGTTTTCCAGTTCCACTTTGTAGGACAGGAGGGTTGACCCCTGCAGGCCAATTTTCTGAGTAAGCTCCTGTGTCCGCTGCCTGGGTGCAGCCAATGGAAGGAATGGTTCGGAGGGGAAAGCTAGACCACCCCTCCCTGCCTTTAATGGCTTCTCCCACAGGGGCTATGGCTTTTCCCTTGAAGGACAGACCCGTCCTGGTGACAGCTTTCGTTGGTTGACTCCTGTTCCTCAGTGCCTGTGTCATGGGCTCCTCCCCTTCTCCCTCTGTTTTTGTGGCTTCCTGCTGTTGCTAATCTCTGAGTTGCCAAGTGGCCTGTTTGGCTTCTCAGCAATTCCTTTACCTGAATAACCAGCTTCCTGCATTAAAGTGCTCTGGGTTAAACACTCAAGAGGGTTCTGTTTACTGGCTAGACTCTGTATCAGGCAGGATCCTGGCAGGAAACAGATGGCACGCTCAACAGGGTAACCAAAGGGAGTTGAATGAAGAGACTGTTTACATTGATGTGGGCAGGCTGATAGAGTATGGTGGGGAATTGCTGTGGCCTTTCCTTCCCTGGGCCAGCAAGGGCAAGGGGAGGCAGTAAGGATTATCAGAGAAGATGAGACCTGCAGTCTTGGAAGAGGGGCTTCCTGGCAGAGCTGTGGCTATAGACACTGGAACAAAGGAACTGTCAAAATCACATCTTACCAGGGAGGGAGAGATAGAAGGTGGAGAATAAATACACCTTTCTCTCCTCCCACCCTCCTGTCTCCAGTTGGTGCCTCCCATTGACCAAACTTAATAAAAAGCCCTAGGCCAAGGGTGATGCAGTCCATAAAGGTTAGTCTCCAGGGACCCAGTCAGGGCAAAAAACGAGAGGGAAGATCTGTGTGTGTACATGTACATGTGTGCATGCATGTGCGCATGTCTTTGTTGAGGGAAGCAAGGAACAAATGGAGGAAAAAACAGCTTGACTCCGACAAATATAGCCAATAAAAGGCTGGGTTAGGACAAGCATGCTGTTATTCTAATGTCAGATCCCAAATTTATTCTACTTCACCAGGTCGATTTGACACAAGATAAATATGACGCATAAATCCTTACTTTTGTTTCTGTTGATTTTTATTGCACAGAATGTATTCAGTATTTAGGCAATTTAAGCTTTTCGTTATGTATTTTAATTGGCAAAG
Source organism: Macaca fascicularis (assembly GCF_037993035.2). Taxonomy (NCBI): domain Eukaryota; kingdom Metazoa; phylum Chordata; class Mammalia; order Primates; family Cercopithecidae; genus Macaca; species Macaca fascicularis. Next base: position 46,002,482 of record NC_088395.1, on the reverse strand, counting down.
TAAAATTGTATGTTTTTGTATGGGACAATGTGATGTTTCGATATATGCGTACAATGGGGAATGATTAAATCAAGCTAATTGACATATCCGCCACCTCACATATTATTTTTTGTGATGAGAACATTTGAAATTTACTCTTTCAGCAAGTTTGAAATATATAATACACTATTATTATTATCATTATTGTTTTTTTGAGATGGAGTATTGCTCTGTTGCCAGGCTGGAGAGGTGCAACGACGAGATCTCAGCTCACTGCAACCCCTGCCTCCCGGGTTCAAGTGGTTCTCCTGCCTCAGCCTCTTGAGTAGCTGGGATTACAGGTGCATGCCACTATGCCCGGCTAATTTTTGTATTTTTAGTAGAGACAGGGTTTTGCCATGTTGGTGAGGCTAGTCTCGAACTCCTGACCTCATGATCTGCCCTCCTTGCCTCCCCAAGTGCTGGGATTACAGGGGTGAGCCACCACACCTGGCCATAATACACATTATTAGCCATAGTTACCATACTGTACAAGAAATCTAAAAACCTAATTTCTTCTGTCTGAAACTTTGTACCCTTTAATCAACATCTCCCCAATACCCCTCACCCCCAGATCCTGGGAACCACCATTCCACTCTCTCTTCTAAGTTCAACTTTTTTTAGATCCTACGTGTGAGTGAGATCATGAGGTATTGGTCTTTCTGTGCCTGGCTCATTTCACTTAACATAGTAACCTCCAAGTTCACCCATGTTGCCACATATGACAGAATTTTCTTCTTTTTTAAGGTTGAATAGTATTCCATTTTGTGTATATACCACATTTTCTTTATCCGTTTATCTACTAATGGGCACTTAGGTTAATTTCACATCTTGGCTTTTGTAAATGATGCTGTAATGAACATAGCCAGTTCAAACGTTTATCTGTTACTTTGGGGTGCTAAAGACTTCTCTGGGCACCGTGCCTT